>NC_134484.1:220204114-220804114 GCF_040206685.1 Ascaphus truei
CTATGAGATAGTTTGTGTATAGTGGTCTGTAGCAATAAGTAATGATTATAATTGGAATCTTTGTGCTACATGGACAAACGAATGATATGAACAGATATTGATTGATTAGAATCTATATACTACAAGGACAAATTATTAGCACCACCCTAATCTACATAAAAAAGGAATAACGTTGGACTTTATTTATCTAAATATTTGTAGCCAAATTAATAGTATATATTAATTTGCCAACTAGAATCTATCATATGACTGGTTTCATACCAACAAGTAATTTCATGTTTTTTGGATGACCAAAAAGGAAAAGACATGTGAGTGTGGTACACTATGATATTACATAGGGATTCCACAGGAAGGGGAGAACAAACTACTTATATTGAGCTGATATTATATAACTGGAGAAGTAATTCAAAAAGTCAGCAATCCATTAAACTAAATGTGTTAATACTGTGTTATATGTGCCATAGTAAAATATCATAATAATGTGTATATTCTTATATATTAAATAAAGATGTATCTGTGTTTTAAGTGAAAATTAATTAATAATGTGTGAGTAAATGTGTTTATAAAAAATTCTTTTAAATTGTTATTTTTGTAATAAAAAACAAAAACAAACACAAGTGCTGATTGTCATAATAATTTTTTTGTGGGTATTGTGTTACTATTGAAAAATGTAAATTCGACCAAGGGACCCCCATTGAGCATGCCTTCTAGGGGACAGAGGGAACATGCTGCACATGTTCAACCCAGACCTCTGACACCCACCGGCACACTGAAATGAGATCAAACAATGGTACTGGTATCGATCTGGTCATTTAGGCCACCCGGACTCAATGTGTCCAACACATAAATCCAGTAGGTCTCTCTTAGATTTAATCTCTTGATTCTATCACCACTGAGTAATGTTGAAGGTATTAGTTCTAAACCCATCACTGTTAAGGACGAAGGATCTTTATTGTGTTTTTCCAAATAGTGTCTTGACAAATTGTGATTAGTGATCTCATGAATAATATTTCGTCTATGTTCCAAAAACCTTGTGCTTAAAGTCAGTGTGGTTCTCCCTATATATTGATAGCCACACGGACAA
This sequence comes from Ascaphus truei, assembly GCF_040206685.1. NCBI lineage: Eukaryota > Metazoa > Chordata > Amphibia > Anura > Ascaphidae > Ascaphus > Ascaphus truei. The sequence goes on from NC_134484.1 coordinate 220,205,199, forward strand.
GTGATGATATATATGACAAAAGTGGATAAACAGTTTATATGACCTTTGATCATGTGAATAGATTTATTGAGATGGGAAATCACTTGGTCTTCCCTTTTTATGTGTTTACATGTAAGGCATCTACTGCGGCCACAAATGGAATTACCTTTTGGTGTAGGCCTAGATGTGGGAGAACTAATGTGTTGTTTTAATCGACTAGGGGCCAACAAAGTTTTGAGACTTCTTGCTTTCCTATAGATGATTGGAATATTAGATGGTAATTTTTGCCCAATGATCGGATCTCTTAACATGATATTCCAGTGTTTATTTAGAATAGATGCAATACCCTTGGCTGCGTTGTTATATGTAGTGATGAACAAAGGTGATTTGGTAAATTTACCTGTCAAATCCGTGTTGGCCACTTTATCTTTTAAATAGTTTGACTTGGACTTGCTAAGCAAACTATCCCGATCAAGAGCACCTACTTGTCTAAATCTCTCCAAAATGGTATGAATGTTGTAGCCCTTGGCCAAAAATCTTTCTACCAATATTTCCCCTTGGGCCAAGAAATCAGAATCAAGGGAACAATTTCTCCTGATTCTGAGAAATTGGCCCCTGGGGATATTGTCCAGCCATCTTTTGTAGTGGTTGCTTTGCTTGTGTAGATAACTGTTTGTAGAGACAGTTTTAAAATGAGTTTTAGTGACGATTTTACCAGTGTCACTAATTTCTAAATCTAGATCCAAAAATGTTATATTTTTTTTATTTAAGTTAAATGTAAATTTTTAGATCCATGTCATTTTCATTAAAGGAATGCAATTTATGTTCCAAATCTTCCAAGTGTTCTTCCCAGACCAAAATAATATCGTCTATGTAACGGTCATAGAATACCAGGCCAGCCCCCAGATCCGCATCACCCCAAACATGGAGCTCCTCCCACAAGCCCACATGGGCTGGTCACATAACATGCCTTTTTATTTCTGACAAAGTGTGAGTGTGCATTTGTCTTGTCCATGGATTATTAAACCTTATCATCTGATTTTACACAAGGAGCGGGCGCTTTTTTCTTCTCTTATATATATATATATATATATATATATATATATATATATATATATATATATTTTAAATAATTTCACTTGTGAGCACATTCACATGTCTAAGACAGGTCTGCACTCCTGCCTTTCAACCAGTATCACCTAGCATACAGTGCTCCCACTGCAGCAAGGGATTCTGGGAAATTACATGCAAATGAGCACACAATGTGTCACCTTTTGCCTGGAATATCCATACACATGGAGTCCATTTAATCAGATGCATTGCCATTCACACAGCTTTTAAGCACAGCATGGGACTAGCAAAGCAATTCAAACCACTCACAGACATGTTTCAACCTTGATGGGTATCATCAGTGTGAGGTTGGTTTATACTTGCTTTGCAATATTTCTAGGCTGGGTTGGTTTACCATTACTGTACATTTTAAGTTATGGTTGGTGAAAAAGGCAACAGGAGGTGGAAGTTTGTTGTTGCCTTTTTCACCCACTATAACTTAAAATTAATTTTATTTATTTATTTATAAAATGTTTTACCAGGATGTAATACATTGAGAGTTACCTCTCGTTTTCAAGTATGTCCTGGGCATAGAGTTAGGACAAATAATATATGGTTATAAATACAGTTACATAAATGAACAGGGTATACATTATATACAGGACATTGCATGCACAGTTAAAGAAAATATATATTATAGGCTTATGAAAGAGTTACAGACCAGATTAAAATGTGAGACAGCCTTAGTTTTGAAAGAATTTATACAGGTGGTGTATGTGAGAGTCTCCGGTAGGTTGTTCCAGTTTTGGGGTGCACAGTAAGAGAAGGAGGAGTGGCCGGATACTTTGTTGAGCCTTGGGACCATGAACAGTCTTTTGGAGTCTGATCTCAGATGATGAGTGCTGCATGTGGTAGGGATGAAGGGCTTGTTCAGAAAGACGGGTAGCTTGCCCAGAAAGTATTTGAAGGCAAGACAGGGAAGTTGAACTTTGGGCCTAGACTCGAGTGATGACCAATCTAGTTCTTTGGGCATTTCGCATTGATGTGTGTTGTAGTTGCATTGGAGAACAAAACGGCATATTGAATTGTAGAGGATGTCAAGTTTGCTAAGGTTGGTTTGGGGTGCTGAGCCATATACTATGTCTCCATAGTCGATAATTGGCATTAGCATCTGCTGTGTGATACGCTTTTTGACCAGCAGACATAGGGAGGATTTGTTCCTGTAAAGTACACCTAGATTGGCATAGGTTTTGGATGCCAGGGTATCAATGTGATTCCGAATGTTAAGTGGGAGTCAAGCCATATGCCCAGGTATTTAAAACTAATAACAGGAGTTAGGGTGGTGTTAGCGTTAATTCTGATTTGGAGCTCAGTCACTGGAAGCTTTAAAAATTTAGTCTTGGTCCATAATACCACTGTTACAGTCTTGTAAGTGTTTAAAAACTGTTTGTTTTGGGAAATCCAGTTTTCGAGTCTCAGAAAGTCAGACTTAAGTATGTGTTGAAGGTCGGAGAGGCTATTGCTGTGTGCATAAAGGATTGTGTCATATGCATACAGCACCGACATTGTTTATTGCACTAAATCACGGCGGCACGCCGAGATCTACCCCAGCTGCCGCCAGTAACAACCGCGCGCCGCCGCGTTTCCCCCACGCACCCCCCCTCCGCTTCGCGCGCAATTTAAGTTTAAAACTTCAGCAATAAACAGTACAACACTGCCCCTCTGCTTCCCCGCACCCCCGCTTACCTTCATTTTATCTCCAGGGGTGTCGGGGAAGCCGGGGAAGCCGGGGAAGACGGGGAAGCCGGGCGCGCATGTTACTGTGACGTCACAGTGTGCCGCCACGCGCCGCGGCTACCCGCTTCCCAGCCGCATGCAGCCGGCGGTTTTTACTGCAATAAACAATGTCGCTACTGTACATGTGTATTGAAGCTTCCTTACAAGCTGTGGGAAGATCATTGATGAACACTGAGAAGAGTAGGGGCGTCAGAACAGAGCCTTGCGGCACACCACAGGTGATATCCAGGGGGCTGGAGTTAGAGCTTGAGATGGACACATGTTGGGATCTACCTGATAGGTAGGACTGAAACCAGTTTAAAGCATGCTTCCCTATTCCAGAGCTCTGGAGTTTGTTAAGCAGGATGGCATGATCAACAGTATCAAAAGCCTTTGCAAAATCTAGGTATATTGCACCAGTGAGTTGTCCCTGTTCCATTCCACACTGGATTTCATTGCAAACATTTTTCAGGGTAGTTACGGTGGAGTGTTTGGGAGTGAAAGCCAGATTGGAATTGGCTAGGGAAATTTGTGTTGGGATAGTAATTGCTTAATTGAGAGTGAACACATTTTTCCATGACTTGGATAGTATTGGGAAAAGAGAGATTGGCCTGTAGTTTGAGACAGTGTTTTTGTCCCCACTTTTGAAGATTGGGACAACTCTGGCAGTTTTCCAGGTGTGAGGGATATGGTCTGCCGACAGGATAGAGTTGACTATGGAAGCAATTAGTTTGGCAATGGCTGGGGCACCAAGTCGTACAGCTGCGGCCGCCTTTATCCTAGTGCGGCCATAGCGGCGCAACTCTGATAACCGCGGGCAGATGCCGTATGTTGTTTTTTTTCCGGAATATGTTGCGGTATTTTAGCGCTTGTAAAATTAGCATTTTATTAGCGCTGTCTGCAATACTGCAATACCATCTAAAAACTCAGGGAGGCGTTCGCAAGCTGTTGTCTTCAAAGTCTAATTCTTTAGCAGTTCATCCTACAGTACGTCAGTACACAGTCTGCGTGTGCGCGCGCAGTAATTGTAAATTTGCATATTTATACATGCATGAGCAGTGCTCTATGTCTCATTTGAACATTGTTGAAACGCATAGGCGTGTACTGTAACATTATCACATTTTGGCATATACAGCGCTCTCTCTTCGCTCGCCCCCGCACACACAAAGGCTAATTTACTGCACTGCAGTATTTCAACTTCTTATCTTATCTACAGTACAGTACACCTCTCCCACACCATTCCTTTGAATGTGTGTCTTTCTGGTTTCAATCATATTCCTGCTTGATAGGTGATGATTACTGCGCATGCATTTATAACTTCACCACTGCTTGCTTGCGAAGTTCAAGAGTGAGTGACCAAAAAAAAGCTTTGGACTGCGACACTGTGCGTTTGACTGCACATGGTTGATTTGTGTGCTTTTTCTATATTTGGGGGTGTAGGGATCAAATTATTATGATGACCTGCCTGTTGAAAATATGTCATGTTTTTGAACTACAGTACAGCTAATCCTTCATGCAGCTGTACCCTGTAACCCCTCCCCCATGCACACACACACAAGGTTCGCTCAAGGATTTGAACCTCTTATCGACACCTCTCCAGAACCATTCCGTTTCTAAAGCTTGTCATTGTGCTTTTAATCATCTGTCCCTAGCCGAGCATCACCTTTCTGTGCCTGCGTGTTATCCTCTACAAAATCATTCATTAATTTTCCTATTCTTGGCTTTGAGTCACCTCTCTGTAATCCTCTTTGGGAAGGGAGCTAGCTGATGATTACTGCGCATGAATCACCCATCCACCCCCCCCTTCCTTTTGAGGCTTTGTTTACGGTAACACTTGTGATAATCCCTTCTCGAATTTGATATGTAAATCTGATTTGCACAGCACTGTGAAATTGAGAGTTAAAAAAAACATAATATGTTTCATGTTTTTGATGCAAAGTTACCACTTTTTGTCATTGTTTCTTTTTCTTTGGTGTAGGGGGGGTGGTCAATGATTATGATTGGCATGAATGTAAAGAAATATTGATTTTATTTTATCAGGAACAAAAAATACAAATATACAAATAATCATGAATAATACAAAATGCAGTCTTTATTCAGTTCTTCTGTCAGTTGAAAATTGAGGGCCAGTGGATAATCATGAATAATGCACATTGATAATAATATTAATTAATAATATATAATATATAATAATATATATATAATAATATACATTTTTCAGTCTTTATCTTCTTCCTCATTCTGTGTACAGTAGTTCATTGAGAGAGGGGAGGTTTTGTGTAAATCATGACTGCAGTTTAGATACACTTAACTGTACAAACAGTTCACAAACTTTACACATGCTAACCCCCCCCCCCCCCCCTCTCCCGCAGTCCATCCTTTTTTTTCTGAATAGACAAGAAAACAAAAAATTAGTGCAGTTATGTGCATACTGTATTATGGCATTGTGTGCTGTATAGTACTGTCAAACTAGTCTTTACTGGAACTACTGTTAAATACTTTGCAACCAGATTGCTAGTGCTGCTCTCTCAGGAAAGAAAAAAAAATGTGCAGTTAGGTGCATATTATGGCCTTGTGTACTGTATAGCTATTCCATATTGGACTGCAGTATGCAGTTAGTACTGTCAAACTAGTCTATACTGGAACTACTGTATACTGTGACTACTGTTAAATACTTTGTAACCAGGTGGCAAGTGCTGCTCTCTCAGGAAAGAAAAAATCTGTGCCATACTTACCTGTATCATACTGTACTTACAATACTACAGTACAGTACTTTACCATACTACCGTCCTGATGCTTGCCCATTACGCGCGATCACAATGGGCAACACAGTCGCAATATGGTCAATATATTTATTGCATTATTCCACGGTGAGTGAATCATTCCAAAAATTCATTATGCCTTGAGCCAACTCATCCTTTTTGGAGGGTTTCATGACTTTTCGGATATGGTCCTTCAGCTGATGCCAGACCATTTCGATAGGAATGAAGTCTGGCGATCTGTCATTGGTGGGGAAAAAATGAGACACGGTTACCGCACTTACTCCGCTGGCATCTTCACCCAATTGATACCGCGCTCAAGAATATGCGCTGTTGACGCGGTGTGCTTCGGATCGTTGTCCTGGTAGAAACGGTGACCATCTGGGAACTCACGTGTGATGTATTCCACAATCTCAGGCACAATTTGCTCTTGGAAAAAAGCTTTATTCATGATTCCTATAACAAGAAAAGAAAAGTGCTCAAAAAACTGCACACAAGTACAGTACAGTGCATAAGGCAAAAGCGTGTGACTTATTTTACCTTCAAAGATGACGATGCATCCTGGTCCATGCCTAGAGATGGCACCCCACACATGCATCTTCACTGGGTGTTTTGGACGCAGCTTCATAGATATGCGACCTTTTTTGTGGAATGCAAAGGTGGCAAATCTCTCCAGCGATACAGTAGACTCGTCAGTAAAGATGCAATCCTGGAAAGTTTCTCCACTGTCGATCCATGCCTGGGCCTGGACCACTCTCTTGATCTTGTTAACGTCCCTTATCATAGGGTACGCTCTGTAATGGATAGCTATGGAGAGGAACCTCGCTCTATCCCCTTGATGGTGGGGGCGTGCTGCCTAGGGAGTGGGTCAATGAATTTATAGCAAAGTGTATCTAGAGAGGTACACAAAAGAGTCCCTTTGTAGGCGCACCACAGACCTTTATAGAATAAAGCGGTCAGGGGTGAAAAAAGTGGTATATATTTGGATATTCTTATAATTTTATTCAAATGCGAATGTAATTAAAAACTGGTGTACTGCACCGACACACTTTATTCGAGCAAATGCCTGGTTTGTACCTGGCAGAAACCTGGAATCCGCCGCTGCTCACCTCTTGCATGCTTCGTTGCGTTTGCCTTCCCAGCCACGGTTCATGCCTGGCTGACGGGGGCCTGATCTGTTAAATGATAATGAGAATGATTTACTAGGCTGCGATGTTTCGATTGTCCACCAGATGGCATAAACTCATGACTTAAGTAATGTGTGGCCTTTGCAAGTTGTTTCGTTTCCAAAAAAAAGTTACTTTATCCCAGTACAGTATGCTATTGTGTAACTTGTCCTTGAGACTGAAGGAATAGTTGCAAAAAATGTATCAATTTAGGCTTTACATACAGTAATGTATTAAATAAAGACAAAGATCATTTTCACTTACACTATTCTACAGAGACATGAGTGTTCAAGTGGAGCCCGTGTTCCAAAAACCTGACAGAAGTTATGCTTATTTGATATGGGCCGCTATAAATGCAACAGAGGATAAGATGGCAACAGTTGTTCAAATTTATCAGTATTTTATCGAAAATTATGACTTTTACAGATTTTCGCCAACTCCTCATTTGTGGAAGCATGCAATAAGGAAAAGGTTATGTAGTGACCCCTGTTTTCACCGTATTGAGCCCCAATTTGTTGGAGGGTATTGGTGTGTGTCACAGGGTTTTTCCCGTATCTATGATAATGGAGGCGGCAAAAGGCGAAGGGTCGTGTTAAAACGAAATAAGAAGCGACAGTCCCTGCCAAGCAATGCGCCAGAACCAGAACCAGAACCAGCAGCAGCACCAGCTTATCATCATGGTCCCGCCGTCGGTGACAACTCTGAGATGGATTTCGCAGCCAGTTTTGATGAAGCTTGCATGTACCTAAGCGATTTCCCGCTGACTACAGGTGGGCTAGTCCCTCTGCAAAATGATGAAAGCTGGACTGGAAGTGGGCCGGCGCCAGCGCAAGCTGAATGGGAAATTTAGTACAATACTGTACAGTATGGTGAGTACTGTATTTTTGCCGTATTATTTTGGTGGGGCTGGCTGGGAACTTCTTTAGGGGGCTGACCATTACTGTACATTAAAACTTTTCATTTTGTTTTTCCTCAGAAAAGAAAACGGCTAATGGGGGGATTTCGATGGATTATATTGTACTGTATGCTGATGTTTTCCGGCCATACAGTATACTGTGTAATAAACCCGAATAAATAAAACTATGCATTTATTCTACAGTATATGTTCAGTAAATTACTGCACATACTGGGGGCGAGATGTGTTTGCAGCAGAGAGAGATTTAATAATATTGTACAGTGAGCAGGGGGTTCCCTGAGCCAGAAATTAATGATTAATGCTCAGGGAACCCCCCCCCCCCCCTGCTCCTGATCAATATTATTAAAAATACGGAAAATGCTGCGTCATTACCATAGCGGATAGCCGCTAAGGCAATGAAGGGGTTAACCCACCGTGCCCGCTTTATTGTGTGTAGTGGGGATGGGTGAGGGGGGTATTTGGCCCTTGGTGTGAGTTTACGACTTGCGGGAGGGGGGGGGGGGTTGCGGGTGCACTTAACCCCTTCACGATCGTAGCAGTTAATACCGCTACGGTCATGAAGGGGTTAAGCCCTCCCGCTACCCCAACCCCCCCCCCCCCCGCAAGCCCTCCCCAACCATCGTTGGGGCGAATACCCCATTCACCCACCCTCCCGCTACCCACAATAAAAAAATACACACACACAGCAGCCGCCAAAAAATAAATAAATAAATGACAATAAATACATTTGAAATACATTTTTATTGATAGTGTAGATGTGCAGGGGGTCTCCGGAGCTGAACCGCGTTGGTTTTAGGTCTGGGGACCCCGTGCCCCCCGAGATACAGGCCCCTTTAGGGGGTGCCGGTAGCCCTCTGCTTGGTTTAAAGGTCCGATCACGTGATCGCGGCCTGTAAACCAAGCAGAGCAGAGGGATACCGGCACCCCCTAAAGGGGCCTGTATCTCGGGGGGCACGGGGTCCCCAGACCTGAAACCTGTGCGCTTCTGCTCTGGAGACCCTCTGCACATGTACAGTATCAATAAAACACATACAATATACAGTATAAATAAACACTCGTTCTTTACCTTAGCGTCTATGCGCTATGGTAAAGAAGCATTATTTTAATAATATTGTAAAGTGAGCAGGGGGTTCCCTGAGCCAGAAATTAATGATTAATGCTCAGGGAACCCCCCCCCCCCCCTGCTCCTGATCAATATTATTAAAAATACGGAAAATGCTGCGTCATTACCATAGCGGATAGCCGCTAAGGCAATGAAGGGGTTAACCCACCGTGCCCGCTTTATTGTGTGTAGTGGGGATGGGTGAGGGGGGTATTTGGCCCTTGGTGTGAGTTTACGACTTGCGGGAGGGGGGGGGGTTGCGGGTGCACTTAACCCCTTCACGATCGTAGCAGTTAATACCGCTACGGTCATGAAGGGGTTAAGCCCTCCCGCTACCCCAACCCCCCCCCCCCCCCCCCGCAAGCCCTCCCCAACCATCGTTGGGGCGAATACCCCATTCACCCACCCTCCCGCTACCCACAATAAAAAAATACACACACACAGCAGCCGCCAAAAAATAAATAAATAAATGACAATAAATACATTTGAAATACATTTTTATTGATAGTGTAGATGTGCAGGGGGTCTCCGGAGCTGAACCGCGTTGGTTTTAGGTCTGGGGACCCCGTGCCCCCCGAGATACAGGCCCCTTTAGGGGGTGCCGGTAGCCCTCTGCTTGGTTTAAAGGTCCGATCACGTGATCGCGGCCTGTAAACCAAGCAGAGCAGAGGGATACCGGCACCCCCTAAAGGGGCCTGTATCTCGGGGGGCACGGGGTCCCCAGACCTGAAACCTGTGCACTTCTGCTCCGGAGACCCTCTGCACATGTACACTATCAATAAAAATGTATTTCAAATGTATTTATTGTCATTTATTTATTTATTTATTTATTTATATTTATTCATTGTGCTGCTGCTGCAAGTCGTAAACTCACACCAAGGGCCAAACACCCCCCTCACCCCCAATAAAAAAAATTCACGCACAGCAGCCCCACAATTAATAAATAAATCTAAATAAATAAATAAAATCTATGTAAAACCCCCTCCCCTATTCTCGCTTTTAAAACGCCCTGCCTTCTCTCTAATCTATGTAAAAAACCCTCCCCCTATCCCCCTATTGTGTGTGCGTTAAACTTCCCTGCAAGCTATGTAAAAAAACCTCCCCCTATTGTGTGTGTGTTTAAATCTGTCTGGCCTGTGTTTCTGAGTGCTGAGGGCCAAACACCCCCCTCACCCCCAATAAAAAAAATTCACGCACAGCAGCCCCACAATTAATAAATAAATCTAAATAAATAAATAAATAAAGACATGAAGAGAAATAAATATATACTGTACAGTATATACTTTGTATATATATATACACTGTATATATATATATATATATATATATATATATATATATATATATATATATATATACATACAGTATACATATATACACTGTGTATATATATATATATATATATATATATATATATATATCATACAGCTATATATATATATATATATATATATATATATATACTGTATATATATATACTGTATATATATATATATATACATACTGTATGTGAGTGAAAAGAGAAAAAAGTAACCCGTATGGGAGCACTCAGGTATGCAATTGATATATTTGTTTATTTATTTGACACAGTGCAAAAAGGGATGAATAAACAGTACATGATTTAAAAACACTTAAAAAAGAGGCATGGACCCTTAAACACTAATGAACAGCACTAGGGAACGACACACACTGTCAACCCTAAACATGAAAAGGATAGTGACTCAAAAAACACTAGGGAGAATCAAAGTGAATCACAATACAGTAGGTTACTGGGTTTAAAGGCACCTACTGTATACAACGCTAAGGATAATGCACACTACACACCAAAAGGTAGACTTGTCAAAGTATAAATGACAGTCTCAAAGCATCACACATCTGCATTAGCATACAGTAATATACAGTAACCAATGCCTACAGCACAAATCATGTGTAGGAAAGGTGGTAAGGTGGAATGAAATCCCTAGATGTGTAGAGCAATGAAGTTAATGAATAGCATACTGTACAGTATAAAACATAACATTACAATCCACACAGTACATTGCATTTACAGTACATTGTATACTGTAAATGATGCATAGCATTAAATCTATGCACCATATACAGTACTGTACATTCTGCAAATGAATGTTAACAATATAATTGCAAGCTACTCTACCAGTAAATACTGTACAAACACTTCCAAACAAGTCAACTTAACTACAGTATTTTAACCAAGCAAGTAAACCAAAATCAATATATACTGTAAGTAACAACCAGAAAAGACAATTTAAAAACAAACTAACCCTTACAATACCAAGGATTACATCTATCTAATTGTAAAAAACCTTATACATTATACACAGCATTGTTTAAAAACCCCTTCCCCCCTAATGTTTGTGTTAAGCAGATTACACTGAAGGGAGAGAGATATAAAGGCCTAAAGCCCCTTCCCCCCCTAATGTTTCTGTTAAACAGATTACAGTACATTGAAGGGAGAGAGATTTTACAGAAACACACATTAGGGGGGAGGGGGCTTTAAACAGATTACATTGAAGGGAGATAGATGTTTCTGTTACCAGTAAATCTCCCTCCCTGCATTGCTAACCACCCTCACCCCCTACCCACATACCGTTAACCCCCCCCCCCATCCTGGCCATGGCCCCTCCGCTTCTGCAAAACAGACACAAAAATTAAAACATACAAAGTAATGTCCCCTAACCCCTTAATCACCATAGCGGTTATTAACCGCTACAGTCATGAAGGGGTTAACCCACCCTCACCCACCCACCACTCGGGATGCCTACATACCCTCCCACACTAACCCCCCCCCCCCCCACCCGTGAGGCCTAACCACCCAGTCAGTACCCACAAGGGAGGCCTACCCACATACCGTTGGGGAAACACCCCACCCCCACCCCAGTACCCACAATAAAAACAGTACAATCACCCACAATAAACAGCATTCTATTTATTAAATACATTACCCACCCCCTGTGCCCCCCCCCCCATAAATACAAGATTTATTCTTTTACATTCAGGGTCCATAACGTAGCCCCACGCTAGTCCCCGGTGGGCTGGCAGGGCACCTGGACAGACCTACAGTTTACCAGCAGCATTCCACAGGTTCTGGAGGCCTGCTGGTGGATCCTGCCAGCACCATGGCGCTCAGGTGGTCTCCTTGGGTCACCGTGAGCCACAATTGGGTCCACACGGTAGGCCCAAGGATGTCTGGGAGCCCCGGGTCAAACCCACAGGTGTCTGCGGGGCCTCGGGTGGTTCCCATGGGGGTCTGGGGAACTCACGGGTGCTCACTACGGGTCCGCGGTGCCCCCACAGAAGTGGGACCACACATCATCATCCCCGCACCTACGGCTCGGAGGTGCCCCCACAGAAGTGGGACCACACATCGTCATGCCCGCAGACTACGGGTCCGCGGTGCCCCCACAGAAGTGGGACCACACATCATCATCCCCGCATGTGTCACCCGTGGAACCACCAGCCTGCTACCCTTTAGGATACCCGAGGATTCCCCGCGGGTGGTCTCCAGAGGTCCCACGCAAAACCACGGAAGTAACCCTGAATGTAAAAAAAATAAACCTGGCCTATACATTCAATACATACACCCTCCCCCCCAACACCTACAGTACAATAATGTGCAAAATAACTATTATCCAGATATGGATAATAGATTAATTGCCCATTATTAAAAACATTAACTAGCATATACAAATAAATAAAGTACTACTGACCTCATCAATACGAAGTGTCCGATGCCAGCGCCTTCCTTCTCTTGCCCACACAAAACATAGCCAAAACCAAGCCAATACATTGCAATTACATTCAGATATCAATTAACCCCTTAAACACCTTATCGGATAATAACCGCAAAGGTAATTAAGGGGTTAAGCCACACAGGCACGATACCCACCCTTCACCCATGAATTTGTACTGTGGCTTCATCATGCAACTATATATATATATACTGTATATATATACATACAGAGAGACAGAGAGAAAGAGAGAGAGAGAGATATATACAGTATATATATATATACACACGTTATATACACACCCATGATAAACCAAATATACAGTACAAATAAATGTAGAAGGGTTATCAAAACCATACTGTTCTACAACCAAACACTTCTCCATACAGACACTACATTAAAAATCAATTTCCTTTAAAAATCCTAACTGATCTCACAATCTACTGTACTGTATATGATCACAAACCAATGAAAAAAGTCACATTCCAAAATGCATAAAATCTATGCACCATACTGTATACATTCTGCAAATTAATCAACGTAAACAAAAATCAATTAGCAATCATTATTTAGATCTCTAAACATTTCACACTCAATCATGAACAATGAAACCATTAACAGATTCACGCCTAGAGCAGAACAATTAAGCCTTTGAAAAAATATAAGTACCGACAAAAATACAACCTTTCCAAACCAAGCCTACAGTACCTACAGTATCCCTGACCTTCCTCAAACACACAATACAATACCAAGGAATAATACATCTATCTAATTTTAAAATACTTTAAACTCACAAAATAATTAAAAACACATCTAATCCAGCTTTTAAAACATCATCATTTCTTACCCTGAATGTATACTGTACAGTATATCTCTCTAGACATATATATTGTACATACATACATACAGTGGCAAGAAATGATATACCACAAAAAAATAAAAATACACAGGTTAAAAAACCTTTTGAAAAAATTAACAAGTTAAATAAAATACATTTCTTTACTGTAGTTCACTTACCATTACTTGCCCCCACCGACTCCCGTTGCCCAGCTTACTCACGAACCAATCCACGATCAGGAACCCATAAAATAATAAACCATTGAAAATAATAAACATTAAACTAAAAATCCAAACCAATCCACGGGTCTTCTACTTGTAATACACCTTCATCTGTATTCTTCTTTCTTCTATCTCCTTCCGGGCGGGGCAGGGCGTGGTCTTCTTTCCATCATCGGCCACGCCCTTGTCTTTTTCCTTCTCCGGAGGTCCTTCCTCCGCGGCGTCTGGCTGCAAAATGAGACGACATAGGCTTTTAAAGGCCTATGACGTCACATTTTGCGTCATGGTTCCCACGGTCCTGATTGGACCGTGAAAACCATGTGTGTTGGCCGATAATAAAAAAATGATGACGTCACTTAAAGGGAATGAAAGCACAGCCAATCAGAATGGCTTTGCTTCAATTGCCTTTAAGATGACGTCATGAAAAGGCACATGGCCGTGCACACATGGTACTAGAGCCAATCAGAGCGTGGGAACTTTATCCCTACTCTGATTGGCTCTGGTATACCATGTGTCAGAGGCTTGGGGGAGAAAGGATGTGACGTCAATGAAAACCTGTCACGTGGTACGGTAGCCAATCAGAGCGTGGGAACTTTATCCCTACTCTGATTGGCTCTGGTATACCATGTGTCAGGGGCTTGGGGGAGAAAGGATGTGACGTCAATGAAAACCTGTCACGTGGTACGGTAGCCAATCAGAGCGTGGGAACTTTATCCTTATTGACGTCACATCCTTTCTCCCCCAAGCCCCTGACACATGGTATACCAGAGCCAATCAGAGTAGGGATAAAGTTCCCACGCTCTGATTGGCTCTAGTACCATGTGTGCACGGCCATGTGCCTTTTCATGACGTCATCTTAAAGGCAATTGAAGCAAAGCCATTCTGATTGGCTGTGCTTTCATTCCCTTTAAGTGACGTCATCATTTTTTTATTATCGGCCAACACACATGGTTTTCACGGTCCAATCAGGACCGTGGGAACCATGACGCAAAATGTGACGTCATAGGCCTTTAAAAGCCTATGTCGTCTCATTTTGCAGCCAGACGTCGCGGAGGAAGGACCTCCGGAGAAGGAAAAAGACAAGGGCGTGGCCGATGATGGAAAGAAGACCACGCCCTGCCCCGCCCGGAAGGAGATAGAAGAAAGAAGAATACAGATGAAGGTGTATTACAAGTAGAAGACCCGTGGATTGGTTTGGATTTTTAGTTTAATGTTTATTATTTTCAATGGTTTATTATTTTATGGGTTCCTGATCGTGGATTGGTTCGTGAGTAAGCTGGGCAACGGGAGTCGGTGGGGGCATGTAATGGTAAGTGAACTACAGTAAAGAAATGTATTTTATTTAACTTGTTAATTTTTTCAAAAGGTTTTTTAACCTGTGTATTTTTATTTTTTTGTGGTATATCATTTCTTGCCACTGTATGTATGTATGTACAATATATATGTCTAGAGAGATATACTGTACAGTATACATTCAGGGTAAGAAATGATGATGTTTTAAAAGCTGGATTAGATGTGTTTTTAATTATTTTGTGAGTTTAAAGTATTTTAAAATTAGATAGATGTATTATTCCTTGGTATTGTATTGTGTGTTTGAGGAAGGTCAGGGATACTGTAGGTACTGTAGGCTTGGTTTGGAAAGGTTGTATTTTTGTCGGTACTTATATTTTTTCAAAGGCTTAATTGTTCTGCTCTAGGCGTGAATCTGTTAATGGTTTCATTGTTCATGATTGAGTGTGAAATGTTTAGAGATCTAAATAATGATTGCTAATTGATTTTTGTTTACGTTGATTAATTTGCAGAATGTATACAGTATGGTGCATAGATTTTATGCATTTTGGAATGTGACTTTTTTCATTGGTTTGTGATCATATACAGTACAGTAGATTGTGAGATCAGTTAGGATTTTTAAAGGAAATTGATTTTTAATGTAGTGTCTGTATGGAGAAGTGTTTGGTTGTAGAACAGTATGGTTTTGATAACCCTTCTACATTTATTTGTACTGTATATTTGGTTTATCATGGGTGTGTATATAACGTGTGTATATATATATACTGTATATATCTCTCTCTCTCTCTTTCTCTCTGTCTCTCTGTATGTATATATATACAGTATATATATATATAGTTGCATGATGAAGCCACAGTACAAATTCATGGGTGAAGGGTGGGTATCGTGCCTGTGTGGCTTAACCCCTTAATTACCTTTGCGGTTATTATCCGATAAGGTGTTTAAGGGGTTAATTGATATCTGAATGTAATTGCAATGTATTGGCTTGGTTTTGGCTATGTTTTGTGTGGGCAAGAGAAGGAAGGCGCTGGCATCAGACACTTCGTATTGATGAGGTCAGTAGTACTTTATTTATTTGTATATGCTAGTTAATGTTTTTAATAATGGGCAATTAATCTATTATCCATATCTGGATAATAGTTATTTTGCACATTATTGTACTGTAGGTGTTGGGGGGGAGGGTGTATGTATTGAATGTATAGGCCAGGTTTATTTTTTTTACATTCAGGGTTACTTCCGTGGTTTTGCGTGGGACCTCTGGAGACCACCCGCGGGGAATCCTCGGGTATCCTAAAGGGTAGCAGGCTGGTGGTTCCACGGGTGACACATGCGGGGATGATGATGTGTGGTCCCACTTCTGTGGGGGCACCGCGGACCCGTAGTCTGCGGGCATGACGATGTGTGGTCCCACTTCTGTGGGGGCACCTCCGAGCCGTAGGTGCGGGGATGATGATGTGTGGTCCCACTTCTGTGGGGGCACCGCGGACCCGTAGTGAGCACCCGTGAGTTCCCCAGACCCCCATGGGAACCACCCGAGGCCCCGCAGACACCTGTGGGTTTGACCCGGGGCTCCCAGACATCCTTGGGCCTACCGTGTGGACCCAATTGAGGCTCACGGTGACCCAAGGAGACCACCTGGGCGCCATGGTGCTGGCAGGATCCACCAGCAGGCCTCCAGAACCTGTGGAATGCTGCTGGTAAACTGTAGGTCTGTCCAGGTGCCCTGCCAGCCCACCGGGGACTAGCGTGGGGCTACGTTATGGACCCTGAATGTAAAAGAATAAATCTTGTATTTATGGGGGGGGGGGGCACAGGGGGTGGGTAATGTATTTAATAAATAGAATGCTGTTTATTGTGGGTGATTGTACTGTTTTTATTGTGGGTACTGGGGTGGGGGTGGGGTGTTTCCCCAACGGTATGTGGGTAGGCCTCCCTTGTGGGTAGTTAGTGGGTGAGGGTTGAGGGTGGTTAGGCCTCACGGGGTGGGGGGTTAGAGTGGGAGGGTATGTACAGTAGGCGTCCCAAGTGGTGGGTGAGGGCGGGTTAACCCCTTCATGACTGTAGCGGTTAATAACCGCTATGGTGATTAAGGGGTTAGGGGACATTACTTTGAAAGTGTTATTTTTTTTCTCTGTTTTACTGTACAGCAGCGGAGGTTGCCATGGGTAGTGGGTAGTGTATTGAATGTATTTATTGGTTATTATGCGTTAACCCCTTCATTACCTTAGCGGCTATACGCTATGCTAATGAAGCCTCGTTTCTGAACTTTTAATAATATTGTGCAGGAGCAGGGGGTCCCCTGAGATTAGATTTCTGTCTCAGGGAACCCCCTGCTCACTCTACAATATTATTAAAAAGACAGAAATGCTGCTTCTTTACCATAGCGCATAGCCGCTAAGCTAAAGAATGATTCTTTAATGATGTGTGTGTTTTATTCACAGTGTAGATGTTCTCCGGAGCTGAAGCGCACAGGTTTCAGGTCTGGGGACCCCGTGCCCCCCGAGATACAGGCCCCTTTAGGGGGTGCCGGTATCCCTCTGCTCTGCTTGGTTTACAGGCCGCGATCACGTGATCGGACCTTTAAACCAAGCAGAGGGCTACCGGCACCCCCTAAAGGGGCCTGTATCTCGGGGGGCACGGGGTCCCCAGACCTAAAACCTGTGCGGTTCAGCTCCAGAGACCCCCTGCACATCTACACTATCAATAAAAATGTATTTCAAATGTATTTATTTGTATTTATTTATTTATTTATTGCGGGGATGCTGTGTGTGATTATTTTTTATTGTGTTTAGCGGGGGTGGGTGACGGGGTTTATAAATGTGAGTTTATAAATAAAATAAAGAATATTATTTATAGGGGCCTTAGAACAGAAGTTCCCACGCCAATTGCGCGCTCATTGCTCTTTTGTTACAATGTTGCTGGTCTTGCGGGTTTGCAGTCTGGCAGCAAAAAGCAGTTTGTAGTACTGTGTGTGAGATAAAGTAACCAGTTCTTTTATTGCTGAAGTCGCCACTAAAAACTTTTATTTACAAATACAGTACAAAAACCGTGCAACACACAACAACATTCAGTATCCTTTGTTTAAGTACAGCAGGTACTATAGGGTAAAACATGTACTGTACAGTACAGCACAACATTACAGTATGGTCTCACTGAAAGTCCTCCCCATTTTCCAGCCATGGCCGATGCCTTGCATGGCGCAAAACGCCATTAATGCAGTCTCTAACGCCTCTCATTACAGGATCTGTAACAGGGTAATAGCGCTGCATTTCTTCCACAATCTTTTTCCTTAAATTGGCAGGAAGGGCATTTTTTTGGCGATTCCCATCATAGTTCACTTTGAACACCCACTCGCAGTACAATGTGTAGGGAACATGGTGTTTAAATATGATCAAGGCATACTTGTGTGGTATACCAGCACTCCTCACCCTATACTTCTCCCTCAGCGCCGGTGTCAGATCGCACAGGGAGATGTCGGGCACTGTTTGTATGCGAGCGGGTGTAGGAAGTCTTTTGGGAGCGGGTGTACTTGAGGCGATGGGCAATGGTAGGGTGTCTGGGAGGAAGCTTTCCTCCGGTAGTGGTCGCCGGGTTGTCTCCTGGCGTGGTCTAGATGGGGTTGTCATGTCCTCCTCAATAGCATAGTACACTGTATCTTCTGGTGGAGGGGGTGTGCTTGGTGATGGAAGGGGGTCGAAGGTACCATGCATCACATCCATGTCACCCCCCTGCTCCAGCGTCGGGGAAACAGGGGCATTAACACCGAGCAAATAATGTATGCCCGCTATGTCTGCCTCTATCTTGTCCATCCGTTGATCCATCCGTTGCTCCATATGTAGCATCCGTTGATCCAGCCGTTGCTCCATATGTAGCACCGACTCCAGAAGCAGATCTAGCTTTGCCAGCACACTAGAATTCCCGGGGAGATCCACACTTAGCCCATTCAGGATCCGGTCCAACGAGCTGCTTGTGCATGGCATCTGGAGATCTGGGGGGATGGGTGCAACGGAGGATGAGATGGGGGTTCCCTGGAGAGAAGCGGCATCGATGGAGAGTGGAAGAGGTGACCTGGGGATGCCCGGTACAGGAGAAGCTGCAGCGTGGTGGAAGAGGGATGGAGAAGGTGACCGCTGGATTTCCGGGAGAGAAGCAGAGTCGTCCAAGAGCAAAGGAGACAGTGACCCGTTGATTTCAGAGGCAGCAGCATCTTCAGATGGAACCGGAGAAGATGGGGGTGGAGAAGCCGGGCTGAAGATTTCCGGGACAGCTACAGCAGAGTCGTCGAAGCATATGGGAGCAAGTGGTCTGCGGATTCGGTGAGTTGGCTGCCATGCGTCTTGCGAACCGAGCACAGTACCGTATTT
The DNA here is from genome assembly GCF_040206685.1 of Ascaphus truei. Classification (NCBI taxonomy): domain Eukaryota; kingdom Metazoa; phylum Chordata; class Amphibia; order Anura; family Ascaphidae; genus Ascaphus; species Ascaphus truei. The sequence goes on from NC_134484.1 coordinate 220,224,409, forward strand.
CTTCTTCACATAATAAGGCTGACGTGTTTTAAAAGCCTTAGCCTTTGGGGTCAGCAGAAGGTTTTCTTTGTTGGCCTTAGCCTGTCGCTTTGCCTTTGGCTTGGGAACGGTAACTGCCTTTCTCTTTTTCAGTGTGGCAGGCACAGCAGAGGTGAGATGATTCTTTCGTCCATAGAACCGGGGATGCTCCATGTAAGCGGGAGGCACAATGCAGTATCTGGACAATGCCTCAGATAAAGATCAGCAAGTGGTGGGCTATGCAACGTGTACAACCTTTTATGCATGGTGGCCAGGTACAGGTGTTGAAAGTGGGTGGTCTGTTATGTGAGTCATTAACATATAAATACACCATCCATTTTGTGGATTCACTGCACATTGAATACACATCGACTAAACATCGAATACACATTCTTGTGTTTGTATTTCTTTCTACAGTACTCGCAGCAATGCCTGTTAAGAAGATTTCAAAGGATCTCAGCATGAGAATGAAGGAGATGTACACGAGCGGACAACGAATTGCAGATATCCAGCGCTGGTTAACTGCTTCTGGCCTCGTTGTGCCATCAAGCACTGTGTGCTATCATGCACAAGGAAAAAACAGAGACCGCAAAAAGGCACCAAGGGTAACAAATGCGTAAGTACTGTATACTGTATTTATAAAACTTAACCAAAAAAAATATAGAAAACTGTAGTGTACATCTACAGTATACCGTATTTATATAGTATATTTATTATATTACAACAGTATATACTGTAGTGTACTGTATGTGTGGTCAATTTATATTTTTTGTGCAGCAGTATACACTTTTGGTATATTGCAATTCATCTTACAACGGAATATACAGTATATGATGTGTATTTATTATGATATAACAACAGTATACCGTATTTATATAGTATATTTATTATATTACAACAGTATATACTGTAGTGTACTGTATGTGTGGTCAATTTATATTTTTTGTGCAGCAGTATACACTTTTGGTATATTGCAATTCATCTTACAACGGAATATACAGTATATGATGTGTATTTATTATGATATAACAACAGTATACCGTATTTATATAGTACAACAGTATATACTGTAGTGTACTGTATGTGTGGTCAATTTATATTTTTTGTGCAGCAGTATACACTTTTGGTATATTGCAATTCATCTTACAACGAAATATACAGTATATGATGTGTATTTATTATGATATAACAACAGTATACCGTATTTATATAGTATATTTATTATATTACAACAGTACTGTATACTGTATATTTTGTCTATTTATATTTATAGTACAGCAGTATACATTTTTTGTATATTTATATTTACTGTATATTACAACATTACATGTACAGTATACAATATACATTTTATATTGCTGCATATTAATAACACAATATAATTTCTTTGCATTGTAGGGAGACTACTCTTCTGGTGGACAGAATAAGTGAGGAGAATGATGAGAGGAGCGCATTAAGGGTTAAAAACACTCTTCAGGAAAACCACAATCTGACTGTATCCGAGAGCAGCATAAAGAAGATGAGACGCAGAATTGGATGGAAATATGGACGTGTGAGGTTAGTAGTGGACAGTACAGGAGGTACTGTACTGTAAAGTAAAAATGTTGTTTTGCAAACTGTACTGCGCTGTGACGCTAACATTTTTTATTCATTGTCATTACAGAGCGTACCCCATGATACGGGACGCAAACAAAATCAAAAGAGTGCTCCAGGCCCAGGCATGGATCGACAGCGGTGAGACTTTCCAGGATTGCATCTTCACTGATGAGTCTACTGTGTCGCTGGAGAGATTTGCAAGATTTGCGTTCCACAAAAAAGGCCGCATAACTTTGAAGCCACGGCCAAAACACCCTGTGAAGCTGCATGTGTGGGGTGCCATCTCTAGGCGTGGACCGGGATGCATTGTCGTCTTTGAAGGTACAATTTCTCAAATATAATGCCGCCTAATGCACTGTACTTGACTAGTGTTGCCTTACCGTATGCACTGTACTGTACTATTGAGCACTTTTCTTTTCTTGCTATAGGAATCATGAATAAAGATTTCTTCCAAGACAACATTGTGCCCGTGATAGTGCGATACATCACACAAGACTTTCCCAATGGTCATCGCTTTTACCAGGACAATGATCCCAAGCACACCGCGTCGACGGCGCATATCCTTGAGCGCGGCATCAACTGGGTGAAGACGCCAGCGGAGTAAGTGTAGTAGACCGTGTCCCATTTATATGTTCCCCACTGTTTTTACTGTGTACTCTATCTCTTAAACTAATTGTCCTTTCTTTCCAATCACAGATCACCAGACTTCAATCCGATCGAAATGGTCTGGCATCAGCTGAAGGACCACATCCGTAAAGTGGCGAAACCCTCCAAGAAGGACGAGTTGTATACAGCCATAATGAGTTTTTGGAACGATGTACTCACCGAGGAACGATGCAATAAATATATAGACCATATTGCCACTGTGTTGCCCATTGTCATCGCGCGCAATGGACAAGCATCAGGAAAGTAGTACAGTGCTGTAGTATTGTACAGTAGGTACACTATGATACAGGTAAGTATGGCACAGATTTTAGCTTTCCCAATAGTCAGAGTTTACAGTAGTTCCAGTATACAGTACAGTAGACTAGTTTGACATACTACAGTAACTGCCTACTAACTGCTCCATTTTTTCTTTCCAGAGAAAGCTGCACCAGCCACCTACTGTACAGTAGGTCTACCATAATACAGTACGCACATACAGTACAGTACAGTAACTGAACAAAGTTTTTGTTTTCTTGTCGTTCCAGGAAAAAGGGTGCACCAGAGGGGAGGGGGGGCCTTGTGTTCGTCAAATCTGCTTGTGCAGTCAAATGTACAGTATATAAACAGCAGTAATGATGTACACAAAACCTCTCCTCTCTCAATGAACTACTGTACCGCAGACACAATGAGGATACTGTTACAGTATGAAGGGAAAAAGAACAGGATGGGTTATTTAACATTACAGTATACTGTGCAATATTTATACTGTATATTTATATATACTGTATTTTTATTCTAAAGGTATTCGAGAATGTACTCTACTAGATGAGGACCTGGTGACTTTCAACACTCTCAGACACACAGAAAGGATTATTTCACATCACTGTATATTTATCCTGTATATTTTCAGTAATTTAGAAGCAGTGGCTGTTCTGAACAGCCCAGGGCCAGATTAACAAAACAATGGCTTGGATTGGATTAGCCAGACGATTGATGCTTGGCCAGGGAGGGATTAAAAACTCTAAGGGAGGGGGTGGGTGGTGTAGCTGTAGGATTGTACTGTGTCAGTATTTCCAACGCCAGGTCACCCTAATAATTGCATGAATAAACCCCCAAAGACAAGGCCCAAATATACTAGTACAGTATACTGTACAGTACTGTAAAGTATGTATTATTGTGTGTTGATGTTTTGAATTGCTGTTAACTTGAAAAGTTTCACCATTGTATTGTACTGTATTTGTAAATAAAAGTATTTTGTGGCGACTTCAGCAATAAAAGAACTGGTTAATTTATCTCACATAAAGTACGTGAATACGACCGCAATCACCATTGTACAGTAAATGGGTGCATAGGATGGAACGACAGGTGCTAAAGGGGTATAAATATGATACTGTATTTATCAGTATTGATCAAAGAGAATTGATCAGAAGGATTCCCCTTATAAAGTATACAGCACTCTATTGTCATTCATACAGTACAGTATACTGTAGTAAAAGGTAGACAACACATGGTCTTGCAGTACAGTATACTGTATTACTAAAAATCTGTCAGGTTGACCAGAATCACTGCGGATATCGGAAAATAATACAATTTTATTAATTCTACGTACTGTATATAAGGGGAATCCTTCTGATCAACTCTCTTTGATCAACACTGATAAATACAGTAATTTATCTCACACTCAGTACTACAAACTGCTTTTTGCTTGCAATAAACAAACAAACAGGGAAGCGCTACTGTATACTGTATGAGTTAGGATCAGGCCCAGCAGCCACTTTATGTTGAAAACCACATATGAAATGAGCATAAATTTGCATGAATAATTACACAAAAATATATAAAATAAATAGCACAAGTCTCTGACAGAGAGAAATTGTCCAGGTGGTGTGGATACAGGTTAATGCCCCTGTCTGATAGGACAGACTCGGGCAAGAATGGCCTGTTAGAGGTGAATATCCAGAATGGTAGCTGGGATGGAAAGCGCTACCAACTGTGCAGGTATTGAAGTGTGTAGAAATGGGAAGGTGCCGTAGGCATCAAATGTGGAAAGCGCTCACCCAGACTTCATACACTGCGCTTTTTGCTTGCATACTGCAAAGCCGCAAGACCAGCAACATTGTAAAAAAAGAGCAAAAAAAGAGCAATGAGCGCGAAATTGGCGTGGGAACTTCTGTTCTAGGGCCCCTAGAAATAATATTCTTTATTTTATTTATAAACTCACATTTATATATAAAGTATATATTTATTTCTCTTCATGTATTTATTTATATTTATTTATTAATTGTGGAGCTGCTGTGCGTGAGGGGCCATGGCCAGGATGGGGGGGGGGGGGGGTAACGGTACAGTATGTGGGTAGGGGGTGAGGGTGGTTAGACCTCACAGTACATTATGCACATTGGGCCCCCCTCCTCCCCACATTTACATACTGTACACTACACGACATCAATGCAGGGAGGGTTTACCAATGCAGGGAGGGTTTACCAATGCAGGTAAGGCTTTAGGCCTTTATATCTCTCTCCCTTCAGTGTAATCTGCTTAACACAAACATTAGGGGGGAAGGGGTTTTTAAACAATGCTGTGTATAATGTATAAGGTTTTTTACAATTAGATAGATGTAATCCTTGGTATTGTAAGGGTTAGTTTGTTTTTAAATTGTCTTTTCTGGTTGTTACTTACAGTATATATTGATTTTGGTTTACTTGCTTGGTTAAAATACTGTAGTTAAGTTGACTTGTTTGGAAGTGTTTGTACAGTATTTACTGGTAGAGTAGCTTGCAATTATATTGTTAACATTCATTTGCAGAATGTACAGTACTGTATATGGTGCATAGATTTAATGCTATGCATCATTTACAGTATACAATGTACTGTAAATGCAATGTACTGTGTGGATTGTAATGTTATGTTTTATACTGTACAGTATGCTATTCATTAACTTCATTGCTCTACACATCTAGGGATTTCATTCCACCTTACCACCTTTCCTACACATGATTTGTGCTGTAGGCATTGGTTACTGTATATTACTGTATGCTAATGCAGATGTGTGATGCTTTGAGACTGTCATTTATACTTTGACAAGTCTACCTTTTGGTGTGTAGTGTGCATTATCCTTAGCGTTGTATACAGTAGGTGCCTTTAAACCCAGTAACCTACTGTATTGTGATTCACTTTGATTCTCCCTAGTGTTTTTTGAGTCACTATCCTTTTCATGTTTAGGGTTGACAGTGTGTGTCGTTCCCTAGTGCTGTTCATTAGTGTTTAAGGGTCCATGCCTCTTTTTTAAGTGTTTTTAAATCATGTACTGTTTATTCATCCCTTTTTGCACTGTGTCAAATAAATAAACAAATATATCAATTGCATACCTGAGTGCTCCCATACGGGTTACTTTTTTCTCTTTTCACTCACATACAGTATGTATATATATATATATATACAGTATATATATATACAGTATATATATATATATATATATATATATATATATATATAGCTGTATGATATATATATATATATATATATATATATATATATATATATATATACACAGTGTATATATGTATACTGTATGTATATATATATATATATATATATATATATATATATATATATATATATATATATATATATATATATATACAGTGTATATATATATACAAAGTATATACTGTACAGTATATATTTATTTCTCTTCATGTCTTTATTTATTTATTTATTTAGATTTATTTATTAATTGTGGGGCTGCTGTGCGTGAATTTTTTTTATTGGGGGTGAGGGGGGTGTTTGGCCCTCAGCACTCAGAAACACAGGCCAGACAGATTTAAACACACACACAATAGGGGGAGGTTTTTTTACATAGCTTGCAGGGAAGTTTAACGCACACACAATAGGGGGATAGGGGGAGGGTTTTTTACATAGATTAGAGAGAAGGCAGGGCGTTTTAAAAGCGAGAATAGGGGAGGGGGTTTTACATAGATTTTATTTATTTATTTAGATTTATTTATTAATTGTGGGGCTGCTGTGCGTGAATTTTTTTTATTGGGGGTGAGGGGGGTGTTTGGCCCTTGGTGTGAGTTTACGACTTGCAGCAGCAGCACAATGAATAAATATAAATAAATAAATAAATAAATAAATGACAATAAATACATTTGAAATACATTTTTATTGATAGTGTACATGTGCAGAGGGTCTCCGGAGCAGAAGCGCACAGGTTTCAGGTCTGGGGACCCCGTGCCCCCCGAGATACAGGCCCCTTTAGGGGGTGCCGGTATCCCTCTGCTCTGCTTGGTTTACAGGCCGCGATCACGTGATCGGACCTCTAAACCAAGCAGAGGGCTACCGGCACCCCCTAAAGGGGCCTGTATCTCGGGGGGCACGGGGTCCCCAGACCTAAAACCAACGCGGTTCAGCTCCGGAGACCCCCTGCACATCTACACTATCAATAAAAATGTATTTCAAATGTATTTATTGTCATTTATTTATTTATTTTTTGGCGGCTGCTGTGTGTGTGTATTTTTTTATTGTGGGTAGCGGGAGGGTGGGTGAATGGGGTATTCGCCCCAACGATGGTTGGGGAGGGCTTGCGGGGGGGGGGGGGGGGTTGGGGTAGCGGGAGGGCTTAACCCCTTCATGACCGTAGCGGTATTAACTGCTACGATCATGAAGGGGTTAAGTGCACCCGCAACCCCCCCCCCCCTCCCGCAAGTCGTAAACTCACACCAAGGGCCAAATACCCCCCTCACCCATCCCCACTACACACAATAAAGCGGGCACGGTGGGTTAACCCCTTCATTGCCTTAGCGGCTATCCGCTATGGTAATGACGCAGCATTTTCCGTATTTTTAATAATATTGATCAGGAGCAGGGGGGGGGGGGGTTCCCTGAGCATTAATCATTAATTTCTGGCTCAGGGAACCCCCTGCTCACTTTACAATATTATTAAAATAATGCTTCTTTACCATAGCGCATAGACGCTAAGGTAAAGAACGAGTGTTTATTTATACTGTATATTGTATGTGTTTTATTGATACTGTACATGTGCAGAGGGTCTCCAGAGCAGAAGCGCACAGGTTTCAGGTCTGGGGACCCCGTGCCCCCCGAGATACAGGCCCCTTTAGGGGGTGCCGGTATCCCTCTGCTCTGCTTGGTTTACAGGCCGCGGTCACGTGATCGGGGCTTTTAACGCAGAGCTGGATACCGGCACCCCCTAAAGGGGCCTGTATCTCGGGGGGCACGGGGTCCCCAGACCTAAAACCAACGCGGTTCAGCTCCGGAGACCCCCTGCACATCTACACTATCAATAAAAATGTATTTCAAATAATTTTTAATGTGTGGATGTTTGCGCAGAGAGAGAGCAGCGGATCTCTCTCTGCTGCAAACACATCTCGCCCCCGCCGCCCATACAGTAGTATCATTTATGTATGTGCATATACAGTACAGTACTGTACAGTACTGTATGTTAGGGCTTACAGGGGTTGTTGTTATACAGTACTGTATATATATATATATACTGTATACTGCATTACAATTCATTATAGGGGACGGCTTCACAGAGAATAGCTCGCAAGCGCCACCATGTGTATTTTGACGGCATTGCAGTATTGTAACCAGCCGGAATAAAAAGCTTAAATTCCTGCCGGAAAATAACGCAATGCACTCTGGCTGAAAAATATCAGAAACCTGAATACACCCGAGTATACCCGAATTCGCGGGACTAGCCGTGCTCGAATAAAGTGTGTCGCCAGTGTATACCCTCTTTTAGGGTGTACAGCTAATAAAGGTTACTCAGTATCAATGTTAATTTTAGTGATGTTGTATCTAGTAGTCTAGTAATGCTTTTGGAGATGTGTGTCCCTTATGGAGATCCTCCAAAAGCAATATATGCCAGAAAGATTCACAGGGTGTACAGTGATTACTATATAGGTGTATCCATCGTATGTAGTAGGAGTTCATGGAATGAATGACACTTGAAGACTTTTTTATTTATATTATACGAAGCCTCAAAAGGCAAATCTACTGTCTGCTACACGGCGTAATAGGATAACGCGTGGTATTATAAATACATTGAAGTTAACATAGCACTAGTGTGCAAATCTATCAGAGAACCAAAACAGCCAAATCACGAGACTGTGTGTGCTGCTAACGTGACTGGGCTGCATCATCAGCCCATTAGCTGAATACACTCAGAGGTAGGTCTGTATATGGTAAGTATATTATCCTAATAGATAAACCATACTCATTCGTATTCTCTCCTCTACCTTTGAGCAGGCAAATAAGCTGCGTATGTTCAACGGTAAGTTTAGTGGTAGTAGGTCTATTCTGGTGGCAGATACACTCTAGTCTCGTGTGGTGTTAAGGTATTAGCGTTTATTTTTCGAGTATGGATGACATCAAAACCTTCAACATAAAACACTTCATAAACTGCAAAAGCACAGGAATCATATACTTTGCCACATGCCTATGTGGCAAAAAATATGTCGGAAAAACAAAAAGGGAATTGAGAAAACGCATACTGGAGCACATTGGATCCATAAGGAACTCTCTAGACACCCCTGTTTCACGTCATGTCAGAGAACGTCATGCAGGGAACATGAATACACTGACATTCCAAGGGATAGACCACATAACCCCAAGTGTCCGCAGAGGAGACTGGGACAAGAAGCTTTTTCAACGTGAGGCCAGATGGATATACTGTACCTACTTAACACTCAATATCCATCTGGCATCAACGAAGGTTTTGTATTCACTTCTTTCCTTTAAATAACTCCTTAGTGTCATTACAAGGAGGTACTCTTCTTGATCCACACTCATATTAATGAGCACTGTGTATACTACTCACAGCAAAAACTTTGGTCAGATTTTCAAAGTACTTTATTTGGGTGCAGTACCTGTGCACCACCACCACTACTCGGCAACACAGGCGTCTCAGGGCTACCATGACAACCACCGGGTATAAAAGAGCGACTGGAGACACAGATACGCCCACCCCGGAAGAAGTCGCAGGAGCGACGAAACATGCAGCATGTCGGGTCTTAGCCGATAAGCATTATTAATTAAATTTATGGTTGCTCAGTTCATGTTCATGTGCCAGTATAAGACTGAGTCTTGAGAGAGAACTTATTTCAGACCATAGATGTCACTACAATCTACACTGGCGACACACTTTATTCGAGCTCGGCTAGTCCCACGAATTCGGGTATACCCGGGTGTATTGAGGTTTGTGACTGTTTTCTGCCCGAGTGCATTGGGTTATTTTCCAGGCAGGGATTGAAGCATTTTATTCCCGCTGGCTTCAATACTGCACAGTATATATATATATACTGCATTACAATTCATGAATTTATGCCATCTGGTAGACACGCGAAGCATTGCAGCCTATTAAATCCTAATCATTATCATTTAACAGATAAGCCGCCCGTCAGCCAGGCATGAACCCAGGCTGGGAAGGCAAACGCAACGGGGCTTGTCAGAGGTGAGGAGCGGTGCATTCCAGGTATCTGCCAGGTACATACTGGGTATTTGCTCGAATAAAGTGTGTCGGTGCAGTACGTGTATAGTTTCAATTGCTCAGTGATTCACCCGAGCAAGCAGGGCTCCTATAACTAACAGCTGATCTGCCTCTCTGAAGGCGTTTGAAAACATACACACGAGCGGGGTGTTTTTACAACAATCATAGACATCCATCACTCAGCATACAGTATGCAGTTTGTCTGCCTTTTTAAAGGCAGTGAGCACTACAGTAACATCCGTTTACCATAAGCTCTATACTTATATAGCTCTGTCCACGCAGTGTGTGCCTTTGTAAAGACAGGGGACACAACAGAACCCCATACGTTCACCACTCACCATCTCGGCAACTCGGCAACTTAAGGGTGTTGCCAGGACATTTACAAGCAGCAGCTGATCTGCCGTCCTGAATGCAGTTTGAAAACACAGGAGGGAGCGGGAGATATTTACAGCTATTAGAGAGATTTATCTCTCAGCATACGCAGTTTGCCTGCCTTCTTAAAGGCAGAGGATACAATATAATTTCATAGTATACAACCACTGTATTTTATGTGTACACTTGCTATAAGTATACCTACCTTTAAGCATATGGAATTCATGAGAATGTGATGCCATACATTTTCTTTGATGATTTACCTAGCCTCACTTATCCTTCCTGGAACACGCTGGAAAAATAAACGCTAATACCTTAACACCACACGACACTAGAGTGTATCTGCCACCAGAATAGACCTACTACCACTAAACTTACCGTTGAACATACGCAGCTTATTTGCCTGCTCAAAGGTAGAGGAGAGAATACGAATGAGTATGGTTTATCTATTAGGATAATATACTTACCATATACAGACCTACCTCTGAGTGTATTCTGCTAACGGGATGATGATGCAGCCCAGTCACGTTAGCAGCACACACAGTCTCGTGATTTGGCTGTTTTGGTTCTCTGATAGATTTGCACACTAGTGCTATGTTAACTTCAATGTATTTATAATACCACGCGTTATCCTATTACGCCGTGTAGCAGACAGTAGATCTGCCTTTTGAGGCTTCGTATAATATAAATAAAAAAGTCTTCAAGTGTCATTCATTCCATGAACTCCTACTACATACGATGGATACACCTATATAGTAATCACTGTACACCCTGTGAATCTTTCTGGCATATATTGCTTTTGGAGGATCTCCATAAGGGACACACATCTCCAAAAGCATTACTAGACTACTAGATACAACATCAATAAAAGTAACATTGATACTGAGTAACCTTTATTAGCTGTACACCCTAATAGAGGGTATACACCAGTTTTTAATTACATTCGCATTTGAATAAAATTATAAGAATATCCAAATATATACCACTTTTTCCCCCCTGACCGCTTTATTCTATAAAGGTCTGCAGTGCGCCTACAAAGGGACTCTTTTGTGTACCTCTCTAGATACACTTTGCTATACGCTCTGTAATGACAAGGAATATTTTTATAGGTATAGTACTGTTTCTTAAACAACACTTTAACCTCCTGTACTGTCCAGTACTAACCTCACACGTCCATATTTCCATCCAATTCTGCGTCTCATCTTCTTTATGCTGGTCTCGGATACAGTGAGATTATGATTTTGCTGCAGAGTGTATTTGACCCTTAAGGCACTCTTCTCATCATTCTCTTCACTTATTTTGTCGACCAGAAGAGTTGTCTCCCTACAGTGTACAGAAAAACAACAATCCGGTAAGTTACAGTGCAGTAGGCCACAAGTATAGCACATCATTTACAGTAAAAATAGTATAAAATTAGATAGATCTATACTATATAGTTCTATTAATATGCAGCAATATAAACAATAATAGATATACTGTATTATATACTGTAGTTATATAAATATACCGAAATAACTATAAAATTAGATAGATCTATACTATGTAGTTCTATTAATATGCAGAAATATAAACAATAATAGGTATACTGTATTATATACTGTAGTTATATAAATATACCGAAATAACCATAAAATGAGATAGATCTACACAATATATAGTTCTATTAATATGCAGCAATATAAACAATAATAGATATACTGTATTATATACTGTACTTATATAAATATACCGAAATAACTATAAAATTAGATAGATCTATACTATATAGTTCTATTAATATGCAGCAATATAAACAATAATAGATATACTGTATTATATAGTTATATAAATATACTTACGCGTTAATTACTGTTGGTGTCCTCGTGCGTTGTTTGGTTTTTCCGTGTGCATGATAGCACACGGTGGTTGACGGCACAACCAGGCCAGAAGCAGCTAATCAGCGTTGGATATCTGCAATTCGTTGTCCGCTTGTGTACATCTCCTTAATTCTCATGCTTAGATCCTTTGAAATCTTTTTAACAGGCATTGCTGCGAGTAGAAAGAAATACAAGCACAAGGACGTATATTCGATGTTTAGTCGATGTGTATTCAAAGTGCAGTGAATCCACAAAATGGATGGTGTATTAATACGTTAATGACTCACATTAGAGTACGCTCACTTTTTTTTTTTTTTTTTCCACAAAAAGGTTTTTATTAGGTTACAGTACATTGCATACATTGTCCACCAACCCGCTGTCTTTCTTTAATGTACCTAAACCCAATTTTTTTATTTTTCCAACGTCCTCCATCAAGACACAGACATACCGGGTGAACCAACTCACGTACTTAACAAACAACACAGACACATAAGGGGGTGTGGGAGGGGGGGGGGAGCCCAGAGCCCAGAGCCTTCTGTGTATTCACCAACTCTACTCTAGCCTCTCCTCTGCTATGCAGAGCTGCCTGCAATTATGGCGACCCTATTTACCGTCTTCCCTACCGGTACCCCTTCTACGCGTTGTCTGTACTGGCACTTTGTAGGAGAATGCATCTTGGTGTATTATGGCATGATGGTGGTGGCATTCACCCCAGGGATGTCTGAGTGGTCCAGCCACTTGGTCCAGATTTTGAGGAAATTTGTGCCGGTGTTGTTGACCAGACTTGTCAACTGTTCCATCCGGCAGATAAACCAGATTCTGTTCCGTTTTTTTGTAATCGTGGGTAAATCTGGTAGCTTCCACAATGCTGCGAGTTCGCACCGCATGGCTGTTGCAAAGTGTGCAATCAGTTTTTGTGCCGGTCTGCCTATTCCCCGGGTGCGTCTGCCCAGCAGGAACAGCCAGGGGTCCAGGGGGACCAGCTGTTCGAGAATACTCTGAAGCCAATCTTGGATTTCCTCCCATAAAGGAGCCACTTTGGGGCAACCCCACAGCATGTGAAGCAAGTCTGCCTGTTCCCCGCATTGTTTTGGGCACAATGGAGGGTAATCTTTGACAAACTTTGCTAATCGTGTTGGGGTGAGATACCACCTCATTAGGACTTTATATGCATTCTCCTTCAAGGTGGTGCATATAGAGCTTTTCGCTGCTGCCAGTACTATTGTGGACCAGTCTTTGTCTTCTACTGTCTCTCCTAAGTCCGTTTCCCATTTGATTCTATAATTAAGTTTAGTGTCAACGTCCTGCCTTGGACAGACCACCTCTCTGTATATCCGAGATGTGAGTCCCGTGGTGTCCGTGCCTCTGGAACACAGCTGCTCAAAATTTGTTCGCTGGGGGCGCTTGAGAATTTTCGTGTAAAATGCTCTCACCTGGAGGTATCTAAAAAATTCAGAATTAGGCATTTCTGTTTCTGATCGAATTTGTTCGAATGTTTTGATTGATTGGCCTCCCTCCAGGTGTAGTAGCCTTGTGAGGCCTTTTGCTTTCCAGACCGCTAAGTTCTTGCATAACATACCCGGAGCGAAATCAGGGTTCCCCATAAGCGGGGTCATAAGTGTGTGCTGGGTTGTTAGGGCACACTTGTGTTTGGTGTTCTCCCAAGTAGTCAACGAGCTATTCACTGCGGCCAGCGGATCACTCAAGGTCTTAAATACCTTTTTTGGTAGCCAAATTAGGTCTTGTATTACTACGGGGTCACAGCATGCTGTTTCTAACTCAACCCATCGTCGTAGGCTAGGATGCATGTGCCACTGGATAATTTGGGTTAATTGGGCCGCTTTACGATATCAAGCAAGGTACCCCTAATCCTCCTCTAACTGTTGGCCTAGTGAGAATGCTAGTTTTTATACGTGGTTTTTTATTACCCCAGACGAATTTCACCATAGAGGACTGTAAGCGGAGGATGTCGTCTCTGATCACTTGTATCGGAAGGGTCTGGAACAGATACAAGATTCGGGGGAGGAGATTCATCTTAAGGCACTGGATCCTGCCGATCCATGAAATTGTGTGGCCTGACCAGATCCGTAGATCCTCCTTCAGAGTCCTAATTAGCCTGGGGTAGTTAGCTTTGTAGAGGGCGTTGTACTCCTTGGTTATATAGATCCCTAAATATTTAATGGAGGAAGCTTGCCATTTGAAATTAAAATTCAGTTCGATTAATTTTTCTGTGACCTTTGGCAGGTTTATATTTAAGGCTTCTGATTTTGTCTGATTAATTTTGAAACCCGAGTTCTTATTAAATTCGTCTAGCAGGCTGAAAACATTTGGCAGGGAGGTAAGGGGTTTAGATAACATTAGTATAATGTCATCTGCATACAGGGCCACTTTGTGTGACTGATCCTTGATCTGTATACCTGTTATATCAGGGGAGTTGCGGATGTGTGCCGCTAGGGGTTCTATACATAATACAAAAATAAGTGGGGACAGGGGGCATCCCTGCCTGGTGCCACTCTTTATCGGGAAATCTTCCGACGAGAAGCCCTGGTGTCTGACCTTCGCCTTCGGTTCCCTATAGAGAGCCAGAATAGCGCCCAACATTCTCCCCCCTATGCCAAACACTCTCAGCGTCTCTGTGAGATAGGGCCAATCTATGCGGTCGAAGGCCTTTTCAGCATCCAGACTCAATGCCATAGACGGGATATGTTTTCTATGTGCCATATCAATTAGGTCTATTATCCGTCTGGTATTGTCTGTAGCTTGCCTCCCGCATATAAACCCTACTTGATCGGGGTGGACCAGCTTAGGCATAACTGAATTCAGACGGTTAGCCAGTAATTTCGAGAAAATTTTGGTGTCCGAATTGATGAAGGATACTGGCCTGTAGCTTTTACAGTCGGCTGGGTCCTTCCCTGGTTTGGGGATCACTGTTATAGACGCTTGGAGCATCTGGCTAGGGATAGGGGCACCATCTAAAAATGAGTTAAATAGTCGGACCAGGTGAGGTACTAAGGTTTTTCTGAATTTTTTATAATAAAGATTAGAGAAACCATCCGGGCCTGGGGCTTTGGATGGCTTTAGTTCTTTTATTACCTCTGATATCTCCTCACCTGAAAAGTCCTCCTGTAATGCTTCCCTTTCCAATCTGCCCAGACTGGGTAGTTTTGCCTCTGTTAGAAATGTTTTCAGCTGCCTATGAGTGTTCTCACAATGGGAGACCTTCGCCCCATCGTATAGGGTCTCATAGTATTTTTTGAATTCGTCTACGATTTGTTTGGGGTCAGAAGTAAGGTCACCATTTTTGGTTCGAATTGCTTGAATGTGGAAGTTACGGTTACTATTTTTGAGTTTGTTGGCAAGCGGGGTATCTGGCTTGTTCGCCTTTTCGTAGAATTGTCGCCTAGACCAGGTCAGCTCCTTCTCAGCTTGGGAGGACATCAATAAATTTAGTTTTGTTTTAGTGTCGCGCCAGGCCTGTAGGGTCTGCGCTTGTTTGTTAGTTTTGTGAAGGGCGGAGAGGGCTGCTAGTTCGGATTGGAGAATCTTAATCTTATATTCCCTCGCTTTTTTCCGCCTACTTGCTATACCTATGAGCTCTCCACGAAGAGTCGCCTTATGGGCCTCCCATAGGGTGGATTGGGATGTCACACTACCGACATTCTCCTCAAAGTAGACCCTGATTTTATCCCTTACTGCTGTTTCAATTTCAGGGATTTTCAGAGGGAACTCATTAAGCTTCCACGTCGCTCCTGGTCTGTCTAGTCTGAAGTCTGTGCACCGCAGCTCTACAGGTGCGTGATCTGACCATGAAATATCATGGATGCCCGTGTGGGAGATCTGCGAAACCATTCTGTTGGATACAAAGAGGTAGTCTATCCTGCTGTATCTGTCGTGTGGGTGTGAATAGAACGTGTACTCCTTTTCTCCTGGGTGCTGTTCACGCCAGATGTCCACTAATCTGTTTGTCCTGAGGCCTTGGGTCCATGCTGCTCTGCTCTGTGTGTGTTTCATCTCGCTGGGTGTGCACCTATCAGCCTTAGGATCTAATGTGAGATTAAAATCACCGCCTAGTACTATACCGCCTTGTGCCACTTTATGTAGGATTGCAAAAAATCTCGAAAAGAAGGTATCTGCTCCTTCATTGGGTGCGTAGACATTGGCTATTGTAAGAGTTTGTCCTCCCACAACACCTACTAGTATTAAGAAGCATCCATTCTTATCTTTTTTTGTTAGTGTCGTGTCAAACGCAAGGCGGTTGTGCAGTAGAATTGCTACTCCTCTTTTCTTTTTATTGGCTGATGTAGAGAGCCACGTTCTATATCTGCTATCCAGAAACTTTGGGGAACTGGTCTTTGAGAAGTGGGTCTCTTGAAGTAGTATTATGTCGAGGTCATGTCGTCGGTAATCGGTTAAGGCTAACTTTCTTTTCAGGGGGCCATTGAAGCCTTTCACGTTATGTGATAAGATAGGGAAATCCTTACCCATTGGTGTAATCATTGCAATGTGCTGCGTTACCTCTTTCTGTCTGGGTCACGTCTCTCTTCAGAGTGTAGATCTGTGATCTGCTTTGTACACTGCTCGTCTGTGCAGGGGGGAAACACTGGGGTACACACATCGGGAGCATGGGGGAGTCAACAAATAAACATTGATAACTTTCGGCGACTCCAGGGGACCGAGTCCCCTGGGACGCCTGAACTGCCCCTTGTGGGATTCCGGTTCGGGTGGGCTCACCTCTGAACATGTCAGGATGTGCTTGGCCCGTTTCCACCGGCCCACCGGGGTCTTGCATGGGTCCCTTGGGGTCTATCCCCCAAGTACCCATGAGGAGACTCAAGGCGACGGCGAGTGGGCAACTACCCCCTCCCCCGCCTCCTCTAACCAGTTTTCATGGCAAACAGTTCCAGCCAATGTGACCTTCTAGCATCTCGAAGTTCGCGGGCATAGTCATTTTGTGTTTGTCCTATCTATGTAGGCTACGCTTCCCCCCTCTCTGCTATTGCCCTTCTTGTAATCATATAGTGCCCCTTTACCCTTATGGTCCTTGGGGTTCTTTATTCCCTCCCCTCTGTACCCTCTAGTGTGGGGACTCTCCCTTCCTGGCCCTCGTAGCAGTCGGTTGTGTCTCATATGCCTTTCGCCCCTCGGGATGCTTCCGCGGCTGTAGGCCTCTACTTGTTACTAACGGGGTCTATCTTTCCCACTCTGGTCATTCTCCCTGCTACCCCTGCGCCCCCTGGTACCAGTGTGTTGTGTGTCAAGGCTGTGTGTGGGTCTTGCGACCCTGTGCTCGTTCCGGGGCATCTGTCCTCCTGGGTCCTGGATGTGTTTCCGGCGCTCCTGAGTGACGTGTGTCCGCTTTTCCCTCCAGCTTGCCTCTACCAAGATGGCCGCGCAGCCATATCCGGTGGCGTCTTTCCGGTCCCTGTTCTTTAGCAGCCAGATGTCGACGGAGGCGGACGTCTTCCCGCGCTGGGCCCTTCTTCATCCGGCGATGCAGCTTTCTTCCCGCCAAGAGTCAAGAAGCCTCCATCTTCCAGGGATGCGTGTCACGGGCCTCTTCCGGGTTGCGGGGCAGCCAATGTCGCCGGGATTGCAGGTAAGTCGAGTACTTTTCAGGTTTGGCCTGGAGCCTTGGGGTATAGTGTACTTGTCCCCCACTAGATAGGTGATGTCGTGGCACTATGAAGTCATATTCTGCTGCTAGTCACTCAGAGATGCAAACGGCCTAGATAACTTAAACTTTGCGCCATAACTTTTCGGCAACCAAACTTTGAAGTGCACAGTTTATTTTGTTAGTGAGTACTTTGTTCACTCTTTTTCCGGCTCGCTGGTAACTCGAGCCTTCCGGGATGTGCCGGCCTGGTGCCACTCGTTGTCAGGTTCTGCCTCTTTCCGTGGGGCCGCGGTTTCTCCGACTGTCACCCCCAGTCTGCGCAGGAATTCATCCCCTTCCTCTAGGTTTTTCATTGAGGTGGCCCTCCCGTTTTTAATGACTAGCAAGCCAAACGGGAAGGTCCACCGATAGCGAATAGCTCTGTCTCTGAGGAGTCGGGTGATCGGTTGCAGCTTCAGGCGCCTGGCCAGGGTCAGGGGGGACAGGTCCTGAAAGAGCTGCAGGGCAATTCCTTCAAATTGACAAGCTTCGTCTCCTCTGGCTTTTGTAAAGATTGCCTGCCTGGTGCGGAAGTAATGCAACTGGGCAATTACATCTCTCGGTTGTGCGTTCGCCAGGGGTTTGCTCCTCAAGGCCCTATGGCATCTATCCATCATTAGTTCCGCCACGGGGGTATCAGGGAGCAGAGACGCCATCCATCTGGTGACAAATTTGTCTATCTCTGTTAAGTCCTCGGGGATACCGCGTATACGGACGTTACTGCAGCGTTCTCGATTCTCTGCATCTTCTTGGCGTTCGGCCAGCTCTGTAATTTGACATTGTAGATGGAAGGAACGCTTCTCTGACTTTTTAATTGTTGTGGAGACAGCCACCATTTTGTCCTCCAGGGCCCCCGTTCTTTCTCCGAGGCCCTGTACCTCTTTCCTTAGTTCCTGTATCTCTGCCCTGAATAACGATTTCATATCGTTATATAATCGGTCAAAGTCACAACGCCGTACGGGCCTTTGTTCCGGCATCTCATCCAAGTCCTCGTCGTGTTCCGACCCCGATCCTGCTGCAGAGCCAGGTGCCATTTCTGCCCTCACGTCCCTGGTCGCGGATCGGCTCAGATATCTCCGGAGATCTCCCGTATTCTTTTTTTTTGTTGATGGCGGGACCATCTCTATATGTTCCCTTGTTGGAAACTTCAATTGCGAAATTCAGATTTTGTTTGCCTTATTTTTATTAATGCTTTGGCGGGGGTAGGAGCTACTGGATTAGGCAGCTATTCCCCTCACCATCGCGCATGCGCCTCCAGAGTACGCTCACTTTTAACACCTGTACCTCGTCGAAATGCATAAAAGGTTACACACTTTGCATAGCCCATCACTCGATGATCTCTATCTGAACTTGCCCTTGTCCAGATACTGCATTGTGCCATCTGCTTCCATGGATCAACCCCAATTCTATGGACGCAGGAAGCCACTCGCCTCTGCCATGCCTATCACACAGAAAAAGCGATAGGCGGCAGCCGTTTCCAAGCCAAGGGCAAAGCGACAGGCTAAGTCTAATAAAGAAAACATTCTGCTGACCCCAAATGCTAAGGGTTTTAATACATGTAAGCCTTATTATGTCAAGAAGAAATTCGGTGATGTACACTCAAGGCAAAACAAATGGCAGCCAACCCATCGAACCGCAGGGCCACTTCCTCGATTATGCTTCGACGTCTCTGCCACTGCTCTCCCAGAAATCAACAGCCCATCTTCTCCACTGCTCTTTGACGACGCTGCCGCTGGTGTCCCTGAAATCCACGGGTCACTTTCTCCATTACGCTTAGACGACTCTGCCGCTTCTCGCCCGAAAATCCACAGGTCGCTTTCTCCATCCCACATCGACGACGCTACCACTTCTCTCCCGGAAATCCCCAGGTCACCACCTCCATCCTTTTTCGACGACGCTGCCGCTTCTCTCCAGGGAACCCCCATCTCATCCTACGTAGCACCCATCCACCCAGATGTCCACAGCACGCCATGCACAAGAACCAGCTCGTTAGACCGCATGCTGAATGGGTTAAGTGTGGATATCCCAGGGAACTCTACAATGCTGGTAAAGATAGATCTGCTTTTAGAGACCATGCTAAATATGGATCAACGGATAGAGAAGATGAATCAACGGATGGAGAAGATGGATCGACGGAAGAAGAATTTGTGTACATGTATGCCGTTGAGGAGGAGGATAATATGACAACCCCGTCAAGACCACGCCAGGAGACAACACGGCGACCAAGACAGGAGGAAAGCTTCCTCCCAGACAACCTAGCATCGCCAGCCGCCACAAGCACACCCGCTCCCAGAAGCACACCCGCTCCCAGAACCCAACCTACATACACTTGCATCGATACGGTGCCTGACATAATCCTGCGCGAGCTGCCACCGGCACTCAGGGAGACGTATAGGGTGATGAGTGCTGGATTACCCCAGAAGTTTGGCATGTTAATTTTAAAGCACCACATGTCCTACTTGGTGAACTGCAGGTGGGCCAAAAATGTCAACTATGAAGGAAATCGCGAAAAAAGTACACTTCCTGAAAATTTAAGAAGGACTATTGTGGAGGAATTGCGGTGCTATTTTTCAATTTCAGATCCTTTAATGAAAATCGTTTGAGACTCCATTAATGGCATTTTGCGTCATACAAGGCATCGGCCCTGGAAGGACAATCTGGTGGGGATCGAACTCGTTTGACTGTTCAAATGTTGTTTAATTTTTGACTTGTTGCTTGTTTTAACATGTATTAATAAAGAAATGTTTTTACTTACACAAGACCTGCACAATTCCAGTCCTTGAGGGCCGCAAACAGGCCCGGTTTTCAGGATAAAACCAGGCCTGTTTGCGGCTCTCGAGGACTGGAGTTATGCAGGCCTGACTGACTGTTCTGTACACCATCCTACTGTAAATGTTTTGACTTTCTGTACTTTAATAAAGGAGATGTTGCATGTTTTAAATGTTATGAATAAAAAAATTGTTTTTCTAACACCATACTGTTGTGCTGTACATGTTTTGACTTTCTGTACTTTAATAAAGGAGATGTTGCGTGTTTTAATTTGTATTAATAAAGAAATGTTTTTACTTACTGTACACAAGACCTGCCAATTCCAGTCCTCGAGGGCCGCAAACAGGCCCGGTTTTCAAGGTTATCCTTAAAACTGGGCCTGTTTGCGGCCCTTGAAGACTGGAGTTGTGCAGGCCTGTCTGACTGTTCTGTACACCCTCCTACTGTAAATGTTTTGACTTTCTGTACATAAATGTTTTCACTAGCAGTAAACCATACACCTGTTAATGCTTTGAATTGCTGTACACTTTAAATGTTTTTAAATTGTATTTGTAAATAAATGTTTTTGTACTTACTCCACCAATAAAAGAAAATGTTGATTTGTTTTAAATTGTTCAATTATCTCCTTTTTTACTGTAACAAAATACAGTGTTTAGAACATACAGTACTGTCCAGGTATACTGTACAGTACTGTACTGTGTACTGTACATCACAAGAGTATTAAAACAATACATGCTGTACGGGTATAGAATACACATATGTACTGAATGTAGAATAAATGCATACTTTTTATTTTTCGGGTTTATTATACAGTATATATAAAAAAAAAGTATTATATACGGTCTGAAAACAACAGCATACTATTTCAGGTTTTCTATGAAGCTCTCAGTTACAGTATTCTATCCTAATCAATAACAACGTCCACTAAACTGTAGACTCTGGTACGTGTTTTTTTAAAATCAGATTCAGCAATGTGCAGGCAAATTTAACACAAAGCGATATTATCCGTCGAAATCCCTCCATTTGCCGTTTTCCGCATGAGATGACAAAGTTTTCTTTTCTGAGGAAAAACAAAAGTACAAGTTTTACTGTAATGGTCAGTCAGTCCCCTAAAGAAGTTCCCACAGTCATTCCCACCAATAATTTTCTCGGGGGGCGTCTCCTGTTCACATGCTCATGCGCCTACTGTCGATGTGATGACACGCATATGCGTTTCAAGAAGGTTCCAATGCGCATGCGCCTAGCTTTCCACCAATTGTTCAGTATCTACTGTAGAAGCTGCTCAGCCAATGATATTGCTTACAGGAGAATCGCTTGACTGTGCATTGATATTGATATTTCAAAAACAGAATAAAATATGGCAACATTACTCACCATAGACTTTGCCAATTAGCTGGTGCCGGGCCACTGCCAGTCCCATATTCTTGATCATACACGTAGTTGACAGGTGACAGCGGGACTACTACACCTGTAGGAATCTGTACACGAAATCCGGCTCAGGCTGCAGGTATCCGGGCGGGGACAGACAGCAAGGGTTGTCGGTCACCAGGTTTTCACTGATGGTCGGACCGTTATTGGAAGCCGGTGCTGGTGCTGGTGCATTGCTTGCCTGCGACTGACATTTCTTAGTTGGTTTTAACATGACCTTTCGCCTTTTGAAGTCTCCATGATCATTGATACGGGAAACATCCGGTGATACACACCAATACCCTCCAATAACATCTGGATCAATACGAAAAAAACATGGATCGATACATAACTTTTTCCTTATTGCACGCTTCCACACATGAGCATCTGGTGAAAATTTGTAAAAGTCATAGTTTTCGATAAAATACTGATAAATTTGACCAATTGTTGCATCTTATCATCTGTTGCATTAATCGTGGCCCATATTAAATAAGCGTACGTTCTGTCGGGTTTTTGGAACACAGACTGCAGTGGTGCACTCATGTCGGGACTCTCAGGACAATAAAACACCAGACACTGTGCATGTATTTTTTAATATGAAAAACCTAAATTGATACATTATTGTAACTTCTTCAGTCCCAAGGCCAAATTACAATGGACCACTGTGGTATTCTTTTAAGCACCTGCAAGTCGACACATTACTGAAGCGCATGCGCATTACAATAAATGAATATCTGCCATCTGGTGGATACGCGAAGAATTGCAACCAATTAAATCCGAACCATTATCAAAAAACACATCAACCGCGGGTGTGAATGCAACATGAATGCGGTATGAATGCGGTATGAATGCGGTATGAATGCGGCTTGAACGTGGTGAAGTGCGGTGAAGTGCCTGGCAATCGGAAAAAATCCCCGAAAAAATTCAGAGATTTTGGAGAATTAACGTGGCCGCAGCTGTGGGAACCTAGATTGTAGTAAGTCAGGTCCACATTGGCTGCTTAGTTTTAATTTGAGGAGCGCTTGTGTAATCTCCTCTTTGGATATTGGGCAAAATTGAAAATTGTGGGCAGTGTTGGGATGGGGTGGGGCTATGTGGGCACTCCCAGGATGAGATTCAGGTTTGTGGTTTGGGTTGCATTTCGCTAATGAGTTAGTAGCATACCCCACAAAGTAATCATTGAAAGCATTTGCAATGTCAGTGGGATTTGTCAGAGTAATATCCCTCTTAGGGATATTACTTGATTGTTGATGGTTAGAAGGCTGGAGTTTATTGTTGATAACCTTTCAGAAGTTAGCTGGGTTTTATGTATTCTGGTGGAAATTGTCAGAGTAATATTCTGCTTTTGCAATCCTTGTTTGCCCTGTGCACATGTTCCGCAGGCATCTTATGTGATTGAGATCCTTGGTAGTGCCAGTTACTTTGTAGCTTTTCCACAAGGCAACCCTGAACAGGTAGAGTGCTATAAGTTCAGTTGTAACCCATGGAAGGTGGGCCCCCTTTACCTTTATTCTGCGTAGTGGAGCATGGGTATAACAGAGTTTTAAGAACTCGAATTATAAATAGTCGAGCACAGAATCAGTGTCGGGAATTAAATCGATTCTGTGCCAAGGGCAGTTGGTAAAGTCAGTGTAGGCGGTCGCTCACAGAAGTATGCAAGGGTGACTGATTATAGTGAAATTAAATAAGCCTTTTATTGCGCCTGTTTCCTTAACATCAGGAAACCATCCAAACAAGGGGTAAACAAAGCTTCTATTCACTTGGGAGTATTTCTAGTGAAATACTATGCAGTTCACAACTCCCTTAGATAAGCATGTCTCCCAGCCCTAAACATATAGCCTGAATTAAGCAGATATAAGAAGTCCCATAAATAAAAGTCTTATCTGTTCCTTGTGGTTTGGAGGGAAAATATTCTCTGTCCCTTGTTCAGCACCCTTTTCCTCAGGGTGTGTCAGCGTTCAGGTTTAGAAGTTTCCCCTGTGTCTTGAAAGCAGCTCTGCTGTTTCTTCTGGCAGGGCTCAAGACTGTTTGTCTCCAAGTTCAGCTCAGGTGTGAGCTAAGGAGTCTCCCTTCCTGTATCAAAAGACAGACTTTTCTAAGCCATCTAATCAGGCAGGTGGTGTTTGTTAATTGACTACCAGCAGTTAACCACCACACTGCTGGATTAGAGGCACATTACCTGAACAGGGATAACTCCCCTGTTACATGCCTCCCCTGTTTGTGGGAAGCTCGGGCTTGCCACGGCCAAAGCCCATCCTTCCACTCTCATTCTAGATATCTCTGTGACTTGAATGAGAGTGGATGGAGGAAGAGAACCCTCAGTCTTGCTGGCATTGGAGCCCTTTCTCCAGTTTATTCGTGTCTCCTCCCGGAGGTGCTTGAAATCAGCACTCAGTCGCTCGAGGAGGACTTTTACTAAGTATAGTCTTTTTGCTACGTGCGAGGTCATGAGATTTCCCTCGCGTTGGGTGCTCGTCTTATTGTAGGCATACTGTATGGCAGCAGTTGCAGAGCGTTTAAAAACAGCCCTTTGAGTTTTCCGCTCTTAAAGCTGTCTCTCTGCCCTTTTCCCACTCAATGGGGTTGCTAGTTCAGCCTCTTTTGGATTAAGTAGCAATTCCACACCCACTTCCAGAAAATGTCCCATCTGTTCAGCTTCATCAGCTAAGGATTCTTCTGGTTTTGATTCAGCACGTGTACCTTCTTTTGTTGCCTGTTGGGTGGCTGAAGGTTTTGCTAGTGCTTGTTTAGGTGGTTCAAATTTTGCAACCTTGTCTTTCAGATGAGCGGTATTCCCAGCTCTCACTGTACCCTTGTCTTCATGGGTTTTTGAGGCTGTGGGATACTGACGCTTAGTCAGGGTCAATACTTGTCCTTGTAGGACTGTAATCTCATCCGCGAGAGATCCCTGTTTTTTGAGTGCGTCTTGCAAGTCTCTTCTCAGGGAATTTATCTGCATGCTTTGCATTCTCTGAGCTTGCTTCCACATTTTTATTGCATTGTGAAGCACTATGAACTTCTTTGCTTGGGCCACAGTTACTTGTTTCAGTATCTGGACCTTCTTGTGCTCCCTTTTGTGCCGCGTCACCTGGGTTCTAAGCCTGGCCTTTAGCGTTGCTTTGGTGATGCTCAGGGTAGCTTTCAGTTTCTCATGCTGCTTTGCAGGGACATACTGGGTAATCAGACTTGAATTTCTTTAACAGCCTGCAGATTGTCTTCCTGCAGAGTTCGCTGCCTCTCCTCGGCCTTCTCGAGGTGCGTACGCAGACCTTGCAGTTGGTTCTGCAGTCGGTGCTCTGCTTCAAACTTCTCACCTTCCAAAAGTCTATTTATTTCTTTAAGCTCGTGCAGCTTTTCATTTTTTTCATTTTCTTCTTTGAGTTTTAATTTTTTTCTTTGTAATCTTAAATTTTCTCCATTTTCAGTCTCTGTACTATTCAGGGCCTCCTTGCAGTCCTCCTTCCATTTACGCACATCTGCTTTGAGAATGACAGTCTCCTGGCGTGAGCCTTCCTTCTCTAGGTTGAGGGTCTGAAACTCCTTCTGGGAGACTTCGAGATCTGTATTAAGATTGACAATTGTTTCTTTAGAAATGTCCAGCTCCTCAGTGAGACTGTGTAGTTCCTTTCTGGAAACTTCCAGATCTGTTCGGCAGCTGTTGATCTCATGATGTGAGGCATCCAGTGCTCTGCGGAGTGTCTGAACCTCTTTCTGAGATACGTCCACCTCTGTCCGGACATTGTTGACCTCCTGTTGTGAGGCATTCAGCTCTACGCGAAGAGTGTGAACCTCTTGCTGAAAGACTATCATCTGCTTTAGTGCCTCCTCATACTTCCGCTTCAGCTTAGTCATCATTTTATCAGATTGGCTTTGCTTTTCATCCATGCCGGAAATAGTAGCGTTTGCAGTATCTAGCTCAGTCTTGAGATCGTCCAATTCTGTTTCAGATTCAGAGTACATTGCGAGCACCGTCTTCTGTAACTCAGCCTTATCTTCTCTCTCAAGTTTCAATTGTTCTCGAAGTAGATCACAGTCATGCCTGGCATTTTTCAGGGCATCTTCAGGGCTGGTCAAGGGATCGTCACTCACCTGTTCCGGCTCCACTTCCCTGGGATGGTTGGTTGAGGGTTCCTCACTGTTGGCAACGGACAGACACTTCTTTGGGGTACACGACTTCTGCCTTGGGCCCTCTGGATATTCGGTTACCCGCGGGATGAACTCTCCATTTTCTCTAGGCTGCAGGGCATCTCGGTCCCCCTTTTTCTCCACAGGATCTGCGGACGTGTCTGTTCTTCCACGGTACATGAAGAACCGCTTTTCTTTTTTTGTCGTTTTGTTTTGGATGACACCGTCCCTTCAGGGATACTGGGGTCTCCATCTTCATTTGAAATTTTAGCAGCGTCACTGGATCCACCCCGCTTTTCTTGCAACTGTAATAGCTGATGGAAATATTCGGTGATCCACTGCTCCCACTCTTTCTCCTGCTGATCATATTCGTCAAAGGGAGCGGTCTTTTCGGTTTGTGCCGAGTTCAGGCACCCCCACCATTCTTGGGGTGTTTTGTGGCTGGGACTCGATTTGGGTTCCCCTTAAGAGATGTCTTCCTCTTTATTGGACTGGAAGGGCCACTCTTCCGTGGGGTAAGGTTCATTACAGGAACCTTGCATCTTGTCCTCCATTTTTAGGCTATCAGGTGTAATTTTTTTCCTGACCTCAGGAGGCGCTATTGCAGCTGTTGCCACTGTATTTGCTAGAACCCCCAATTGTGGTAGTCCTACAGGTGGGCATATTTTTCTTGTAGAGGTCTTCGCTCTCACAGGCATCTCTGTAGACTTTTTCTTTCTTGGGTAAGTTTTACATTATCAGCAGTACTGTGCATGTATTTTCTCTCATCAGGTATACAAGATGTGCAGTTGCTAGGAAAAAACGTCTATTTGCTTTACACCATTTACTTGCTAGGTTTAATCTCTCATTAGGTATGCTGAATGTGTAGTTGCAAGGTAAAAACTTCTGTTTGCTTTACACCATTTACTTGCTAGGTAATCTCTGTGGTTTTCTGCTTGAGTACAGTCTCAACTTTGGGTATTATGACATTCACTCTTCACACTTTGGGATACCTTTTACACCGTTCAGCAATTCCTTTTTTTCTAGTAGGCAATTTTACCCTCAGCACTTTTTTACTGAAAATTCCCCTGCTTCAGCACAGTCTTGCATCAATTTTCAAATTTTTCTGCATATACTCCATTCACAACTGGTAGTCCTATGCGGTGTGCCAGCTTTTACGTGCAGAATCAGTACCGCTCATGGGTCACCATCTGTATTCACTGCTTCAGCTAAACATTTGAAAATAACAAACGCCTATCCCTTTCAAGGGATAACTCACTTCTTGAACCCTGACTATGGCTGGACGGCAAACCCCCTATTTCAATGACCATATTACACTTTATTGTGATAGGCAAATAAGGTTTTACCTGCTTCAGCAGTCTCTCTTTCTCTCGTCTTGGGATAGGGGAAAAGAATCCATCTGTGGTTTTGTAAGTTTCAGTGCAGTGGTGTGTATCACTTTAACTCTGATCTCTGCTGCATGAGATTTTTTTTTTTTTTTTAAAGTTGCTTAGACTGTTTGTAGGCAAAAAGCATAAAAAAAAATTTCACAGAACAAATCTCCGGTCCTTTCTAACTTCAAAGAACACCTCTCGTCCCACTTCGGACACCATATGTAGGCGGACGCTCACAGAGGTATGCATGGGAGACTGATTATAGTGAAATTAAATAAGCCTTTTATTGCGCCTGTTTCCTTAACGTCAGGAAACCATCCAAACAAGGGGTAAACAAAGCTTCTATTCACTTGGGAGTATTTCTAGTGAAATACTAAGCAGTTCACAACTCCCTTAGATAAGCATGTCTCCCAGCCCCAAACATATAGCATGAATTAAGCAGATATAAGAAGTCTCATAAATGAAAGTCTTATCTGTTCCTTGTGGTTTGGAGGGAAAATCTTCTCTGTCCCTGGTTCAGCTCCCTTTTCCTCAGGGTGTGTCAGCGTTCAGGTTTAGAAGTTTCCCCTGTGTCTTGAAAGCAGCTCTGCTGTTTCTTCTTGCAGGGCTCAAGACTGTTTGTCTCCAAGTTCAGCTCAGGTGTGAGCTAAGGAGTCTCCCTTCCTGTCTCAAAAGACAGGCTTTTCTAAGCCATCTAATCAGGCAGGTGGTGTTTGTTAATTGACTACAGCAGTTAACCACCACACTGCTGGATTATAGGCACATTACCTGAACTGGGATAACTCCCCTGTTACAGTCAGCCGGAAACTGTTATGGGTTAAAGTTTTTAAATGTTCTAGTGAGGAGAACTTTAGGGCTTGATTGGGTCGGTTTAATTCTCTTTACACAGTAAACTATTGCATGGTCACTGAAAAGTCAGTGTGACGATCTCACACTGATGATGAATCTCAGTAAGGGGTATTGGCAAATCCCTTTGACCCTGGAGGCGAGAGAGAAGTCAGCCTTCATCACCCCAAGTGGCCTCTATGAGTTGTTAGTGATGCCATTCATGATGAGGAATGCCCCGGCTACCTTTTAGTGCCTGGTCAACTGATTACTGGAAGGGATGCAGGGGTTTTGCAAGGGCATACCTGGACGACATTGCGGTCTTCAGTAACTCCTGGGACACTCACTTAGTGCATGTAGCTGCGGTGCTAGCTAGGATTAGGAAAGCAGGGCTCACTTTAAAACACACCAAGGGTCTCGTGGGGATGGCAGAAGTCCTTCACCTGGGGCACAGAGTGGGTGCGGGCACCTTAAACCAGAGCCGGCCAAAGTTGAAGCCATATTGCAGTGGCCCGTTCCCAAAAAATAAAAAGCAAATCATGGCATTTCTAGGCACCGCAGGTTACTATCGCAAGTTCGATCCCTGGTACAGCGCCATGGCCAAACCCTTGATGGACTTAATTCAGAAGTGACTGTCTGCGCTGGTCGTCTGGTCTCCCGCCTACGAGGTTGCGTTTCAGGCTGTAAAGACTGCACTAGCCAGTGGCCCGATACTGGCTGCCCCAGACTATGCCAAGATGTTCTTGATTCAGACAGATGCCTCGGACTATGGAATCGGCACAGTACTCAGCCAGTTCGGGGAGGACGGCAGTGAACACCCCGTGGTATATCTGAGTCGCAAACTATTACCCAGAGAAGTGGCTTATGCTACCATTGAAAAAGAATGTTTGGCGATCGTGTGGGCCCTACGCAAGTTACAGCCCTACCTATATGGTCACCCATTCACCGTGGTCACGGAACACAACCCCTTTAGTTGGCTGCAGAGGGTGTCGGGTGAGAATGCCAAACTGCTACGTTGGAGTCTAAATTTGCAAGAGTTTGATTTCACTATACAGCATAAAAAGAGTAGTGAACGCAGCAATGCCGATGGCCTATCCTGGCAGGACAGTCCATGTAAACTTTTTACCTCAAGAGCTGGCAGGTTAACCCAACCACCGGAGAAGGTGGCCGGGGCACAATCTGAACTCTGAGGTAGGGAGGTGTGACGATCAGGGATAATCTGGCCTGTAATAAAGGGGTTATACCCGGGTTGTTACTCCTAATTTGTGTGGGAAGAGAAAGGGTTCATGTATAATTTACTCAATATGTGTATTCCAAAGCACTTTTATTCCCTGTGAATTCAATTCCCAAGTCTAGTTATGCAGGCAAAATGAGGTAAAGTGTTTTATGATCTATGGGTAAGCACTGTGATGTAATTTGGGAGTCAGTCCTGCAAAGTGTTCAGGGGATTTGCAAAGTGTTCAGGTGATTATGTGACTGTATGTACTAATTTCTCAGATAGCAGACTTGTAATGGGATTTACATGTGAGTTATATTTGTATGGAGGGGCCTCCGATTTTATCAGGTGAGGTGCCTGCTGATAAATGTGCATTCAGGATGAGCTGGGAGCTTTGGGAGTCCCTGACTTCAAAGGGCATCCAGTGGATTTGTTGCCAAGTTGTCTGGAGATATTTAGGACTATCAAGCTGCAAAGCCATAAGGAGTGGGGATGGGCCCGATAACATTAAGAATCTGCCATCAACACCTCCTATGGGTTAGACAATGCCCAGCCATTAAGCCCTAGACTTGGTGTTGCCAGGGGGGGGGGCACTCATGCTGCCTCCCAGAGTTCCTTGCTTGTTTGTGATGGGAATTCAAACACTATAAAGAAGCAGGTTGCCCCAACCCGAGTAGTAGAGTTGTAGAGTGTTCGCTGTTTGTAGTTGGTCGTTCGTGACTATAATTCAGCAAGGGAGAATTGCTAGCCTGTGTTATTCTTGGAAACTTCACCCTGTTATTTTACCGTAAGTGTTATTTTCAAGTGTTATTTGTATTACAGTGTTGTGTTTGCCTGAAATGGAATACATCTTCAGTTTTTATTTATCATTTTGTCCTGTTCAATCAGTGCCCATTATATTCGGTGTGAATAAGGTCTGGTCTACCGTGACAGTCAGGAAGGATGCCAAACGATTGGATTCTCCTGGGATTTGAGGAGAGAATCCAGTCTAGCAAGGAATGGTTGTACGATTTCAGGTTTGTCCGTGTGTGGGATGGGAAATGAGTTGCGATAGGTTAAACGATATCCTGGATTTTGTGGTTTTTAGGGTCAAGCCAATTGAAGTTGAAATCCCCAAGAACTAGCAGCTCACTCTTCTCATTCAGAGAGGAAATGGAGCCAAGAAACTGGGTGATATCAGAGGGGCTTTAGGGGGGAGGTAGATGCCAGCAAGCAAAAAAAGGGGAGGCAGATTCTGCCAACTAGGATTTCAAAAGAGGGTGGGCTTGGGGGGCAATGTAACAGTGTAAATTGTAAGGTGTCGGCAATATAAAATAACACTCCTCCTCCTCTCGTTGACCTATCTCTCCTAGAAATGGAGTATCCCTGAATGGCTATATTTGCATCTGGGGTTTTAGGGGTTAGCC
This sequence comes from Ascaphus truei, assembly GCF_040206685.1. Taxonomy (NCBI): domain Eukaryota; kingdom Metazoa; phylum Chordata; class Amphibia; order Anura; family Ascaphidae; genus Ascaphus; species Ascaphus truei. The sequence goes on from NC_134484.1 coordinate 220,255,177, forward strand.
ATGTTTCTGTGAGAACGATGGCTTTGGGTTTATTCATAAGGCACCATGCTCTCAGTTCATCCAGTTTGGGCAGCAGGCTCCGGATATTTATATCGGCTACAGATAGCCCTTTTTGGAATTTAAAGGGGGTATTCTCAGGGGTATGGGACAGAGTTGAAATGGGAGGACATTAGTTAGGTTCAATATCACCTACTAAAGAGAGTAATAGTATGAATAGAAATTTGAGTAGTTGTTTGCAAGTTGTAAATTTGTGATGTTTGCCTTTTGAGTGTGCCGTGGTTGGTGTATTGGTTTTCAGACATCTCCACCAACATTCAGTAGATAGTGCAAGGCTTTTGAGTAATCCAGGGTGTATGGTGTTGTTGGGTGTGGGCCAGGAGGGAGGAGTTTGTAGTGGATAGAGGGAGTAACATTTCCATGAGGCCACGAGAAAGAAAAAAGTTAAGATACATAGCAGGTTCATTATGCCAGAGGTAAGTAATGCTGCATGGAGCTGTTGTGAGCCAAGTGTTTGCGCAGACGAAACAGCAGGTGTGTTCCTTTTCCTTGTCAAATGTTTTGCTGCATTGCAATGCTAGGGTCTATTCAGGATTTCAGTGGGCTGTGTGACTGTGGGAGGTAGTTGTGTGCAGTCAGTTTTGGGAGAGGCTGCAGTGAAATAAGTTGTAAAGGGGTGGGGGGTTAAAATGTGCAGGCTAACAAGCATGGGATCATATTGGGGTCATATAAGCATGGCCACCAACAGGTGGGGACAAAGGGCACTGGCCGGGCGCCAGTTAATTAAATATATATTTTTAAAGTTAAAAAACATGGCGGCGATTCCCCACAGTGCCGGGCATGCGCAGGGCAAGCAGGGCCCGCTCCCCCCCCCGCTCCCAACATTGGACACAGGGGGGAGTACCAGCTCCTCTTCTGTGGGCCGCTCCCCCCCCCCGCTCCCAACATGGGACGTAGGGGGAAGAACCAGCTCCTCTTTTGCGGCCCACTCCCCTCCACGCTCCCAACATGGGACGGAGGTGGAAGTACCAGCTCCTTTTCTGTGGCCCGCTCCCCCCCGCTACCAACGTGGGACGGAGGGGGAAGTACCAGCTCCTCTTTTGCAGCCCACTCCTCACCACACTCCCAACATGGGATGGAGATGGAAGTACCAGATCTTCCTGCGGCCTGCTTTCCCCTCTGTGGCCATCTTCCCGTGCGCCCCCTTGAGCCCTCCTCCTGCATGCCCCCCGAGCCCACCTCCCGTGCCCCCCCCGAGCCCACCTCCAACGCCCCCTCCCCAGAGCCCACCTCCCACGCCCCTCCCCAAGCCCACCTCCCATCCCAGGCAGATGATGCAGGGATATCGGGGGCAGGAGGGGGAAGTGTCCGGTGGCAAGCTGCATCCCTCCGGTCAAGGTAAGTCACCCCACCCAGTCACTATCACCCACTGTCACTGTCACCCACTGTCACTGTCACTGACTGTCACCCACCCAGTCACTGTCACCCACCCAGTCACTGTCACCCAGTCACTGTCTCCCACCCACCCACCCACTCACCCAGTCACTGTCTCCCACCCACCCAGTCACTGTCACCCAGTCACTGTCTACCACCCACCCAGTCACTGTCACCCAGTCACTGTCTGCCATCCAGAAGAAAATTCCCTGATGGTGCAGTATTGTGATTGATATAAAAATAAATATCAAGGTGCAGTGTGCTAAATACTCACAAGTGTAGAGTGAGCAATGTTCCCATAAAGGTTTCTTTTTGAGTGGCAGCCCGTTGGACCGTCAGACAGGTAAGTGGAATGGTAAGTGCTGGAGACCTTAAATGAATAACATAAACACGGACATAGTGCAGACTGTACAAAATCTCTTTAAAAGTAAGTGTATGTGCAATGCACTCACATGGTATAAAAAGGTAATAAGCGTTTAGATCACACAGGTCGGATCTCAGCAATGTATAAGCTGCTCTCTCAGTCCCCCCTCTGCCTCGGCGGGCGTGCGTGTCACCGGTGCGTCTCACCCAAACCGGAAACTGGAAGTGACGTCATCTGCTCTGGGGGACTCCGATCCTGTGGGAGTTTTCTCTCGTCAGCCTCACTCTACGCGTTTCTCCGTATTGCGGTTTCTTCAGGAGTGTATAGCTGACAGGTTCTAAGAGGATTATATACGCTACGCTCGAATCCCATTGGTTTACAATTAAATATGGTAATCGTGATGCGTAATTAAAAAAGAGACTACATATGTGGACAGACAATAGTTATAAGACTCATATCAGACATACATGAGTCTTCCAAAAACTGATTTTAATAAAATAAACTTTAAAATTAAATGATATACATAGAATAAAATAGTTAAAATAATTAAAATAAATTAAATTAACCGTTACAACATGATTAACCCCTAAATAAACTTAGCTAATCACATATCTTAGGGGACACAATAATGCAGTATGTCTAGTGGAGAAAACGAGAGGCATGTTAGAATCATTCACAAGAAAGGTTTTATGTCGAACTCAAGATTTAAACCTTGGGGGGAAACGGTTTTAAGTTTGAACATCCAGAATGATTCCCTTTTAATTAAATTCAAATCTCTATTGCCCCCCCTCCAATGGGGCAAAACCTGTTCTATGGCTTTGAATGAGAAGCTAGCAGGATTAGAGCTGTGTGTCAATAAAAAGTGATTTGAAACACTATGGGTTGTGAGTTTGTGTTTAATATTACCCAGATGTTCTAATATACGCGTTCTAAGCAGGCGTATGGTCTTACCAATGTATTGTAAGCCACACTCACATTCCGCAAGGTAAATGACAAAACTGGATCTACAGTTCAAGTGCTGTTTAATGTTATAAGATTTTTGTGTTACATTAGATTTGAAACTGTGTACTTCTTTGGAACTATGCTGGCAGGCAGTGCACATTTTACATTCATAAAATCCTTTAGGGGGATCTAGCCAAGTGTGCTTTTTGGCTTTAGTATTTCTTAGGGCACTCGGGGACAGGAAATTTTTAATATTTGGTGCTCTCCTATAAACCATTTTTACTCTGTCCGCCAAATGTTCCCCCAAGATGGGATCATTTCTGAGTATCGGCCAATGATTGTTAAGAATTTTATTAATCTTACTGGCATCCTTATTGTATTGAGTAATGAAAGGCACTTGTATAGTGTCAATCTCTACAAGTTTTTTTTTTTTTTTTTTTTTGGGGCAGATATGAGCATGGATTCCCTAGGGGTATTTTTAGTTCTAGCTAGTGCTCGATCAACTACATCCCTCTTATAATGTCTCTCTCTAAACCTTTTAGATAGGACTGTGGATTGCTCCTCAAATACATGATTATCTGTGCAGTTACGCTTGAGTCTACGATACTGCCCGTATGGGATGTTTTCAATCCATTTATTGAGGTGGCAGCTTGATTGTAAGATGTAATTATTTGCGTCCACCTCTTTGAAATAATTTTTTGTCTTAATAGAACCATTTTCCAAATAAATACAAAGGTCTAGGAAGTTGACAGAGGTACTGCTAACTGTGGATGTGAATCTCAGATTATACTCATTGTCATCCAAATACAAGAGGAACACATCCAAATCTTTTACAGTGCCCTTCCATACAAAGATGATATCATCTATGTATCTCCGCCATGTGACCAAATTTGCGTCCAGCCCCGGCCAAGACCATATGAATTGGTCCTCCCACATGGCCATCAATAGATTGGCATAGCTGGGTGCAAATTTGGTCCCCATGGCGGTCCCACAGAGTTGCAAATAAAAAACCTCATTGAACCAAAAGAAGTTCTTACTTAGGATAAACTTTATGCAGTCCACCAAAAAATCCACTTGTATTGTGGGAAATATCCCTTCCTTTTCCAAAAAATGTCTGGCGGCTCTACATCCATCGTCATGTTTGATAGATGTGTAAAGAGCCGTCACATCTGTTGTCACCAATATGAAGTTGTCCTGCCATTCTATCTCTCTCAGCATCAGAATTACATCATTCGTATCTTTCAAATAGGATTTCTGTTTTTTAACTATTCCCTGTAGATAGCTATCCACAAACTCTGACAGGTTGGCCGTCAGTGACCCAATGCCAGAAATTATAGGCCGTCCTGGGGGGGGTGTGCGATTTTTATGTATCTTTGGTAGGAAGTAGAAAACGGGGAATATTGGATCCTCCACATTTAGGAACTTTAATTCGTGTTCCTCCAATATTCCCCGCTCTCTTCCACCCCCCAAAAGAGTTTGTAGTTCTTTTTTATACAGGGCAGAAGGGTTAGATACAAGTTTCTGGTATGTATTGGTATCACCCAGTATCTTATTCGCTTCAGACATGTAGTAATCGTGATCTAATATCACTACTCCTCCTCCCTTGTCCGCTGGCTTTATTACAATGGTTTTATCTGCTGAGAGTTCCTCTAGTGCCAATTTTTCAGATTTTGTTAGATTAGAATGGTACTTCTTATTGTTATTATTAGATAGGGCTTCCAAGTCCTTGGTGATTAATTGGAAAAATACTTCCAAATGATTGCCTTTTGCAAACTTTGGGAAAAAATGAGATTTTGGTTTAAATTTAGAATGGACACAATCCACTGTATCAGTGTCCATTGTGGATACATCTGCAACTTTATTAGTTTTGGTATCAGTCCAGTTTTTAGTTTCAACATCCTTATTTATGTAGAACCTCTTAAGGGTCAGTGACCTTAAAAATCTGTGGGCATCCAAGTATAGGCCAAATTTATTTGGGTCAACAGTTGGGGCAAATGTAAGGCCTTTGCTAATTACTCCTCTCTGGGATTCTGTGAGAGTTTTACAGCTAAGGTTAAAAATGTTTTTAGGTTCTAGTTTAATTATCTTGTTTTTCCGTGCTCTGCCCCCTCGTCGCCCTCTGACATGCGTCTTTTGTTTTTGGGTTTGCCAGAGGTGGTGGGTGTTACTAGGGGGTGAAATGGGTTCCTGGTTTCCCATGAACTCATACACCCCCTGTGCTCCAAAAAAGAAGAAGAGGGCAATTCCCTCAGAGTTTCTTTGGGTGTTGCCTCATCATTAATTGCCAGCTTTCCCTTTTTTGAAGTGTCCATGATGTCACTAATTTCTATGTGTTTGGTTTTTTCTTTGACTTTGCCTCCTACATTAGATATTTTAGTGTCAGTTTTTTTGTCTATCTTTTTTACCAACACCTGAGGAAGAAATCCTGCATGATGTTTGGGGTAATTGTCTGCAAATTTGCCTCTAAATGAAGTGTCCATGTTAGATGTGGACACTGGGCTATTCTCAGAAGGATCAGGATTAGACTGTGCTTTTTGGCCCTTTTTGGAATTTTTGTTCCACGTTCTTTCTATGCCTTTTGCATAGTCATCCTGATCCCTTCTGAATTTGTGCAATTTAATCTCTATTACTTCTTTTTTGAAAACATCTATATTCTTCTGTATTTTAGCATCTCTCTCATTGTAGTCTTTAATATTTTCTAGAGACCCCAATTCAAGTCTTAAGTCCTCTATTTCTTTGTCTAGTGTTGCAAGGTGTTTCTCTTGTTGAGACATAATTAATTTAATTAGGTTAAAAGAACACTCATCTTGTGCACTATTCCATTTAATTATAAATTCTTCGTCACTTAAATCCATAGACGGATTTTTTTGGACTCTCAGCCCTCTAGGAATAATTTTATATTCCACATATTTCCGCAAGAATAATAAATCTAGCCATTTTTTAGTATCTCTTATTAGAGTACACTCCAGTTTAATACAGGTGGTATTGATTTGTTCTTGGTCATCTTTAAAAGACAAATTAGTGTCTTTGAAATATGTGTCCAAGTTCAAATTTCTATTTGTCCTATTTTGGAACACATTAGAGTTAGTCATAGTACACTCACTCTTATACACGTGATATAATCCAGGCAGCCTTGATATTGGTGAGAACAAAGTACAAGTGAAAAACAAATATATCAAAGAGTGGCGCTCAAAAATTATATAAACAAATGTGATAAATTGTGATACTTAATACAAACATGAATGGATGCTGCTTAACCCAGTGTGGGGTCGTTCTCTCGATCCCGTGGACAGTGAAGGGGTGAAGATCATCGGGAAGCGCAAAATCATGTAAAAACAGAAGAAAATTCCCTGATGGTGCAGTATTGTGATTGATATAAAAATAAATATCAAGGTGCAGTGTGCTAAATACTCACAAGTGTAGAGTGAGCAATGTTCCCATAAAGGTTTCTTTTTGAGTGGCAGCCCGTTGGACCGTCAGACAGGTAAGTGGAATGGTAAGTGCTGGAGACCTTAAATGAATAACATAAACACGGACATAGTGCAGACTGTACAAAATCTCTTTAAAAGTAAGTGTATGTGCAATGCACTCACATGGTATAAAAAGGTAATAAGCGTTTAGATCACACAGGTCGGATCTCAGCAATGTATAAGCTGCTCTCAGTCCCCCCTCTGCCTCGGCGGGCGTGCGTGTCACCGGTGCGTCTCACCCAAACCGGAAACCGGAAGTGACGTCATCTGCTCTGGGGGACTCCGATCCTGTGGGAGTTTTCTCTCGTCAGCCTCACTCTACGCGTTTCTCCGTATTGCGGTTTCTTCAGGAGTGTATAGCTGACAGGTTCTAAGAGGATTATATACGCTACGCTCGAATCCCATTGGTTTACAATTAAATATGGTAATCGTGATGCGTAATTAAAAAAGAGACTACATATGTGGACAGACAATAGTTATAAGACTCATATCAGACATACATGAGTCTTCCAAAAACTGATTTTAATAAAATAAACTTTAAAATTAAATGATATACATAGAATAAAATAGTTAAAATAATTAAAATAAATTAAATTAACCGTTACAACATGATTAACCCCTAAATAAACTTAGCTAATCACATATCTTAGGGGACACATTAATGCAGTATGTCTAGTGGAGAAAACGAGAGGCATGTTAGAATCATTCACAAGAAAGGTTTTATGTCGAACTCAAGATTTAAACCTTGGGGGGAAACGGTTTTAAGCTCGAACATCCAGAATGATTCCCTTTTAATTAAATTCAAATCTCTATTGCCCCCCCTCCAATGGGGCAAAACCTGTTCTATGGCTTTGAATGAGAAGCTAGCAGGATTAGAGCTGTGTGTCAATAAAAAGTGATTTGAAACACTATGGGTTGTGAGTTTGTGTTTAATATTACCCAGATGTTCTAATATACGCGTTCTAAGCGGGCGTATGGTCTTACCAATGTATTGTAAGCCACACTCACATTCCGCAAGGTAAATGACAAAACTGGATCTACAGTTCAAGTGCTGTTTAATGTTATAAGATTTTTGTGTTACATTAGATTTGAAACTGTGTACTTCTTTGGAACTATGCTGGCAGGCAGTGCACATTTTACATTCATAAAATCCTTTAGGGGGATCTAGCCAAGTGTGCTTTTTGGCTTTAGTATTTCTTAGGGCACTCGGGGACAGGAAATTTTTAATATTTGGTGCTCTCCTATAAACCATTTTTACTCTGTCCGCCAAATGTTCCCCCAAGATGGGATCATTTCTGAGTATCGGCCAATGATTGTTAAGAATTTTATTAATCTTACTGGCATCCTTATTGTATTGAGTAATGAAAGGCACTTGTATAGTGTCAATCTCTACAAGTTTTTTTTTTTTTTTTTTTTTGGGGCAGATATGAGCATGGATTCCCTAGGGGTATTTTTAGTTCTAGCTAGTGCTCGATCAACTACATCCCTCTTATAATGTCTCTCTCTAAACCTTTTAGATAGGACTGTGGATTGCTCCTCAAATACATGATTATCTGTGCAGTTACGCTTGAGTCTACGATACTGCCCGTATGGGATGTTTTCAATCCATTTATTGAGGTGGCAGCTTGATTGTAAGATGTAATTATTTGCGTCCACCTCTTTGAAATAATTTTTTGTCTTAATAGAACCATTTTCCAAATAAATACAAAGGTCTAGGAAGTTGACAGAGGTACTGCTAACTGTGGATGTGAATCTCAGATTATACTCATTGTCATCCAAATACAAGAGGAACACATCCAAATCTTTTACAGTGCCCTTCCATACAAAGATGATATCATCTATGTATCTCCGCCATGTGACCAAATTTGCGTCCAGCCCCGGCCAAGACCATATGAATTGGTCCTCCCACATGGCCATCAATAGATTGGCATAGCTGGGTGCAAATTTGGTCCCCATGGCGGTCCCACAGAGTTGCAAATAAAAAACCTCATTGAACCAAAAGAAGTTCTTACTTAGGATAAACTTTATGCAGTCCACCAAAAAATCCACTTGTATTGTGGGAAATATCCCTTCCTTTTCCAAAAAATGTCTGGCGGCTCTACATCCATCGTCATGTTTGATAGATGTGTAAAGAGCCGTCACATCTGTTGTCACCAATATGAAGTTGTCCTGCCATTCTATCTCTCTCAGCATCAGAATTACATCATTCGTATCTTTCAAATAGGATTTCTGTTTTTTAACTATTCCCTGTAGATAGCTATCCACAAACTCTGACAGGTTGGCCGTCAGTGACCCAATGCCAGAAATTATAGGCCGTCCTGGGGGGGGGGGGGGTGCGATTTTTATGTATCTTTGGTATGAAGTAGAAAACGGGGAATATTGGATCCTCCACATTTAGGAACTTTAATTCGTGTTCCTCCAATATTCCCCGCTCTCTTCCACCCCCCAAAAGAGTTTGTAGTTCTTTTTTATACAGGGCAGAAGGGTTAGATACAAGTTTCTGGTATGTATTGGTATCACCCAGTATCTTATTCGCTTCAGACATGTAGTAATCGTGATCTAATATCACTACTCCCCCTCCCTTGTCCGCTGGCTTTATTACAATGGTTTTATCTGCTGAGAGTTCCTCTAGTGCCAATTTTTCAGATTTTGTTAGATTAGAATGGTACTTCTTATTGTTATTATTAGATAGGGCTTCCAAGTCCTTGGTGATTAATTGGAAAAATACTTCCAAATGATTGCCTTTTGCAAACTTTGGGAAAAAATGAGATTTTGGGTTAAATTTAGAATGGACACAATCCACTGTATCAGTGTCCATTGTGGATACATCTGCAACTTTATTAGTTTTGGTATCAGTCCAGTTTTTAGTTTCAACATCCTTATTTATGTAGAACCTCTTAAGGGTCAGTGACCTTAAAAATCTGTGGGCATCCAAGTATAGGCCAAATTTATTTGGTCCAACAGTTGGGGCAAATGTAAGGCCTTTGCTAATTACTCCTCTCTGGGATTCTGTGAGAGTTTTACAGCTAAGGTTAAAAATGTTTTTAGGTTCTAGTTTAATTATCTTGTTTTTCCGTGCTCTGCCCCCTCGTCGCCCTCTGACATGCGTCTTTTGTTTTTGGGTTTGCCAGAGGTGGTGGGTGTTACCAGGGGGTGAAATGGGTTCCTGGTTTCCCATGAACTCATACACCCCCTGTGCTCCAAAAAAGAAGAAGAGGGCAATTCCCTCAGAGTTTCTTTGGGTGTTGCCTCATCATTAATTGCCAGCTTTCCCTTTTTTGAAGTGTCCATGATGTCACTAATTTCTATGTGTTTGGTTTTTTCTTTGACTTTGCCTCCTACATTAGATATTTTAGTGTCAGGTTTTTTGTCTATCTTTTTTACCAACACCTGAGGAAGAAATCCTGCATGATGTTTGGGGTAATTGTCTGCAAATTTGCCTCTAAATGAAGTGTCCATGTTAGATGTGGACACTGGGCTATTCTCAGAAGGATCAGGATTAGACTGTGCTTTTTGGCCCTTTTTGGAATTTTTGTTCCACGTTCTTTCTATGCCTTTAGCATAGTCATCCTGATCCCTTCTGAATTTGTGCAATTTAATCTCTATTACTTCTTTTTTGAAAACATCTATATTCTTCTGTATTTTAGCATCTCTCTCATTGTAGTCTTTAATATTTTCTAGAGACCCCAATTCAAGTCTTAAGTCCTCTATTTCTTTGTCTAGTGTTGCAAGGTGTTTCTCTTGTTGAGACATAATTAATTTAATCAGGTTAAAAGAACACTCACCTTGTGCACTATTCCATTTAGTTATAAATTCTTCGTCACTTAAATCCATAGACGGATTTTTTTGGACTCTCAGTCCTCTAGGAATAATTTTATATTCCACATATTTCCGCAAGAATAATAAATCTAGCCATTTTTTAGTATCTCTTATTAGAGTACGCTCCAGTTTAATACAGGTGGCATTGATTTGTTCTTGGTCATCTTTAAAAGACAAATTAGTGTCTTTGAAATATGTGTCCAAGTTCAAATTTCTATTTGTCCTATTTTGGAACACATTAGAGTTAGTCATAGTACACTCACTCTTATACACGTGATATAATCCAGGAAGCCTTGATATTGGTGAGAACAAAGTACAAGTGAAAAACAAATATATCAAAGAGTGGCGCTCAAAAATTATATAAACAAATGTGATAAATTGTGATACTTAATACAAACATGAATGGATGCTGCTTAACCCAGTGTGGGGTCGTTCTCTCGATCCCGTGGACAGTGAAGGGGTGAAGATCATCGGGAAGCGCAAAATCATGTAAAAACAGAAGAAAATTCCCTGATGGTGCAGTATTGTGATTGATATAAAAATAAATATCAAGGTGCAGTGTGCTAAATACTCACAAGTGTAGAGTGAGCAATGTTCCCATAAAGGTTTCTTTTTGAGTGGCAGCCCGTTGGACCATCAGACAGGTAAGTGGAATGGTAAGTGCTGGAGACCTTAAATGAATAACATAAACACGGACATAGTGCAGACTGTACAAAATCTCTTTAAAAGTAAGTGTATGTGCAATGCACTCACATGGTATAAAAAGGTAATAAGCGTTTAGATCACACAGGTCGGATCTCAGCAATGTATAAGCTGCTCTCAGTCCCCCCTCTGCCTCGGCGGGCGTACGTGTCACCGGTGCGTCTCACCCAAACCGGAAACCGGAAGTGACGTCATCTGCTCTGGGGGACTCCGATCCTGTGGGAGTTTTCTCTCGTCAGCCTCACTCTACGCGTTTCTCCGTATTGCGGTTTCTTCAGGAGTGTATAGCTGACAGGTTCTAAGAGGATTATATACGCTACGCTCGAATCCCATTGGTTTACAATTAAATATGGTAATCGTGATGCGTAATTAAAAAAGAGACTACATATGTGGACAGACAATAGTTATAAGACTCATATCAGACATACATGAGTCTTCCAAAAACTGATTTTAATAAAATAAACTTTAAAATTAAATGATATACATAGAATAAAATAGTTAAAATAATTAAAATAAATTAAATTAACCGTTACAACATGATTAACCCCTAAATAAACTTAGCTAATCACATATCTTAGGGGACACAATAATGCAGTATGTCTAGTGGAGAAAACGAGAGGCATGTTAGAATCATTCACAAGAAAGGTTTTATGTCGAACTCAAGATTTAAACCTTGGGGGGAAACGGTTTTAAGCTCGAACATCCAGAATGATTCCCTTTAAATTAAATTCAAATCTCTATTGCCCCCCCTCCAATGGGGCAAAACCTGTTCTATGGCTTTGAATGAGAAGCTAGCAGGATTAGAGCTGTGTGTCAATAAAAAGTGATTTGAAACACTATGGGTTGTGAGTTTGTGTTTAATATTACCCAGATGTTCTAATATACGCGTTCTAAGCGGGCGTATGGTCTTACCAATGTATTGTAAGCCACACTCACATTCCGCAAGGTAAATGACAAAACTGGATCTACAGTTCAAGTGCTGTTTAATGTTATAAGATTTTTGTGTTACATTAGATTTGAAACTGTGTACTTCTTTGGAACTATGCTGGCAGGCAGTGCACATTTTACATTCATAAAATCCTTTAGGGGGATCTAGCCAAGTGTGCTTTTTGGCTTTAGTATTTCTTAGGGCACTCGGGGACAGGAAATTTTTAATATTTGGTGCTCTCCTATAAACCATTTTTACTCTGTCCGCCAAATGTTCCCCCAAGATGGGATCATTTCTGAGTATCGGCCAATGATTGTTAAGAATTCTATTAATCTTACTGGCATCCTTATTGTATTGCGTAATGAAAGGCACTTGTATAGTGTCAATCTCTACAAGTTTTTTTTTTTTTTGGGGCAGATATGAGCATGGATTCCTTAGGGGTATTTTTAGTTCTAGCTAGTGCTCGATGAACTACATCCCTCTTATAATGTCTCTCTCTAAACCTTTTAGATAGGACTGTGGATTGCTCCTCAAATACATGATTATCTGTGCAGTTACGCTTGAGTCTACGATACTGCCCGTATGGGATGTTTTCAATCCATTTATTGAGGTGGCAGCTTGATTGTAAGATGTAATTATTTGCGTCCACCTCTTTGAAATAATTTTTTGTCTTAATAGAACCATTTTCCAAATAAATACAAAGGTCTAGGAAGTTGACAGAGGTACTGCTAACTGTGGATGTGAATCTCAGATTATACTCATTGTCATCCAAATACAAGAGGAACACATCCAAATCTTTTACAGTGCCCTTCCATACAAAGATGATATCATCTATGTATCTCCGCCATGTGACCAAATTTGCGTCCAGCCCCGGCCAAGACCATATGAATTGGTCCTCCCACATGGCCATCAATAGATTGGCATAGCTGGGTGCAAATTTGGTCCCCATGGCGGTCCCACAGAGTTGCAAATAAAAAACCTCATTGAACCAAAAGAAGTTCTTACTTAGGATAAACTTTATGCAGTCCACCAAAAAATCCACTTGTATTGTGGGAAATATCCCTTCCTTTTCCAAAAAATGTCTGGCGGCTCTACATCCATCGTCATGTTTGATAGATGTGTAAAGAGCCGTCACATCTGTTGTCACCAATATGAAGTTGTCCTGCCATTCTATCTCTCTCAGCATCAGAATTACATCATTCGTATCTTTCAAATAGGATTTCTGTTTTTTAACTATTCCCTGTAGATAGCTATCCACAAACTCTGACAGGTTGGCCGTCAGTGACCCAATGCCAGAAATTATAGGCTGTCCTGGGGGGGGTGTGCGATTTTTATGTATCTTTGGTAGGAAGTAGAAAACGGGGAATATTGGATCCTCCACATTTAGGAACTTTAATTCGTGTTCCTCCAATATTCCCCGCTCTCTTCCACCCCCCAAAAGAGTTTGTAGTTCTTTTTTATACAGGGCAGAAGGGTTAGATACAAGTTTCTGGTATGTATTGGTATCACCCAGTATCTTATTCGCTTCAGACATGTAGTAATCGTGATCTAATATCACTACTCCCCCTCCCTTGTCCGCTGGCTTTATTACAATGGTTTTATCTGCTGAGAGTTCCTCTAGTGCCAATTTTTCAGATTTTGTTAGATTAGAATGGTACTTCTTATTGTTATTATTAGATAGGGCTTCCAAGTCCTTGGTGATTAATTGGAAAAATACTTCCAAATGATTGCCTTTTGCAAACTTTGGGAAAAAATGAGATTTTGGGTTAAATTTAGAATGGACACAATCCACTGTATCAGTGTCCATTGTGGATACATCTGCAACTTTATTAGTTTTGGTATCAGTCCAGTTTTTAGTTTCAACATCCTTATTTATGTAGAACCTCTTAAGGGTCAGTGACCTTAAAAATCTGTGGGCATCCAAGTATAGGCCAAATTTATTTGGTCCAACAGTTGGGGCAAATGTAAGGCCTTTGCTAATTACTCCTCTCTGGGATTCTGTGAGAGTTTTACAGCTAAGGTTAAAAATGTTTTTAGGTTCTAGTTTAATTATCTTGTTTTTCCGTGCTCTGCCCCCTCGTCGCCCTCTGACATGCGTCTTTTGTTTTTGGGTTTGCCAGAGGTGGTGGGTGTTACCAGGGGGTGAAATGGGTTCCTGGTTTCCCATGAACTCATACACCCCCTGTGCTCCAAAAAAGAAGAAGAGGGCAATTCCCTCAGAGTTTCTTTGGGTGTTGCCTCATCATTAATTGCCAGCTTTCCCTTTTTTGAAGTGTCCATGATGTCACTAATTTCTATGTGTTTGGTTTTTTCTTTGACTTTGCCTCCTACATTAGATATTTTAGTGTCAGGTTTTTTGTCTATCTTTTTTACCAACACCTGAGGAAGAAATCCTGCATGATGTTTGGGGTAATTGTCTGCAAATTTGCCTCTAAATGAAGTGTCCATGTTAGATGTGGACACTGGGCTATTCTCAGAAGGATCAGGATTAGACTGTGCTTTTTGGCCCTTTTTGGAATTTTTGTTCCACGTTCTTTCTATGCCTTTAGCATAGTCATCCTGATCCCTTCTGAATTTGTGCAATTTAATCTCTATTACTTCTTTTTTGAAAACATCTATATTCTTCTGTATTTTAGCATCTCTCTCATTGTAGTCTTTAATATTTTCTAGAGACCCCAATTCAAGTCTTAAGTCCTCTATTTCTTTGTCTAGTGTTGCAAGGTGTTTCTCTTGTTGAGACATAATTAATTTAATCAGGTTAAAAGAACACTCACCTTGTGCACTATTCCATTTAGTTATAAATTCTTCGTCACTTAAATCCATAGACGGATTTTTTTGGACTCTCAGTCCTCTAGGAATAATTTTATATTCCACATATTTCCGCAAGAATAATAAATCTAGCCATTTTTTAGTATCTCTTATTAGAGTACGCTCCAGTTTAATACAGGTGGCATTGATTTGTTCTTGGTCATCTTTAAAAGACAAATTAGTGTCTTTGAAATATGTGTCCAAGTTCAAATTTCTATTTGTCCTATTTTGGAACACATTAGAGTTAGTCATAGTACACTCACTCTTATACACGTGATATAATCCAGGCAGCCTTGATATTGGTGAGAACAAAGTACAAGTGAAAAACAAATATATCAAAGAGTGGCGCTCAAAAATTATATAAACAAATGTGATAAATTGTGATACTTAATACAAACATGAATGGATGCTGCTTAACCCAGTGTGAGGTCGTTCTCTCGATCCCGTGGACAGTGAAGGGGTGAAGATCATCGGGAAGCGCAAAATCATGTAAAAACAGAAGAAAATTCCCTGATGGTGCAGTATTGTGATTGATATAAAAATAAATATCAAGGTGCAGTGTGCTAAATACTCACAAGTGTAGAGTGAGCAATGTTCCCATAAAGGTTTCTTTTTGAGTGGCAGCACGTTGGACCGTCAGACAGGTAAGTGGAATGGTAAGTGCTGGAGACCTTAAATGAATAACATAAACACGGACATAGTGCAGACTGTACAAAATCTCTTTAAAAGTAAGTGTATGTGCAATGCACTCACATGGTATAAAAAGGTAATAAGCGTTTAGATCACACAGGTCGGATCTCAGCAATGTATAAGCTGCTCTCAGTCCCCCCTCTGCCTCGGCGGGCGTACGTGTCACCGGTGCGTCTCACCCAAACCGGAAACCGGAAGTGACGTCATCTGCTCTGGGGGACTCCGATCCTGTGGGAGTTTTCTCTCGTCAGCCTCACTCTACGCGTTTCTCCGTATTGCGGTTTCTTCAGGAGTGTATAGCTGACAGGTTCTAAGAGGATTATATACTCTACGCTCGAATCCCATTGGTTTACAATTAAATATGGTAATCGTGATGCGTAATTAAAAAAGAGACTACATATGTGGACAGACAATAGTTATAAGACTCATATCAGACATACATGAGTCTTCCAAAAACTGATTTTAATAAAATAAACTTTAAAATTAAATGATATACATAGAATAAAATAGTTAAAATAATTAAAATAAATTAATTTAACCGTTACAACATGATTAACCCCTAAATAAACTTAGCTAATCACATATCTTAGGGGACACAATAATGCAGTATGTCTAGTGGAGAAAACTAGAGGCATGTTAGAATCATTCACAAGAAAGGTTTTATGTCGAACTCAAGATTTAAACCTTGGGGGGAAACGGTTTTAAGCTCGAACATCCAGAATGATTCCCTTTTAATTAAATTCAAATCTCTATTGCCCCCCCTCCAATGGGGCAAAACCTGTTCTATGGCTTTGAATGAGAAGCTAGCAGGATTAGAGCTGTGTGTCAATAAAAAGTGATTTGAAACACTATGGGTTGTGAGTTTGTGTTTAATATTACCCAGATGTTCTAATATACGCGTTCTAAGCGGGCGTATGGTCTTACCAATGTATTGTAAGCCACACTCACATTCCGCAAGGTAAATGACAAAACTGGATCTACAGTTCAAGTGCTGTTTAATGTTATAAGATTTTTGTGTTACATTAGATTTGAAACTGTGTACTTCTTTGGAACTATGCTGGCAGGCAGTGCACATTTTACATTCATAAAATCCTTTAGGGGGATCTAGCCAAGTGTGCTTTTTGGCTTTAGTATTTCTTAGGGCACTCGGGGACAGGAAATTTTTAATATTTGGTGCTCTCCTATAAACCATTTTTACTCTGTCCGCCAAATGTTCCCCCAAGATGGGATCATTTCTGAGTATCGGCCAATGATTGTTAAGAATTTTATTAATCTTACTGGCATCCTTATTGTATTGCGTAATGAAAGGCACTTGTATAGTGTCAATCTCTACAAGTTTTTTTTGGGGCAGATATGAGCATGGATTCCCTAGGGGTATTTTTAGTTCTAGCTAGTGCTCGATCAACTACATCCCTCTTATAATGTCTCTCTCTAAACCTTTTAGATAGGACTGTGGATTGCTCCTCAAATACATGATTATCTGTGCAGTTACGCTTGAGTCTACGATACTGCCCGTATGGGATGTTTTCAATCCATTTATTGAGGTGGCAGCTTGATTGTAAGATGTAATTATTTGCGTCCACCTCTTTGAAATAATTTTTTGTCTTAATAGAACCATTTACCAAATAAATACAAAGGTCTAGGAAGTTGACAGAGGTACTGCTAACTGTGGATGTGAATCTCAGATTATACTCATTGTCATCCAAATACAAGAGGAATACATCCAAATCTTTTACAGTGCCCTTCCATACAAAGATGATATCATCTATGTATCTCCGCCATGTGACCAAATTTGCGTCCAGACCCGGCCAAGACCATATGAATTGGTCCTCCCACATGGCCATCAATAGATTGGCATAGCTGGGCGCAAATTTGGTCCCCATGGCGGTCCCACAGAGTTGCAAATAAAAAACCTCATTGAACCAAAAGAAGTTCTTACTTAGGATAAACTTTATGCAGTCCACCAAAAAATCCACTTGTATTGTGGGAAATATCCCTTCCTTTTCCAAAAAATGTCTGGCGGCTCTACATCCATCGTCATGTTTGATAGATGTGTAAAGAGCCGTCACATCTGTTGTCACCAATATGAAGTTGTCCTGCCATTCTATCTCTCTCAGCATCAGAATTACATCATTCGTATCTTTCAAATAGGATTTCTGTTTTTTAACTATTCCCTGTAGATAGCTATCCACAAACTCTGACAGGTTGGCCGTCAGTGACCCAATGCCAGAAATTATAGGCCGTCCTGGGGGGTGTGTGCGATTTTTATGATCTTTGGTAGGAAGTAGAAAACGGGGAATATTGGATCCTCCACATTTAGGAACTTTAATTCGTGTTCCTCCAATATTCCCCGCTCTCTTCCACCCCCCAAAAGAATTTGTAGTTCTTTTTTATATTTTTTTTTTATTTTTTATACAGGGCAGAAGGGTTAGATACAAGTTTCTGGTATGTATTGGTATCACCCAGTATCTTATTCGCTTCAGACATGTAGTAATCGTGATCTAATATCACTACTCCCCCTCCCTTGTCCGCTGGCTTTATTACAATGGTTTTATCTGCTGAGAGTTCCTCTAGTGCCAATTTTTCAGATTTTGTTAGATTAGAATGGTACTTCTTATTGTTATTATTAGATAGGGCTTCCAAGTCCTTGGTGATTAATTGGAAAAATACTTCCAAATGATTGCCTTTTGCAAACTTTGGGAAAAAATGAGATTTTGGTTTAAATTTAGAATGGACACAATCCACTGTTTCAGTGTCCATTGTGGATACATCTGCAACTTTATTAGTTTTGGTATCAGTCCAGTTTTTAGTTTCAACATCCTTATTTATGTAGAACCTCTTAAGGGTCAGTGACCTTAAAAATCTGTGGGCATCCAAGTATAGGCCAAATTCATTTGGTCCAACAGTTGGGGCAAATGTAAGGCCTTTGATAATTACTCCTCTCTGGGATTCTGTGAGAGTTTTACAGCTAAGGTTAAAAATGTTTTTTAGGTACTAGTTTAATTTTCTTGTTTTTCCGTGCCCTGCCCCCTCGTCGCCCTCTGACATGCGTCTTTTGTTTTTGGGTTTGCCAGAGGTGGTGGTTGTTACCAGGTTACCAGTTAATCACCAAGGACTTGGAAGCCCTATCTAATAATAACAATAAGAAGTACCATTCTAATCTAACAAAATCTGAAAAATTGGCACTAGAGGAACTCTCAGCAGATAAAACCATTGTAATAAAGCCAGCGGACAAGGGAGGGGGAGTAGTGATATTAGATCACGATTACTACATGTCTGAAGCGAATAAGATACTGGGTGATACCAATACATACCAGTAACTTGTATCTAACCCTTCTGCCCTGTATAAAAAAGAACTACAAACTCTTTTGGGGGGTGGAAGAGAGCGGGGAATATTGGAGGAACACGAATTAAAGTTCCTAAATGTGGAGGATCCAATATTCCCCGTTTTCTACTTCCTACCAAAGATACATAAAAATCGCACACCCCCCCCAGGACGGCCTATAATTTCTGGCATTGGGTCACTGACGGCCAACCTGTCAGAGTTTGTGGATAGCTATCTACAGGGAATAGTTAAAAAACAGAAATCCTATTTGAAAGATACGAATGATGTAATTCTGATGCTGAGAGAGATAGAATGGCAGGACAACTTCATATTGGTGACAACAGATGTGACGGCTCTTTACACATCTATCAAACATGACGATGGATGTAGAGCCGCCCGACATTTTTTGGAAAAGGAAGGGATATTTCCCACAATACAAGTGGATTTTTTGGTGGACTGCATAAAGTTTATCCTAAGTAAGAACTTCTTTTGGTTCAATGAGGTTTTTTATTTGCAACTCTGTGGGACCGCCATGAGGACCAAATTTGCGCCCAGCTATGCCAATCTATTGATGGCCATGTGGGAGGACCAATTCATATGGTCTTGGCAGGGGCTGGACGCAAGTTGGTCACATGGCGGAGATACATAGATGATATCATCTTTGTATGGAAGGGCACTGTAAAAGATTTGGATGTGTTCCTCTTGTATTTGGATGACAATGAGTATAATCTGAGATTCACATCCACAGTTAGCGGTACCTCTGTCAACTTCCTAGACCTTTGTATTTATTTGGAAAATGGTTCTATTAAGACAAAAAATTATTTCAAAGAGGTGGAGGCAAATAATTACATCTTACAATCAAGCTGCCACCTCAATAAATGGATTGAAAACATCCCATACGGGGAGTATCGTAGACTCAAGCGTAACTGCACAGATAATCATGTATTTGAGGAGCAATCCACAGTCCTATCTAAAAGGTTTAGAGAGAGACATTATAAGAGGGATGTAGTTGATCGAGCACTAGCTAGAACTAAAAATACCCCTAGGGAATCCATGCTCATATCTGCCCCAAAAAAAAAAAAAAAAAAAAAACTTGTAGAGATTGACACTATACAAGTGCCTTTCATTACGCAATACAATAAGGATGCCAGTAAGATTAATAAAATTCTTAACAATCATTGGCCGATACTCAGAAATGATCCCATCTTGGGGGAACATTTGGCGGACAGAGTAAAAATGGTTTATAGGAGAGCACCAAATATTAAAAATTTCCTGTCCCCGAGTGCCCTAAGAAATACTAAAGCCAAAAAGCACACTTGGCTAGATCCCCCTAAAGGATTTTATGAATGTAAAATGTGCACTGCCTGCCAGCATAGTTCCAAAGAAGTACACAGTTTCAAATCTAATGTAACACAAAAATCTTATAACATTAAACAGCACTTGAACTGTAGATCCAGTTTTGTCATTTACCTTGCGGAATGTGAGTGTGGCTTACAATACATTGGTAAGACCATACGCCCGCTTAGAACGCATATATTAGAACATCTGGGTAATATTAAACACAAACTCACAACCCATAGTGTTTCAAATCACTTTTTATTGACACACAGCTCTAATCCTGCTAGCTTCTCATTCAAAGCCATAGAACAGGTTTTGCCCCATTGGAGGGGGGGCAATAGAGATTTGAATTTAATTAAAAGGGAATCATTCTGGATGTTCGAGCTTAAAACCGTTTCCCCCCAAGGTTTAAATCTTGAGTTCGACATAAAACCTTTCTTGTGAATGATTCTAACATGCCTCTCGTTTTCTCCACTAGACATACCGCATTATTGTGTCCCCTAAGATATGTGATTAGCTAAGTTTATTTAGGGGTTAATCATGTTGTAACGGTTAATTTAATTTATTTTAATTATTTTAACTATTTTATTCTATGTATATCATTTAATTTTAAAGTTTATTTTATTAAAATCAGTTTTTGGAAGACTCATGTATGTCTGATATGAGTCTTATAACTATTGTCTGTCCACATATGTAGTCTCTTTTTTAATTACGCATCACGATTACCATATTTAATTGTAAACCAATGGGATTCGAGCGTAGAGTATATAATCCTCTTAGAACCTGTCAGCTATACACTCCTGAAGAAACCGCAATACGGAGAAACGCGTAGAGTGAGGCTGACGAGAGAAAACTCCCACAGGATCGGAGTCCCCCAGAGCAGATGACGTCACTTCCGGTTTCCGGTTTGGGTGAGATGCACCGGTGACACGCACGCCCGCCGAGGCAGAGGGGGGACTGAGAGAGCAGCTTATACATTGCTGAGATCCGACCTGTGTGATCTAAACGCTTATTACATTTTTATACCATGTGAGTGCATTGCACATACATTTACTTTTAAAGAGATTTTGTACAGTCTGCACTATGTCCGTGTTTATGTTATTCATTTAAGGTCTCCAGCACTTACCATTCCACTTACCTGTCTGACGGTCCAACGGGCTGCCACTCAAAAAGAAACCTTTATGGGAACATTGCTCACTCTACACTTGTGAGTATTTAGCACACTGCACCTTGATATTTATTTTTATATCAATCACAATACTGCACCATCAGGGAATTTTCTTCTGTTTTTACATGATTTTGCGCTTCCCGATGATCTTCACCCCTTCACTGTCCACGGGATCGAGAGAACGACCCCACACTGGGTTAAGCAGCATCCATTCATGTTTGTATTAAGTATCACAATTTATCACATTTGTTTATATAATTTTTGAGCGCCACTCTTTGATATATTTGTTTTTCACTGTCTGCCATCCAGTCACTGTCTCCCACCCACCCAGTCACTATCACCCAGTCACTGTCTACCACCCACCCAGTCACTGTCTCCCACTCACCCAGCCATTCAACCGACCCACTGTCATTCACCCAACCACCCACCCACTGTCAGTCACCCACCCACTGTCATTCACCCACCCACCACCATTCAACCATCATTCACCCACACACCATCATTCACCCACCCACCCACTGTCATTCACCCAACTGTCATTCTACTGTCATTCACCCACACAGTCACTGTCATTCATCCACCCAGTCACTGTCATTCATCCACCCAGGCATCCACCCAGTCATCCACCCACCCACCCACTCGAGGCACACAGTCACATGTCTATTGTTTAAAATATAAAAATAAACAGGTTGCATTGAAATGTTTTTCTGCATCACAATAAGAAAACAGTTAAGTAAAAGTTGTGCGCTAAAAGATATTTTTTCGTGGTAGTTGCGCTATGGGTTCGGGGGGGTGCACTATGGGTTTGAGGGGGGGGGGCTGCTCATTTCATTTGTCCTGGGCCCCATGATTTCTGTTGGCGGCCATGCATATAAGCTCACCATTTGTTGACTCATGTAGAAGAGTTTGTAGGAAGATGAAGTCCCCAGTCACCTTTAGTCAAACTATAGTCTAACTATATTCTCACTTAGAAAGCTCACTTTAAATGCAAGTCCTGCAAATGCAGGGGTGGGGGGGTGTTAGTTTTATACATCTAAAGCAGTCACATGACCCTCCCCCATCCCCAATAAATCAGCTTGTTCCAGTTGGTCAATTAGCAGCACAGTTAAGAGGAAAAAAAACATACCAAAAGATCAACAATACAAGCCGGGTGTAATGGTAATGTATAATGCAATGGTATACTGTATATGTATGTGTATATATATAAAATGGAAATATTACTGTATGCTCATTTGCATGTCTTAGACAGGTCTGCAACCCCGCCTTTCACCATTATCACCCAGCACACAGGACTTCCACTGCAGCAAGGGATTCTGGGAAATGACATGCAAATGAGCACACAGTGCCACTTTTTGCTTCAAAATAATTTTTAACATGGTTCCCCATAGGCTTAAACTTGCTGCATGGTCATAGCTTTGAGCACAGCCAGGGTTAAGATGCATAGCCAGTAAACCCACCCACAGACAGCCGTTTCAACTTTAATGGGTCTCCTTAGTGTGGGGTTGGTTATACCGGCTATGCAAAAATGAAGCAATGAGGATGGGTTTTACATACTTAGTTAAGTTATGGTGGGTAAAAATAAAAGTGACAAAAACCCTCCACAGCAAAGCATTTAGCAAATGGAAATATTACTGTATGCTCATTTGCATGTTTTAGACAGGTCTGCAACCCTGCCTTTCACCATTATCACCCAGCACTCAGCACTTCCACTGCAGCAAGGGATTCTAGGGGCTGAATAGGGCAGCTATTGGACATTTTGTACCACAGAGAATTAATTTAATCCTCCATAGAGGAAATCAGCAGCTGAAGCTAATCTGCCTACGCTGAATAATCAGGAACTGCTTTAGGGCTGTAATATACAGCATGCGGCCGTGCAGCCGCGCATTCCTAAGCGAAAGCGCGTGCACGTGCTGCATGCTTTTCGTGTATAGTGCCGGGAGCTGCAAGTAAGGTATAGGTGTGTATATGTGTGTGTGTGTGCATGGTTTGTGTGAGTGAAAGTAAGTCCTAGATAACATTTTTTTAAAGACAAAAAACTTTAATAAATATTTTTTTTTACCTTCTGCAGTTATTTACGCACACACACACACACACATCCGTACAAACACACATCCACGCATACATGCATACATACATACACATATACACACTTATACATACATTTAAGCGCAGGCAGCGACGCGATAAGATGAATTTCTTCATCTTCGCTGCTGTCTGTCGACTCCCCTCTCCCTGCCGTCCGCGCGCGCGGCCCTTCTATAGAAAGGCTGACTGACGTCAGCCAACTAAAAATCCGTGCGCTCGCACAGAGTAGCACGTGCCCGGCACTATAGAACGTGCCTTAAGAGTATGAAAGCTGCAATGCACAGAGAGACAGTTTTTCCCCAGAGAAGGGGGGAGACGGAGGAGCTCCCCAGCTAATGGAGGCTGGCTAAAGAAGTGTGAGAGACACTGCTGAGAGAGCTGTGCTGAAGCAGTGACGGCTGGTTACAGAGGAACACAGGAGTTTCCCTGAGCTCCCATTGGGTGGAATCCCAAAGAGAAGAAGGAAGGACGATAGACTGTGCTGAAGCAGGGAAATCGCCAGATGGACTAAGATAAGCAAAACCCTTTCTATTGTTTACAAAGACTGCTGTTACCTTATTGCCTATGCCAGGGCATGTTTTGGGCTGACAACCGGCTTAGCTGGCAGCCCTGATAGTAAGGGCCTGAGAAGTCAGTTAGTACCCTGAATAGGGATATGATTTTATTTTATTTGGTTTTCTTAAAGGGACGGTGAGCCTATTGGTATTATTTATCCCTGTAAATAACCCCTAAGTATAGAGAAATACAGCGTTTCCTGCCTCATTTAGAACAAAAGAGACTGCAATGTGGTGTCGGCATCACAATATGGTGGAGTTTAATGCGGGCAGTCCCTAAGGCACCAAGCAGCGGAAACTGTGGGTTTGAAGATAAGTGCGGGGATTTAAAATGGCCACCCAACTGAAGTAAAAAGCAAGCAAAGCCTGTCCCACTGTGAGTGATCAGTTGTGCTTACAGCATGCACAGAGAATTTGTGAAGTGTGGATGCGATAGCACCCAGAGGTCAGAAGATATGTTAAGGTGCTGAACTCAAGCAGAAAAAACAAACAAAAAAAAAAAAAATAGCACCTCCAATAGGTAAAGGTGATGGATACACCTGAAGGTAGAAAATGGATGATACAATGTGTTTTATGTGTAATACAGCCGCAGCCCCTTTTATTCTCCAACATCTCCAAAAAATTTCGGGATTTTTTTCCCAATGCCACGCAATTCACCGCACTTCACCACGTTCATGCCGCATTCTGACCGCATTCATACCGCATTCATGTTGAATTCACACCCGCGGTTGACCCGCGGTTGATGTGTTTATTGATAATGGTTCGGATTTAATTGGTTCCAATTCTTCGCGTATCCGCCAGATGGCAGATATTCATGAATTGTAATGTGCATGCGCTTCAGTAATGTGTCGACTTGCAGGTGTTTAAAAGAATACCACAGTGGTCCATTGTAAATTGGCCTTGGGACTGAAGAAGTTACAATAATGTATCAATTTAGGCTTTTCATATTAAAAAAAGACACGCACAGTTTCTGGTCTGGTGTTATTGTCCTGAGAGTCCCGCCATGAGTGCACAACTGCAGTCCGTGTTTTAAAAACCTGACAGAACGTACGCTTATTTAATATGGGCCGTGATTAATGTAACAGATGGTAAGATGGCAACAGTTGTTCAAATTTATCAGTATTTTATCGAAAACTATGACTTTTACAAATTTTTGCCAGATGCTCATGTGTGGAAGCGTGCAATAAGGAAAAAGTTATGTAGCGATCCATGTATTTTTCATATTGATCCCGATGTTATTGGAGGGTATTTGTGTGTATCACCGGGTTTGTCCCGTATCTATGATCATGGAGACTGCAAAAGGCAAAAGGTCATGTTAAAACCAACTAAGAAACGTCAGTCGCTGGCATGCAATGCGACAGCGACAGCTTCCAATAACGGTCCGACCGTCAGTGAAAACCTGGTGACCGGCAACCCGTTCTGTCTGTCCCCGCCCGGATACCTGCAGCCTGAGCTGGATTTCGCGTACAGATTCCAGCAAGCTTGCATGTACCTAAGCGATTTCCAGCCTCATCAGCTGATTACAGGTGTAGTAGTCCCGCTGTCATCTGTCAATGACGTGTATGATCAAGAATACGGGACTGGCAGTGGCTCGGCGCCAGCTGATTGGCAAAGTCTATGGTGAGTAATGTTGCTGTATTTTATTCTGTTTTTGAAATATCAATATCAATTCGATTCAAAAGTCAAGCGATTCTCCTATAAGCAATATCATTGGCTGAGCAGCTTCTACAGTAGATACTGCACAATTGGTGGAAAGCTAGGCGCATGCGCATTGGAACCTTCTTGAAACGCATATGCATGTCATCACATCGACAGTAGGCGCATGCGCATGTGAACAGGAGACGCCCCCCGAGAAAATTATTGGTGGGACTGACTGTGGGAACTTCTTTAGGGGACTGACTGACCATTACTGTAAAACTTTTACTTTTTTTTGTTCCTCAGAAAAGAAAACTTTGTCATCTCATGCGGAAAACGGCAAATGGAGGGATTTTGATGGATAATATTGCTTTGTGTTACAATGCCTGCACATTGCGGAATCTGATTAAAAAAAAACACCTTCCGGAGTCTACAGTTTAGTGGTTTAGTGGCCGTTTTTATTGATTAGGATAGAATACTGTAACTGAGAGCTTCATAGAAAACCTGAAACAGTATGCTGTTGTTTTCAGACCGTATACAATACTTTTTTATATACTGTATAATAAACCCGAAAAATAAAAAGCTTGCATTTATTCTACATGTATTCCAATACATATGTGTATTCTATACCCGTACAGCATGTATTGTTTTAATACTCTTGTGATGTACAGTAATGAGCATGCCTACAGTATACAGTACAGTATGCCTGGTCAGTACTGTACAGTATGTTCTAGAAACACTATATTTTGTTACACTATAAAAGGAGACAATGGAACAATTTAAAACAAATCAACATTTTCTTAGTAAGTACAAAAACATTTATTTACAAATACAATTTAAAAACATTTTAAGTGAACAGCAATTCAAAATCAACAGGTGTATGGTTTACTGCTAGTGAAAACATTTATGTACAGAAAGTCAAAATATGTCAGTCAGGTCTGCACAACTCCAGTCCTCGAGGGCCACAAACAGCCCCGGTTTTAAGGATAACCTTGAAAATCGGGCCTGTTTGCGGCCCTCTGGGACTGGAATTGTGCAGGTCCTGTGTACAGTAAGGAAAAACATTTCTTTATTAATACAAGTTAAAATACGCAACATCTCCTTTATTAAAGTACAGAAAGTCAAAACATGTACAGTACAGCACAACAGTATGGTGTTAATAAAAACATTCTTTATTCATAAAATTTAAAAAACGCAACATCTCCTTTATTAAAGTACAGAAAGTCAAAACATTTACAGTAGGACGGTGTACAGAACAGTCAGTCAGGCCTGCACAACTCTAGTTCTCGAGGGCCGCAAAAAGCCACGGTTTTATGGATAATCTGGAAAAACGGGCCTGTTTGCAGCCCTCGGAGACTGGAATTGTGCAGGTCCTGTGTACAGTAAGGAAAAACATTTCTTTATTAATACAAGTTAAAACACGCAACATCTCCTTTATTAAAGTACAGAAAGTCAAAACATGTACAGCACAACAGTATGGTGTTAATAAAAAACATTCTTTATTCATAAAATTTAAAAAACGCAACATCTCCTTTATTAAAGTACAGAAAGTCAAAACATGTACAGCACAACAGTATGGTGTTATTAAAAAAATGATTTATTCATAAAATTTAAAAAACGCAACATCTCTTTTATTAAAGTACAGAAAGTCAAAACATTTACAAAAATCATTTACAAAAAATAAACAACATTTAAACAGTCACGCAAATTCGATCCCCACCAGATTGTCCTTCCAGGGCTGATGCCTTGTATGGCGCAAAATGCCATTAATGGAGTCTCGAACGATTTTCATTAAAGGATCTGAAATTGAAAAATAGCGCCGCAATTCCTCCACAATAGTCCTTCTTAAATTTTCAGGAAGTGCCCTTTTTTCGTGATTTCCTTCGTAGTTTACATTGTTGGCCCACCCGCAGTGCACCAAGTAGGACACGTGGTGCTTAAAAATTAACATGCTACACTTCTGAGGTAAACCAGCACTCATCACCCTATACTTCTCCCTGAGTGCCGGTGGCAGCTTGCGCAGGATGATGTCGGGCACCGTATCGATGCAAGCTTATGTAGGTTAGGATCTGGGAGCGGGTGTTCTTCTGGGAGCGGGTGTGCTTGTGGCGGCGGGAGACGGTAGGTTGTCTGGGAGGAAGCTTTCCTCCTGTCTTGGTTGCCGTGTTCTCTCCTGGCGTGGTGTTGATGGGGTTGTCATGTTATCCTCCTCCTCAATGGCATACATGTACACAAATTCTTCTGGTAGAGGGGGTGCGCTTGGTGTTGGAAGGCGGTCGAAGGTCCCATTCATCACATCCATGACACCCTCCTGCTCCGGCGTCGGGGATACAGGGGCATGAACATCGAGCAAATTATCTATCTCCGCTATGTCAGTCTCTATCTTCTCCATCCGTTGATCCATCTTCTGCATCCGTTGATCCATATTTAGCATGGTCTCTAAAATCAGATCTATCTATACCAGCACAGTAGAGTTCCAGGGGATATCCACATTTAAACCATTCACCATGCGGTCTAACGAGCTGGTTCTTGTGCATGGCGTGCTGTGGACATCTGGGTGGATGGGTGCGACGGAGGATGAGATGGGGGTTCCATGGAGAGAAGCGGCAGCGTTGTCGAAGAAGGATGGAGGTATTGACCTGTGGATTTCCGGGAGAGAAGAGGCAACGACGTCGAAGAGGGATGGAGAAAGTGACCTGTGGATTTCCGGGCGAGAAGCGGCAGAGTCGTCTAAGCGTAATGGAGAAAGTACCCGTGGATTTCAGGGACACCAAAGGCAGCGTCGTGGACGAGTAGTGGAGAAGATGGGCTGTAGATTTCCAGGAGAGCGGCGGCAGAGTCGTCGAAGCATAAACGAGGAAGTGGCCTACGGGTTCGATGGGTTGGCTGCCATTTGTTTTGCCTTGAGTGTACATCACCGAATTTCTTCTTGACATAATAAGCAGATGGTTTTCTTTATTAGCCTTAGCCTGTCGCTTTGGCCTTGGCTTGGAAACGGCTGCCGCCTTTTGCTTTTTCTGGGTGATAGGCACGGCAGAGGCGAGTGGCTTCTTGCGTCCGTAGAATCTGGGTTGATCCATGGAAGCAGATGGCACAATGCAGTATCTAGACAAGGGCAAGTTCAGCTACAGATCATCGAGTGGGAGGCTATGCAAAGTGTGTAACCTTTTATGCATGGCGACGAGGTACAGGTGTTAAATGTGGGCGTACTCTAATGTGACTCATTAACGTATAAATACACAATCCGTTACCGAACCCTTCCTATTCCCCCCTCTCTTGCTTTTCCCTCCTTTGAGGCTCACACTGTCCAGATCTTCTCTCCTCTCCCTGTCCATGTGGCGGTCATCTATCGCCCACCTACCTCTACTCATCCCCCTTCTGCCTTTCTCTCTCACTTTGAATCCTGCCTCTCTTTCTTTCTCTCCTCAGACTCCCCTGTTCTTCTCCTTGGGACTTCAATTGCCACATTGATGACCCCTCTCTCCCTTGGGCTTCCCGCTTTCTTTCTCTAACCTCTTCTTTTGGCCTTCAACAGTGGACTGCAGCCAGCACCCACAAGGATGGCCACTACTTAGACCTGGTTTTCACTAAAAACTTCTCTCTCTCTGATTTCTCCATTTCCCCTTTTCCTCTCTCTGACCATCACCTTATTTCATGCTCTCTATCACGCTTCTCCCCTTCTCCACCTCCATCTACCCCCCGGTTCTGCAGAAACCTGCGCTCTATTCACTTACCTGACTTTGTGTCCACTTTAAGCTCCTCCCTCTCCTCTCTCAGCTCTGCTACAGACCCTGACAACCTGGTCAGGATCTACAACTCTGTCTTGTCCTCGTCTCTTGATCTACATGCCCCGCTTTCTCTCTGCCGCACTCGCCCTTCTAACCCTAGACCCTGGCTAAATTCCCAGACGTGCATGCTGCGTTCATCCACTCGTTCCTCTGAACGCCTCTGGAGGAAGTCTCACACTCTCGCAGACTTCCTTCACTACAAATTTATGCTATCCTGTTTCAACTCTGCCCTCTCGCAAGCTAAACAAGCCTACTTTTTTGCACTAATCAACATGCACAAGTCTAACCCATGCCGACTGTTCTCTGTCATTGATACTCTACTCAAACCACCCTCAGCTGCCTCTCCTTCCTCCAGCTCCGCTCAGGACTTTGCTGAATATTTTAAGGAAAAGGTGGAATCCATACGGCAGAACATCCCCTCTGTTTCTTCCTCCCATCCTACACCTCTTCCTAACTCTCCTCCTGCCTTCCTTGACTCTTTTTCCACTGTCTCAGAGGAGGGTGTGTCGCTGTTGATTGCCTCTTCTCCCTCTACCACTTACCCTCTTCACCCCATTCCCTCCCTTTTTCTAAAACCTCTAGCTCCTACTATAATCCCTACGCTCACACACATTTTTAACTCCTCCCTCTGCTCTGGAACCTTTCCATCCTCCTTCAAACATGCAACAGTCATACCATTACTCAAAAACAGCAAGCTTGACCCTACCTGTCTTTCTAACTATCGACCTGTCTCCCTCCTGCCTTTTGCCTCTAAACTCCTTGAACGTCTTGTATTCTCTCGCTTGCTCCATTTTCTCAACACCT
This sequence comes from Ascaphus truei, assembly GCF_040206685.1. Taxonomy (NCBI): domain Eukaryota; kingdom Metazoa; phylum Chordata; class Amphibia; order Anura; family Ascaphidae; genus Ascaphus; species Ascaphus truei. The sequence continues at coordinate 220,285,028 of NC_134484.1, forward strand.
ATTCTCTCCTAGACCCTCTACAATCTAGCTTCTGCACTGCTCACTCCACCAAAACAGCCCTCACTAAAATAACTGATGACCTCCATGCTGCCAAAGACAGAGGTCATTACACAATGCTCATATTACTCGACCTCTCTGCAGCATTTGACACAGTTGACCACCCTCTTCTCCTCCACATTTTCCATACTCTAGGTATTCAGAACAAAGCTCTATCCTGGATCTCATCCTACCTCTCCCATCGTACTTTTAGTGTCTCTTCTGCTAACACCTCCTCCTCCTCTATTGATCTCTCTGTGGGGTACCCAAGGGCTCTGTCCTGGGACCTCTTCTCTTTTCTCTGTACACACTCTCTCTAGGTGACCTAATAACATCTTTTGGGTTTAATTATCACCTCTATGCCGACGACACACAAATATACTTTTCAACACCTGACCTTACACCTGCTGTACTAACCAAAGTTCTGAATGTCTCTTTGCTATATCATCCTGGATGGCCCTCCGACGCCTTAAACTCAACATGGCTAAAACAGAGCTCCTCATACTTCCTCCCAAACCTGGCCCTACTACCTCCTTCCACATTACTGTTGGAACTACAATCATTCACCCAGTAGCCCAAGCATGCTGCCTAGGGGTCACACTCGACTCTTCTCTCACATTCGCCCCTCACATTCAAAACATTTCTAAAACTTGTCGCTTTTTCCTCTGCAATATAACAAAGATACGCCCTTTCCTCTGTTGCTCGACTGCTTAAACTCTGACTCAGGCCCTGATTCTCTCCCGTCTTGATTACTGTAACCTCCTGCTGTCCGGCCTTCCTGCCTCTCACCTGTCTCCCCTACAATCTATCCTAAATGCTGCTGCCAGAATCACTCTACTCTTTCCTAGATCTGTCTCAGCATCTCCCCTCATGAAATCACTCTGCTGGCTTCCGATCAAATCCCGCATCTCACACTCCATTCTTCTCCTCACTTTTAAAGCTTTACATTCTTCTGCCCCTCCTTACATCTCATCCCTAATTTCTCGTTATGCACCATCCAGACTCTTGCGTTCTTCTCAAGGATGTCTTCTTTCTACCCCCTTTGTATCTAAAGCCCTCTCCCGCCTTAAACCGTTTTCACTGACTGCCCCACACCTCTGGAATGCCCTTCCCCTCAGTACCCGACTAGCACCCTCTCTATCCACCTTTAAGACCCACCTTAAGACACACTTGCTTAAAGAAGCATATGAATAGCACTGTGGATATTCTGAACACATGATACATAAAGCTTGGCCCCCTGCAGACGCACTTACCAGAACTCCCTCCTACTGTCTCTGTACGTTCTCCCTACCTACCAATTAGACTGTAAGCTCCTCAGGGCAGGGACTCCTCTTCCGAAATGTTACTTTTATGTCTAAAGCACTTATTCCCATGATCTGTTATTTATATTATCTGTTATTTATTTGATTACCACATGTATTAATACTGTGAAGCGCTATGTACATTAATGGCGCTATATAAATAAAGACATACAATACAATACAATCCATTTTGTGGATTCACTGCACATTGAATACACATCGACTAAACATAGAATATACATTCTTGTGTGTGTATTTCTTTCTACTCGCAGCAATGCCTGTTAAAAAGATTTCAAAGGATATCAGCATGAGAATTAAGGAGATGAACACGAGCGGACACTGAATTGCAGATATCCAACGCTGGTTAGCTGCTTCTGGCCTCATTGTGCAATCAATCACGTGTGCTATCATGCACACGGAAAAACCAAACAACGCACGAGGACACCAACGGTAACTAACGCATAAGTATATTTATATAACTATCTAATACCATATTTCTATTGTTTATATTGCTGCATATTAATAGAACTATATATTGTGTAGATCTATCTCATTTTATAGTTATTTCGGTATATTTATATAACTACAGTATATAATACAGTATATCTATTGTTTATATTGCTGCATATTAATTGAACTATATATTGTGTAGATCTATCACATTTTATAGTTTTTTCGGTATATTTATATAACTACAGTATATAATACAGTATATATATTGTTTATATTGCTGCATAATAATAGAACTAAATGTTGTGTAGATCTATCAAATTTTATACTATGTTTACTGTAAATGATGTGCTGTACTTGTGGCCTACTGCACTGTAACTTACCGGATTGTTGTTTTTCTGTTCGCTGTAGGGAGACAACTCTTCTGGTCGACAAAATAAGTGAAGAGAATGATGAGAAGAGTGCCTTGAGGGTCAAATACACTCTGCAGCAAAATCACAATCTCACTGTATCCGAGACCAGCATAAAGAAGATGAGACGCAGAATTGGATGGAAATATGGACGTGTGAGGTTAGTACTGGACAGTACAGGAGGTTAAAGTGTTGTTTAAGAAACTGTACTGTACCTATAAAATTATTCCGTGTCATTACAGAGAGTACCTTATGATAAGGGACGTTAACAAGATCAAGACAGTGGTCCAGGCCCAGGCATGGATCGACAGTAGAGAAACTTTCCAGGATTGCATCTTCACTGACGAGTCTACTGTTTCGCTGGAAAGATTTGCCACCTTTGCATTCCACAAAAAAGGTCACATATCTATGAAGCCGCGTCCGAAACACCCAGTGAAGATGCATGTGTGGGGTGCCATCTCCAGGCGTGGACCAGGATGCATCGTCATCTTTGAAGCTACAGTAAAATGTATGTCACACGCTTTTGCCTTACGCACTGTACTGTACTAGTGTGCAGTTTTTTTTAGCACTTTTCTTGTTATAGGAATCATGAATAAAGCTTTTTTCCAAGAGCAAATTGTGCCTGAGATTGTGGAATACATCACACGTGAGTTCCCAGATGGTCACCTTTTCTACCAGGACAACGATCCGAAGCACACCGCGTCAACAGCGCATATCCTCGAGCGCGGTATCAACTGGGTGAAGACGCCAGCGGAGTAAGTGCAGTAACCGTGTTTCATTTTTTTCCCACTGTTTTTACTGTGTACTGTATCTCTTTAGCTAATTGTCCTTTTTTCCCCCCTCCCTCCAATGACAGATCGCCAGACTTCAATCCTATAGAAATGATCTGGCATCAGCTGAAGGACCATATCCAAAAAGTCGTGAAACCCTCCAAAAAGGATGAGTTGGCGCAAGGCATACTGAGTTTTTGGAACGATGTACTCACCGTGTAACGATGCAATAAATATATTGACCATATTGCGACTGTGTTGCCCATTGTTATTGCGCGTAATGGGAAAGCATCAGGAAGGTAGTATGGTATAGTACTTTACTGTAGTATGGTAAGTACAGTATGGCACAGATTTTTTTTCCCCTGAGAGAGCAGCACCAGCCATCTGGTTACAAAGTATTTAACAGTAGTCATAGTATACAGTAGTTCCAGTATAGACTAGTTTGACAGTACTAACTGCATACTGTTGTCCAATATGATGTAGCTATACAGTACACAATGCCATAATATGCACCTAACTGCTCAATTTTTTTCTTTCCTGAGAGAGCAGCACCAGCCATCTGGTTGCGAAATATTTAACAGAGGTTACAGTATACAGTAGTTCCAGTATAGACTAGTTTGACATTACTATACAGCACACAATGCCATAATACAGAATGCACATAACTGCACTAATTTTTTGTTTTCTTGTCTTTTCAGAAAAGACGGATGGACTGGGGGAGAGGGGGGATATCGTGTAAAGTTTGTGAACTGTTTGTACAGTTAAGTGTATCTAAACTGAAGTCATGATGTACACAAAATTTCTCTTTTGTTGGTTTAGAGAGAATTGTAAGAAAGGAAAGAGGGGGTGATATTGTGAAAACTTTGGATTGTAGAGAGTCCCATTGGATTTTCACCTTAAGAACTAGATTCCCAGAAGGGATTAATGTAGAGTGGAATATTAACCACTTTTTGAAATGAATCATTACTTCACTCTTATTGGTATTGCCCCATAGAGATTTGAACCTTGTTTTTTGACATTCGTAGATTTTTTGACAATCATTGTTATAATATGCGAAATACATCTACATCGCTATTCTAAACTATATGAACAATTGATGATTATCCATTATAAACTGTTTCTTGAAGAGTTGGACCCCATTTTTCAGTAATATCTCTTGTTAATGGTTATCGGGCCTCATGCAGTAAGCGACGATTATGTGAAATCGGCAAGCTTATCGATTAGTCATGTTATTGGCGTTTTTCCCTCTCCGTATGCAGTAAGTGCCGAATACATTCAAAATCAACCAGAAAACAAATCCGCCCACTCTCACGATGATGAGCCGATCACACACAGGTGTATCGGCGTGCGTGGCGGGGTGCTGTTAGGTTGCACAATCACAAATCTTGCTGAATCAGGCGAAACAAGCATGTTTTTGATTGCGCGCCATATTTAAAGGCAACGTGTACTGCTAATCATTCTCTGTGTTGTTGGGAGTGAGAGAGAGAGAGAGACGCACAGAGCTGGACGATTGAAGATTTGCATATTGACTGAGAGACTTGTTGTGTATTGGGTGAGCTTTGTCCTTTGTTGTTTTGTTTACATCTTTGTCTTGTTTTATATGTGGAAGTGGGTCGTGTGATTGCCTGTACATTTCTTGTCTGTTTTTTGTGAGTGCTGGAAGTATGCCCGCAAAGCGTGGGAAGAGTGATGCTGGTGGGAGTGGGAGTGCTACTCGTGCGAGTACGCGTCGGAGTGAACGTTCTGTTCAGGGGAGTGATGTTGCTGGTGCACCGAGTGGTGTTGCTGGGAGTGGGAGTGCTGGTGCTGGGAGTGGGAGTGCTGTTGTTGGGAGTGGGAGTGCTGGTGCTGCGAGTGGTGTTGCTGGGAGTGGGAGTGCTGTTGTTGGGAGTGGGAGTGCTGTTGCTGTGAGTGGGAGTGCTGGTGCTGGGAGTGGGAGTGCTGTTGCTGTGAGTGGGAGTGCTGGTGCTGGGAGTGCTGGTGCTAGGAGTGTGAGTGCTGGTGCTAGGAGTGTGAGTGCTGGTGCTAGGAGTGGGAGTGCTGGTGCTAGGAGTGGGAGTGCTGGTGCTGGGAGTGCTGCTGGTGGCGCAGTTGCTGATGGGGTGTCTGGTGGTGGCGTGCTTGCTGGTGGCCAGCTTTTGGAGGCTCTTCCATTGGAAGAAGGAGAGTCCAGTCAGCACCAGCCAAGCTCTGACCCTAAACCTGCTCGGAAAAAACGTGTGGAGAAGCCACGTAATCCTCGCTTCAATGACCAGGAAAATAGGGCTCTTGTCACTGGCATTCTGGAGCACTATGACAGTCTCTATGGACATTTAGTAGGTAAGTGTAACTTTACATTTATTATTCAAATACATGTGATCCTAGGTCATCTGAGTTTTGTTCATATGCAAATATGGGTACACAATATCTTTCTATGTTCATTAGTGTGGAAACACAGCTTTTTATCATGCCTTACAAGGACAAATAAACACAGGCGGTCAATTTGCCAGAACTGCATACAATATGAATGCAACCTTGCTTACATGTATAGGTTTAGTAGTGAATGCTCATGTGCTGCACATATTACACATAAAACAGCATGTTTGCTATCTCTTGGAACAGCTAGCAGTGTAGGAAACTGGTGCTTATATTATTATTAATTTACCTCATATCTTTTATATGTTTTTCAAGGGCGGACAAGTGCAGCAAGCAAAAAAGAAATGTGGGACACAATAGTCATTGGTGTCAATGCCTGTGGGAATAGTGTCAGGGACAAGTATCATTGTCGGAAAAGATTTGATGATATTAGGTCCAAATTGAAAAAGAAAATACAAGACCAACGCGTGCATGCTACTGGCACTGGAGGTGGGCCCACACCACAACGTCTCATATTGACTCCATTGGAGGAGCTGCTTCGGCCAAAATTACTTACCGTCGTCGTGGAAGGCTTGGCTGGTGACCGTGACATTGGAATTTATCCGTCACAATTTCCAGCAGGTGATAAATATTACTGTACTAGGCGTGTCGTTGCTTACACTTATTTTGCATATTTACACTGCTTTTTATACTGTCTTCACAATATAAGCATACCTGCATCTATATATGTATATGTCTGATTCTGTATATATATATCTCAAAATAGACATATATGTAGTAGTCCTACTAAAAGCAGTAACTAATATAGCACGTGCCATTGCGTGCTCATTTACATGTGAATTCCCAAAATGCATAGCTGCAGTGGAAGCAATTGATGGTGGGCGAAGATGGGGAACAACAGGGTAGTACACATGTGTAACACATGTTCATGAGAAATTATTAGTAGCTACAGGTACAGAACAGAAATATGTATCATATTATTGTGTATTTTATTGATTTTACTCCGACAAACATGACATTACTGCCTATTTTAAGCATGCATCAAAGAAATTGCATGTAACGGCCTACAAACATCACTGGCACTAACACATCTATAGTTGCTTATGAAAAGGTCCATTTTTGCTTTATGTCATATACAGACAGCATAATGAGGCACACGTATCATATGTTATGTCATTGTTTTCATAACTTAAACACTGCAGATGACTACTTAGCTCATCTACCATTGTGTTAAAGCAGCTGCAATTAATATCTCATCACAGCATACACTTCAACAGAGGGGGTGGGGTTCAGCACACACACTAATTACAGCCTCATTTCACGGTCAACTTAGTTCACACCATTTGCACCTGTTTCAAGTCATTGAAAGGTGTGGCTGATTAGGCTTTTTGGGGAAGGGAATACCTTTCTTACAACCTGAATAGCACAACTGAAGTTAATCACACTCATTTGAAAGCTTAACTCTAGCTACTAAATGCCCCAACAACTCATTACTTATCAAAGCGTACGTCACACATTAGTTCACTCATATCTATAGTTGAACTACTATCAAAGACACATTATCACACACTGCATGTGTTGTCTTGTTGAGTCACAGCCACATTCAGGTGTGCCACATCTTCGATTAATGTACCACACATATCCTCTACCAAAAACAACACTTTTTGCAATATGACCACCTTCATGATAACCATTGTGAATGGTCATCTCATGATAGTTATGTACATTATGATACTGATATCACTACACAACATATGATTTTTATGTACTCATTTAATCTATTTATCCTCACGCATTACTGCAGAAACATAGTATGTTGTATGTTAGGGAACTCAAAAATTCTAAGTACACAGGCATGTACAGTGTTATTACAACTATTTATGTTCACTTTCACACACATTTTCGGTTAAGGAACTGATGTTGTTAGTTAATCATAAATACAGAACATACAATAAGTGTTTGTTCAATATTTACACATGTAAATGTAAAACTTATGTTATTGTTATATATAGTTGCCCCTGGAGGACATGTGTCACCTGAGATGGAACAAGTGTCTTCACCTGGGTCAGCCAGCTCAACACTACTAGAAGGTGAGTGTATCATTTGCTGGCCATATAATATGTGCTCTTCTATATGTTATGTTGTCATGTGCATTATTTGTTTTGCACATCTTCTTTAAATAGGATTACTTAGTGTCAGTGAAAATTAAGTGTAAGGCAACATGTATTGTGTTAGTGATGTTAATTATCATGTAGGACTTCTGAGTTTAGAGCAACTTTTCATTCATTCATATTTCATACTGAGTCCAAACATTATTCGTAAGTCAAGGTAGTTTTTAATGAGGTTATAAAACGTATGCTAACATGTTAGGTGTTACTTAGGACACAGTACAATTACATAGTAACACAGCATACATTAACATGCCATTTAATAATGTGTACATTTCTTTTTAGAACATCATGGTGATGAGGATGATGAGTATGATGAGGATGACGCCACAGAAGAGACTGAAATACAATCATGTGACCATGAAGAGGTGCCAATAGAAACTGTTGTACCGCCAAATCGTCCATCAACTTCCACATACGATGCAATTGTAGCTTCAGAGGGAAAAATAGTGGACGCAGAAAATCGTCGCCATTCAGACATGATGACAGTGCTGGAAAGGATGATTGGACTGCAGGAAGAAACAGTATCACAATTGGCACATCTCCACAGAGTCTTCATTGAAGTGCCTAAACAGTTGCAAAAAATCAACACCTCATTCGAAGCATTAGTTGTTCAGCAAACACAAGCTAATTACTGGAGAATGACTAATGTACCACAATTCAACACCTCCCAGCCAGGATCTGTTCATGCAGGTCAGTTTTCACCACATTCATCTGATATTCATTCACCAGGCCCAAATGTTACCGGTCAAGTAGCAGACATTGCTGTGCAGGTTCCTGATGACATCCTACCGCTGCCATCTGTACAAATTCAGCAGCAGACACCTACAAAGGAGGCGACAAAAACAAAACAAGACACACATGAAACAGACCAACCATCACTTGTGCAGTGTCTACCAACTTGCTCACATGTGTCACTGGGCACAAGCCCTGTCCGTGAACAGTCACTACCCAAAAGCCCTGTAGGTGAGTCGCTGCCCAAAAGCCCTGTAGGTGAATCGCTGCCCAAAAGCCCTGTAGGTGAGTCGCTGCCCAAAAGCCCTGTAGGTGAATCGCTGCCCAAAAGCCCTGTAGGTGAATCGCTGCCCAAAAGCCCTGTAGGTGAATCACTGCCCAAAAGCCCTGTAGGTGAGTCACTGGCCACAAGCCCTGTAGGTGAGTCACTGGCCACAAGCCCCGTAGGTGAACAGTCACTGGCCACAAGCCCTGCCCGTGAAGTGCCAGAGGCCACTCAAAGTGGCTCTGTTGTGCCTAAAGTTGGTGGCAAAAGAAAAAGGAAAATTCAAGAGACAACAATCAGGCCTGTTACTCGCTCGCAAAAGGAACAAAAAAAATAAATGTTATAATTCAGAAAATATGTCTTTGGCCTTGTTTTGTTGACTTCAGATTATCTAATTACTATTGTATGTATGCTGAAGACTGTGTTGTTTCCAAACTTTCAACTATGTTCTTGTACACGTGAAGTTTTGGAAATGTTAACACTCATAATTAATTGTGTTATAAATATTTATGTTGTAATCGTCTGTTCAGTAATGGTCCACCAGGAGCCAGTTGCTAAGTTTAGAGAAGCTGCCATTGACTTTGCAGCAAAACATTGCATTTGGGTGTGTTAATTGATGTAAGAATTGCATATGCATATTAGTCACATGCAATTATTAAAACACCTAAGTAAGTGCAAACATCTTTCTTGTACGTGTACAGCAGGATTATGTGTAAATTATTACTTACCTTTGCCTTGCTTGGCCATTGTAATTTTGTCCTTTAATCAGTTGTGTGTTCGTTTCTATAACATCTCAGAATGTATAATAATATATATACACACACACACACACACACACACACACACACACACACACACACACTGAGTGAGTGTGAGTGTGAGTGTGTGAGTGTGTATATATATATATATGTATATGTGTATATATATATGTATATATGTGTATATATATATGTATATATGTGTATATATATATGTATATATGTGTATATATATATATGTATATATGTGTATATATATATATGTATATATGTGTATATATATATGTATATATGTGTATATATATATGTATATATGTGTGTATATATATATATATATATATATATATATATATATATATATATATATATATATATATATATAGTACTATATAAACTGGTATACACAAACTAATACACTTCATGCTTCCTTGTGAAAACACTATTTTAATAATACAGGCCTAATGTTTGAGAAATATCCTAAGTATGAGACTCTAACAGTATTGTGCTTAAACAAATGTTTATTACTTCATTCAATCATGTTTCTCACCATTTAAATAGGTTTCATACAAGGTATACTTAATGCCATCAATGTTGTGTGTACTCCTGCAATATAAAAAAAAAAAAAATATTATATATAAATATATATATATTTTTATAAGAGATATATTTATATATATATATATATATATATATATATATATATATATATATATACACACGTATTTAAACTCATGCAGACAGGGAGTTAACCAGACTTTCACATACACACAGAAATGTAAGCGGGGAAAAAACATTTCTTTTTGCAGGTGTGTTTTTACTGATATGCCTGGCTAAGAAATATTTTCACACACTGGTCTTTGTTAGTTTTCAAAAAAACACTATGTGAACGCATTCACAGTCTAGGGATGTTTTTCACAAACGAGATAAAAGAAGGAGAAATGTTTCTCCCACAGTCCCATATCACGAACCACAACTGTTAACCCAATTAGACAAACAAATCCAATTGGCGTTTGAAATAAGGAGTCAAAGTAGTTACTTTTGTTGACCTTGACAAGGAAAAACAGGAGTTTGTTAGCCATTCAGCACATTCATTTTGATGAGCAAATAACACAGACCTGCACACAGCTTTTGTGCTACTCAGACATGGCTGATGAATTCGTTAACAATATTAATCCCCTTTTAGGGTATAAGTACATGATCTGTGAAGCCATCTTGAACAGTCGCGGACAGAAAGCAAGCACACGCCAAATCGATGATTTCATTCGAGCAAAATATCCTTATTACCAAGACCGTAAGCATGCACGGAATTTTAATTCCTCAATAAGATTCACTTTATCAAGTAATGACTTTTTTGAACGTGACCAGGATAAGCTACAACACACCTATGGTTTCTGGAAGATTGCCCCGGAAAAACAATTTCTCCTGAAAGACGGCACTTATATTGTCGTGAAAGGCATATTTATTCCTAATGGCAATAGCAATGTATCCGCTACTACTGATCCGTTTGAATCGATACGTGCTGCAATATCTGCAGCCTCCATTCCTGAAACCCACATTGTACAAGAACAAAAGTACTATGATTATGTACCAAGCCTTTCAGCTGAAATTGCATTGGAATGGGAACCGGAAGAAATGAACCTACCTCCCGACCAATTATTTGAAGAAAGCAGTGGCGATTCCTATGAGCGCATCCTGGAGGAGATATGTGCCATACTGGATTCAGCGGTTGGGTTAAGCGTGGATGAAAATGGCTTGCATTTCTGGAGCGACCAGTTGCAGCCAGGCGAAGAGTTAATTCTAGAAGAATGGTAAATATAACAATCGTTATGCGTTGACTCTGCGTTTAAATTTTTTTTTTTTTGTAACCACCATTTTCACTTTCAATGCGTGGATACAGCGTAACATTGCAGACTGCATAACATGTAGCGATCACAAACAAATTGTTTCCTAATACAATATAGTAGGACCTGAAAGAGTAGTACACATTGCTGACGGAATAAATATACGTACTTTCCTATCCCTTTAAACATATTAGCAACATTTTACCATTACTCTAACACATACCTGTTTTGTTATCATGCAACATCTACAACATTGAAAACCGGGTCCACCACGTATGACGTGGGACCCTTGTCATGGGCCAAGGCGTCCTTAAAAAGGATTAGTGATGTAAGTCCCGCCCCCAAGCGACGTGCGCGCCTCAAAGCCTATTGGCTGTCATGTTTTGTTATAGTAACGGTAACTGCAGTGTGTGATGCGTGCGGCTCAGTGTTTGTAGGCGTACCCTGGGCGTTAGCCGAATGTTAATTGAGTGGGAGGAGTGTTAGCGTGCGTTTCACGCTGGCTTAACATGACGTCACACGTATTGCATTTGCGCATTGTGTTATCGGCCGTGCTTTCTGTTCAAACACGTCTGTTTAAAAAGAATACAGATGTACTCGTTTAGAACGAATGTAGTTTCGTCTTCATTGTATTTGAAATAAAGATGTTATGTTTACTGGTATTTTCAACATGTATTGAACGCACAACGTACGCTTTGTTTTGCGCATGCGCTAACAGTTAGTGGAGCCAAGCGTGAAGTGCGTGCGCACACAAAGATGTGCGCGCACATCTTTCAGTATACAGGCAACGTTCACTTCTTATACATAGTTATGCCTGCTACAAATTTAAAGAAACATTACATACTGATGAACAGTTTTACTTCTAACATATAAGTGAGTGACGTGTGTATCTACACAATCATATAGAGCTGCGTAACGCGTTGTCACGGATGCATATCTAGTAAGGTGCCATCTTTGACCATCATGTGTTTGCTGTATTTCAGAGATGTCGGGGAAGATACAATCGGATCAATGTATGATTTCAGAAGAGTCTACCTTTATATGAGATGATTGTGAGGAGGAGCCACCGACTACTATACTACATATGGAACTAATTTTATATTGCTTGCAGCGCTTATTAACAAACAATTAAAAATGTGATACCCTTATGCCTATATTGCATAAGCACTTAATTAACATAATGATGTTGCAAAAGAGTGCCTCATGAATTTTTATTGAGTGTTCTTTAATGACTACTAACATTTTATGACATGGTGTGTTTTATATATAACAACCATTCCCACTCTGCTAACACATTTGTGTATTCTAATATGTAATGGAACGTATGACTGTCGAAACTATGTAACAATAATAATAATAATATGAGCATGTTCATGTATAGGGCTGCTAGTTGTACGCAGCGATTTACAGACACATGTTTCAGCCTGAGGTCCCTGGCCCGTGGAACGTACAAATGTTTTTTTGCCGCATGAGGCACAGGGAGATAAAGTGACTTGGCCAAGGTCACAAGGAGCCCACACCGGGAATTGAACCAGACTCCCCTGCTTCAAACTATCAGTGCCAGTGTGTGTCTTTACTCAGTGAGCCACTCCTTCTCCCAATGTAAAGGACACTTACAACCAAGTAGCCATTTATTTTTAAAATCTCTTGTTACATGGGTATGTAGATAAAATGGTTTGGGACTGTAGCAAATAATGTTACTGGCCAGATGTTATGGTCCCCTCCAATGCATGATGTTCTGAATATGACATCACCATCATGTTATGAAGTACGTTTCTGTGTATATTTCATTAACCTAACTAACTATAGTTTACTGTGTTTATTAATCGTTTAGAAATACATAGTATAGTCAATATGATGATATAAGCTACCATAATAAAGCTGGTGTTATCATTTGTCGGTGTTATACATGGATCCTACACCAATTGATAGAGACACAAACAGTTGTCTTAAAAAGTGTGTCTATGCTAGTGATGAATGTGCTCCCGTAAGTAAACAAATAAGTACAGTTATCCCCTTTTCTCCAACCACCTCTATATTACATTAATGGAAATTATAAGGAAACATACATAAAATGTGATGAAATGTGAGTAATCATTTTGTAATACAATGCACATGAAAGCTCAAGAGTAGCTAAATGCATATACATGATACAGAAAGTACATATATGTAACATTTGTGTTTATACCAATATGTTGGGTTTTTAGTTCCAATAATTATAGGAAGATTGAGGTAGCCACATCTTATGAGAGATGTCAGCAAATATACATACCATGATCAGTCATACTGGAGATATACCTATAATGCAAAGGAACAATATATAAATTGCAAACATTGACATGCCATCTTCAGTACCGTAAACAACACAGCAAAGTGTGTATTTGGTGTTAAATGTACAACACCATGTATATTTCATGACATTCAAAATGTAAATCAGCCTGGTGTACACATCATATGGATGTACATGTTACACTGCACCAATAACATTGTATGTAAGCATACTAGAAGCATGAATGATTATGGGCATAATATGTGTTTTGTCTTAGCATAAGGAATAACACAATGCTAAAATATTATTGCTTTGTTACCCAAGTTGTATTCACATACACACAACTAAAGTACAATTGAAGAGGGATTATATAACCTGTGCAACAATAACATACCGGTGCCACATCCCTTTGTGCACACAGCAGAGAAAAGAAAGGTGTGCAACCCATATTAATCTGTGTCCTAACAGAAGGTTATATAAAGAAACATTATTGTTAATATAACATAATTAAACTATAAAAGTAGTACTAGGAACATATGAGTTTGTACTTACAAGAAAAAAATGAATTGATGAGATTCTGTCGTGTCTGGCCACCACTGGCTGTTTGTTCATTTTCAGCAGCTACATGGGTGGGATGCTCGTCTACCAAAGCCTCAGCTAGGTCTGACTGTACATTGTGCCTGAGTGCAACATTGTGCAAAATGCAACAGGCAAGGATAATATCAGACACTTTTTGAGGCTTGTATAGAAGAGCCCCACCAGTTCTGTCCAGACACCTAAACCTGGTCTTGAGTAGGCCAAATGTCCTCTCTATAACAGATCTTGTAGATATATGGGCTGCATTATACCTGTCCTCTGCTTCAGTTTGAGGGTTTAGCACCGGAGTCAAGAGCCACGGCCTAATTCCGTATCCTGAGTCACCTATAATGAATGGAGCACACATAAGCTGACATTAGTGATCAAATTGTACAATGCCAACATTCCTAAATCAACATGTGTTTTGTGTTAGAACATGTAAATATGTACTCACCCAGCAGCCAACCAGGTTCAAAATGTCCCTCTTCGAACGCATGGAAGACTGAAGAGTTCCTCAGGATAGAGGAATCGTGACTGGAACCAGGGAACTTGGGTACCACATGCATTATCCTCATCGTGGCATCACATACCACCTGTACATTGAGTGAATGGTAGTGCTTCCGATTGCGGTACACATGCTCACTCTGACTAGGTGCAATCAAAGCAACATGTGTGCAATCGATTGCACCCAGCACACATGGTATCCCTGCTATATTATAAAAGCCAGTCCTGACTTCCAGCCACTCTGTCGCCTCTGTAGGAAAATGAATATAATTCCTAGCGCGTCTATTGAGTGCATAGAGAAACTGGGTCAAGGCCCGCGAGAATGTAGATTGCGAGACCCCGCCCACTATGCCCACAGTTGTCTGGTATGACGCGGAAGCAAGATAATGTAATGAGCACAGCATTTTAACAAGCCCAGGGACTGCACGACCTCTGGCTGTGAAAAAATCTAAATCCCCCCTTATCTCCTCATAAAGAGCTAAGATTGCTGCTGAACTCAAACGATAGCGACTTACAATCTCCTCCTCACTCATCCCATCTAACAGGGTTCTCTCCCTGTACAGACGCGGACGAGGCACAAGTTGTCTCCTCTGTCTTCTCCTCTGATCTCCTGTCCCTCTACCTGTCCCTCGGCCTGTCCCTCTCCCTGTCCCTGTCGTATCCGCGTCACTGTCACTGTCCCTCGGTGTGTCCCTCCCTTGCCCTATATGATTGTCTTCATCATCAAGCATGTCATAGAAAAGAATGTTCCTCCGTCTCCTAAACATTCGCAACATTTTGAAATGAGTAGCTGTGAATGAGCAGGTAATGTGCGTCCTTTAAATAGGTATGTGATGATGTCAGGTGACATAGTAAAATGCAAGGTGTTACATTAACATAATAAAGTACTTCTGTGGCAAGCTGTGTGCACTTGTTGTTCTAAGTATTTGTTGTGTGTATTCTGCAGGGAATGATGATATTTGGCAATGATGTGACGTGAAGCTTTGTACAAAGATTGCTTGCAAATAAATAGTTGCATGTGCAATGCATGTAACACTTGTGAACGCAAGAGTCAGTCATGTAATGAGACAAAAAGGCTGAGATTGACGTGGGAAAAGTTTTGTGTAACATGTGTAATTATCCATGTTATTGTGACATGTTGGCAACAATGAATAGTCGTGTGCATATGCATGCATTTGTGTAAGGAGGATAGTTGGTATAGAATGAGTTTACAAGGTGTCCCAATGCTGAATTACTGTACATGTGTGTATAAGTTAGGTTGAAGTGCTTGTAATGCAACGGTTACAATGTAAACATGCAATGTGATTGAGCGTCCAATAAGTGACATCATGAAAATAGGGAGGACCCAAACGTAGATGTAAACATGAGAATTTAGATGTACATGAAGGTTTAAAGATGCGTGACACATTACAAGCATTGTGTAATGTAAAGGAACATGAATATACGGTGTATGTGTGACATGTGTGACATGTGTGACATCATGTAAATAATTGTCGCTGAGTTGAGTAAAATGTGTGATATGATGTGAGGTTCTCCTTTAAGAGTGTAGTATAGTATTTTCCCTTGCCACATCATCACATGATGAGTAATGTGACCCGCAAATGCTGAAAACATGTAAAAGTCGAATGTTATGCAAATAAGACACATCAGCTGTGACACAATGCAGGGAATGCCCCCACACTGTAATGCAAATCCCCCTTGTATTGTGAGCAATGAAACGTAAACAGTACTATACTGTTATACGTCCCCGCTCCATTGACTTCCATTGATGTACAGAAGATGTTTTTTTTCTAAGTGCCGTTCCGGCAGCCTTAGCGATCGTTCTCCCGTCCAAACTGCCAACTTTAGTTGGCGGGAGAAATCGGCCATAACATCTCAATTTCGTAGTGCCGATCAGCCCCGATAAGCTGTTTTTTTTTGTTGAATCCAGCCGATTTAAAAAAGTGGCGATCAGTGTCGAAAACAGGCTTATCGGCAGGCGACTGGCCATAACCAAATTATCGGCTCCGAAACCTGGCGATATGAAGCACTTATCGGCGCTTACTGAATCTCAAACCCAATTTTGGCTATAACATGGCCATATTTCCCTTATCAACGCTTACTGCATGAGGCCCATCATCTATGTTTTTGTGCTTGCAATACGCAATCAATAGGATATCTGTATTTTTTGTAGATTATGTGCAAACGACTCAAAACTGGGTATATAGTTGTATTTGCATTAGTAAACTCTTACTGCATCATCAATGATCACTTCTTGATAAAGTGCACTAGCACGAAACGCATTGAAGTGTTGCAGCCCTCTTTTTATGGCTTCTCAATAAAGGATTTTTTGCAAGACCTGCTCTTTCCTTGATTGCTGTGCGCTGCACACTCGCTATTCCTTGGACTCTCATCCCAATACAGCAGCACGCTCTGGAAGGGAGACTCTGGAGGATCTGAGTATCGTGAGTACACCACCTAGGGCCAACCCAATGAGGAAGGGGAGGGTGTCTTTGGGCAACCTACCCCAACCTTCAGGGTAACCTTAGTGCCCCATTTATAGGCTGAGTACTTTCACAACTTTAATGCCTTAATACCCAGTATGTGCTCCCTTCCATTTCATGTATACGGACCAAAGCACTTTTGAGCACCATTACATCACCTAATGATGTACACAAAACCTTTCCTCTCTAAATGAACTACTGTACTGAACACAGAATGAGGAAGAAGATAAAGACGGAAAAAATGATATTATTATATATATATTATTCTATATTATATATTATTAATTAATATTATTATCAATGTGCATTATTCATGATTATCCACCGGCCCTCAATTTTCTTCTGACAGAAGAACTGAATAAAAACTGCATTTTGTATTATTCATGATTATTTGTATATTTGTATTTTTTGTTCCTGACAAAATAAAATAAATATTTCTTTACATTCATGATAATCATAATCATTGACAACCACCACCCCCACACCTACACCAAAGAAAAAGAAAGAATGACCAAAAAGTGGTAATTTACAGCATCAACAACATAAATCAGATAATGTTATTTTTAACTCTCAATTTCACAGTGCTGTGCAAATCAGATTTACATATCAAATTCGAGAAGGGATGATCAAAAGCGTTACCGTAAACAAAGCCTCAAAGGGTTGGGGGGGTGGATGGGTGACTCATGCGCAGTTATCATCAGCTAGCTCCCTTCCCAAAGAGGATTACAGAGAGGTGACTCAAAACCAACAATAGGAAAATTAGGCACGCAGGCGCAGAGAGGTGATGTTCGGCTAGGGACGGACGATTAAAAACACAATGGCGATGCGCATGCGCGACAACGGACTGAATGGATGCTTAAGTTCACAGCTCCGTTCTCAGCCGACAATATATAAATAATAAATGCGCTAAAACCTAATCGATTTTCACCAAAACCGATCACAGAGCCCCCGGATACCCCCAGGATGTCGAAGGGGACACGCTTAAAGCGTCCCTTCACGGTACTGACGGACTATTTTGGAAAGGGGGATCAGGCGCGCGCCAAAAGCCAAGTTAAGGACACCATCCGCAACCTCCTGGACAAACAGGAGGATTCAGAGAACCAGGAGCGACGCAACAATGTAAGGATAAGAGGGGTCTCAGAAGAAGAACCCGATCTGGAGGACTTCGTGGGCCGGTGGCTGACTCATCTTATGCCAGATAAGGCGACCCAGGAGCTTCAATTAGATCGCTGCCACTGGGCCCTTAGATCCAGGCCGCAGCAGGGAGACCCCCCGAGAGACATTATTGCCCGCTTCCACTACTTCAAAATAAAAGAACTATTTTGCCAAATGACTCGTAATAATCCTTCGTTTGAGTCACATAAAATCCAGGTATTCCAGGATATTTCCCCCACCACTCTGCTGAAAAGGAAGCAACTTACCCCAATCACTAAAATCCTCAGGGATGAAGGGGTTAAATATCGGTGGATCTTTCCATTTGGCCTCCTGATGTCCAGGAATGGGGCATCCACAACGATAAGGAAGGCAGAAGATGGAGGGGCCTTTCTCACTAAACTGGGCCTGCAAGAGAAGATCACGGAAGAAATGGCAGGAAACAGATCAGCTCCAGACCCAACATGGCGGGAGACAGGTAGATCTGACAAGAACAAACAAGCCCGCAGCCCTCGTTAAATGGTCTGTCTGAGCCACTCGGTTCACTACCAGTTAAAGTTGACCCCCCCTCCCCACTCGATCAAGCCACCCGCTGAGGTCCCACTAAGTTCTCCCTGTCAGCTACACCCCTCATGACATCCCCAACAATGCCCAGAAGCGCCTAGGCCCAATTCCAACTCTTCACCACTTACCTCGATACCCGACGGCAGCAGACATAGACTAGCGGCCATCTTGGAGCAGCTCCGGAGTCCAACTGCGAAGGAGGCGGAATCGGATGACGTCGAAAGGGAGGAGACACCATATCTCGCGAGAAGAACAGGAACGCGGTGCCACATCCAAGATGGCGGCTGCCGCGGATGAGCCAGAAGGGGCAGGAGCTAAAGAAGGGAAGCGGAAGTGATGCAGAAAAAGACGACTACAGCAACGGGCAGCAACAGGAGTCGGAGGACGACCCCAGTCACATTAGCGGAGGCGGAAGGAGAGGCTCACGCACGGGATTTAGGATTTAGGATAGGAGAGCCCATATGATAGCATTCAGAAAGGCGTAGACCAGGTTGCAGTAAGAAGGGGGCTTCATTCAGAGAGAAGGTGAGGAGTAGGTAGCGGAGGGGGTAGAGAGGGGGGGAAGAGTTAGAGGTTAAGGTGCTAGCAGTGAAATGATAGGTAAGATCGGAGAGGTGAGCGGGGGAACGGGTGAGCTAGCCACATAGAGAGGCGGGGATGAAGAGGAGAGAAGGGCTTAGGGGCTCAAGAGCAGATAAAGGTGCAAGAAAGGGAAATGCGGGTTGAGAGACCCTGAGAAAGGGAAAGACGCATAGGCACAACAGGGGAGGATGCAGAGTCGAGGCCAAAGGTCAGAGGAGACTGGGACATACCTTAAAGATCAGAGGGGATCATGAGCTTAACAGGGAGCTAGAATGGAACAAGGTGTTCCAAGCGACACGTAAAGGCTGGAATTACAGGGGAGAAGGGGTCAGGTTGAGGAATTCAATGTTATAGGTTAGGTTTTTTGCATTTGAGGTTTTACACTGACTTGTTGAGTTATGAAATTATTCAATACTACAGTTTGGACTAATAAAGTTATTGGATTGTCGGCTGAGACGGCGGTCCTAAAGTCGCCATGTGTGTCTACCCTCGGGCTGGGGCAGCTGCCCTAGATCCTGAGGAAGTCCTGGGGAAGAGGTGGTTCAACACGGCCCTGCAGAGAAGGAGGATGACAGAGGGCGTTCTCCAGAGACCCACCAACCCACAGGCAAGGGAGAGAAAGTGGTTTCATGCCACCGATTACTCTCCCACGTTGATGTATGTGTTGTATGTGTTTTTGTCCCTTCCTTATGTATCCCATGTACCCATTGTGTCTACCCCCCCCCCACAGTGGCTCCTACACAAGTGGTCCCCCGCTGACGCCCCGCACAGAGCTGAGTACTGCAGAGGAACAGAAACGGCACCGTAGCAGCCCGACATATCAAAAAGTAGCATTCGGAGCACAAGATCAGTACCCTGCACCATCATGCCTCTAACTTTCATATCACACAACACTAAGGGCCTAAACTCCCCATGTAAACGTAAGATAGCACTCATAGACTAGAAAAAAAAGGGGGCAGACTTTATACTACTCCAGGAAACACATTTTAGCACCACTAGTGCTCCCAAGTACTTTGACAAGCAGTACAATCAGGTCTTTCTATTCTCCGCTACAGAAAAAAAGCACGGGGTAGCAATCCTGGTTCATAATAGGGTGGGACTAATGGTGGATAAAGTGAAAAAAGATCAGGACGGCAGGTTCTTGATGCTCATAGGATCCATTAACGCACAACCAATAACAGTAGCAACGCTATACGCCCCAAGTGCCCATGAGACAGATTTTTTCACAAAGACATTCAACGTCCTAAATTTTTTTAACAAAGGAGCTCTAATCCTAGGAGGAGATTTCAATATGGCCATGAATACAGCCCTAGATAGATCAGGTCCCCAAAAATACAAGACCAAAACGCGACCTTCAGCGCTAGAACAAGGATTAAAAGATCTACAACTAATAGACGCATGAAGGGAGACCCACTCGCTAGAAAGGCTATACAATTTCTACTCACATCCACACGACTCATTCAGCAGAATTGATTACTTCTTTGTATCTAGTAGACTGGTCTCCGCGATCACCCACTCTTGGATCCATGATATTTCATGGTCTG
The DNA here is from genome assembly GCF_040206685.1 of Ascaphus truei. Taxonomy (NCBI): domain Eukaryota; kingdom Metazoa; phylum Chordata; class Amphibia; order Anura; family Ascaphidae; genus Ascaphus; species Ascaphus truei. Next base: position 220,305,791 of record NC_134484.1, read on the forward strand.
ATCACGCACCAATCGAGGTATGGTGCACTCAGATAGGTTTGGAAAGGCCAAGAACAAATTGGAAATTAAATGACTCCCTCCTAAAGATCCCAGACTTTGAGAGAAAGATCAAAGACGCGATCAGATACTTCTTTAATGAAAATAAATGTAGCGTTGACTCACACATCACCCTCTGGGAGGCACATAAAGCAACACTAAGGGGGGTTTTGATTAGTATGGCAGCCCAAAAGAAAAAAGAACGCAACGCAAAAATTATCAGAGAACAAACAGAGCTAAACCAGCTTTGGGAACAACATAGACGATCACCCAATGCGGCGACTCTGCAGCAAATTAAAGACACTCAGATTAAATTGAACCTACTCCTTACCTCCCAGGCCGAGAAATCGTTGAGTTGGTCAAAGAGAAGATTTTTCGAAAAAGCAAACAAACCAGATACCTTGCTAGCTAATATGATTAACTCCAAAACAAGTAATTATAACATACAAGCCTTACGGCGAGAAACGGGGGGGGGGGGGGGGTTACCACCAATCCCAAGCAAATTGTAGGGGAATTTAAAGCCTTCTACGCAAAATTATATGACGGGGATAAAGTAGCCAGATCGGCAGGGACCAAGGAGGCCCTACGGAGTTTTCTAGAAAGCTCAAATATACCCAGCTTGAGCGGGATGGACAGAGAGGTGATAGGTAGAGATTTTACAATGGAGGAATTATCAGAGGTTATGAAAAACCTGAAACCCTCTAAAGCCCCGGGTCCCGACGGATACTCGAATCTTTATTACAAAAAATGTAGGAAACAACAAGCCCCTTACCTACTCCGTATGTTTAACCAACTGCTAAATGGGTCCCCATTCCCTAGCCAGATGCTCCAAGCGTCCATTTCAGTAATACATAAGACAGGGAAAGACCCTCAGGACTGTAAAAGCTACAGACCTATATCCCTGATTAATTCAGACATCAAAATTTACTCCAAATTACTGGCCAATAGATTGAGTCTCATCCTACCCAGACTGGTGCACCCAGATCAAGTCGGATTTATCCAGGGTCGACAAGCATCTGATAATACCCGACGGATTATTGATCTCATAGAGATAGCCAATTTCAAATCTATACCAGTTATGGTGCTCAGTCTGGATGCGGAAAAAGCGTTTGATAAGATAGACTGGCCATATCTGGAAGCCACGCTTGGGGCATTTGGTATGGGAGACAAATTGATAAAAGCTATATTCGCTCTCTATTCGGCCCCGTCGGCTAGGGTTACCCACCAGGGATTTGCTTCAGATCCCTTCCAAATTAAGAGCGGAACAAGACAGGGATGCCCGCTCTCCCCCCTCCTCTTTGCACTGTGTATGGAGCCGCTGGCGGCCCAGATTCGGGATAGCAAAGACATCACAGGTATTGCCATCGGAAACAAGACGCATAAGGTGGCACTCTATGCGGATGACGTGTTCCTGACAATATCCAAGCCCCTCACCTCCCTGCCAAACCTGCTCGATCTATTGGGGCATTTCAATAGGGTCTCCGGGTTCAAAATTAATCAGAGCAAATCGGAGGCTATTAACATCAATCTCCCCAAACATGTTGAAAAATTAATTGCCCTTAATTTTAACTTCCACTGGCAACAACAACAAATTAAATACCTAGGGGTCAATATCACCCGGACATATAACACAATTATGTGTTATACCCGCGACTGATGCGGACCCTGAGAGAGGACATCAATAGGTGGGCTAAAAATAAAATTTCATGGATCGGCAAAATCCACTGCGTAAAAATGAACTTGCTCCCTCGCCTACTTTACCTTTTCCAAACCCTTCCAGTACCTTTAGGCTTGAAGGACACTCTCTCCCTCCAAACTGAGATAGATCAGTTTATCTGGGGAGGAAAAAAGGCGAGGGTAAGCAAACAAATAATGCGCAAACAAACGGGGGCGGGAGGGTTAGCGGTACCTTGTTTGTTGTCATATTACAAGGCGGCCCAATTGTGTCAAATTGTGCAATGGCACACTAACCCAGACTCAAAAAGATGGGTCGCGTTAGAACGAGAGGCATGCTCCCCATTGGACTTGGAGCACCTGATTTGGTACCCCAAAAAGGTGCGCAGTAACACCAAACTGCCGCTATCCTCAATGACCAACTCGCTATCGATTTGGGAAGGTACCAGGCTCAGATGTGGCCTGACTAGCACGGCGTCGGGCATGACACCAATCTGGAACAACCCCCTCTTTGCTCCGGGCCAGTCCAATATGGAATTCTCTATCTGGAAACAAAAAAACATAAAGAGATTAGTAGATCTGGAGGGGAGACAAGGCATAAAAATATTCGAAATAGTCAAATCAGACCATCACATTCCTAATGCCGAGATCTTTAGGTACCTCCAGATCAGGGCGTTCTACCAAAAAGTCCAGCCGCAGACCCCCATGACGAATTTTGAAAAGCTCTGTCGATCAGGGACATCCACAGCGAGACTCACATCGCAGATGTACAAAGAGGTAACCGGTTCTGGTACGACAGTGAAGGACAAAATACGATACATGACTAACTGGGAGACAGACCTAGGAGAGGAATTAGAGGTAGAGATCTGGACAAAAATAGTGACGGCGACCTCCAAGAGTTCTATATGCACAACCTTAAGGGAGAACGCATATAAGGTAATGATGCGATGGTACCACACTCCCACAAAGCTAGCTAAATTCCTGCCCAGTTACTCCCCATTGTGTCCGAGACAATGTGGACAGCAGGAAGACCTGTTACACATGCTGTGGTCCTGCCCCAAAATCACCCCAATCTGGGATTCAATTAAGGACTGGTTGAATAAGATTGTAGGTAAACCCGTCCCATTAGACACTTGGCTGTTCCTCTTAAACAGACCAGCAGACGGGTTCACCAGAGGAGAAAACAAACTGATAGCTCACTTCGCTATGGCGATAAGGGGAGAGATTGCAGCACGTTGGAAACAAAATATAATTCCCACAATTACCAACATTAGAAATAGAATTTGGTCAGTATGCCAGATGGAAATGTTGACAAGTCTGGTCAACGACACTGGCGAAAATTTTGAAAAAGTCTGGCTACCTTGGTTAGCCCAAACAGACATCCAGGGAGTGGAAAGGACCACAATTTGGCTTTAAAAGGAGAAAATGCGTTCTCCCATGAGGGAACGCCTCGGGACGAGACCCAAGACACACACAGATTAAATCCCCCCCCCCACCCGAGAAACCCGCTCACACCAGAAGGGACCTATAGGAGAATAAGAGAGACAAAACAGCTGAGAGACGGCTGTCCTACGGGGTACGCAAAAATTCCACAGACGCAGAGAACCAGCGAAGGTGAGGCAGAGGTGGAACCACGGGAGGAGAGTCCCACCCCCCACCCCCATCCCCCTTTTTCTCTTGTTCGTCCTCCCCCCCAACCCCTGGCCGGAGCCCCCCCCCCATCTGTCTGTCTGTCTACCCAGTCTGTCCACAGATGTCTATCCATCCACAACGGAGATTGATGCATGCAGTAAGCTGATCCTGTAAGCCGCCGTTTTCTCACTCACTGTATGTAAATTATACTCTGAACAAAATAAAAGTTTAAGTTGAAAAAACACAATGGCAAGCTTTAGAAACAGAATTGCTCTGGAGAGGTGTGGATAAGAGGTTCAAATCTTGAGCGAGCCTTGTGTGTGTGCGTGGGGGAGGGGGGTACAGGGTACAGCTGCATGAAGGATTAGCTGTACTGCAGTTCAAAGAAATGGCATATTTTCAAAAGGCAGGCCACCATAATAATTTGATCCCTACACCCCCAAATACATAAAAAGCACACAAATCAACCATGTGCAGTCAAACGCACAGTGTCGCAGTCAAAAGCTACAGCACAGATTGAATTTCATAATATCAAGATGGTTTAGGCAGGCTTGTGGAGAAAATAAAAAATGAGGAGAAAAAAATACATATTTTTTTTTTTGGTCACTCACTCTTGAACTTTGCAAGCAAGCAGTGGTGAATTTACAGACGCATGCACAGTAATCATCAGCTATCAAGCAGGAATGTGATTGAAACCAGAAAGACACACATTCAAAGGAATGGTGTGGGAGAGGTGTACTGTACTGTAAATAAGATAAGAAGTTAAAATATTGCAGTGCAGTAAATTATCCTGTGTGTGTGCAGGGGCGAGCGAGGGGAGAGCGCTGTATACACTGGCGACACACTTTATTCGAGCTTGGCTAGTCCCACGAATTCGGGTATACCCGGGTGTATTGAGGTTTGTGACTGTTTTCTGCCCGAGTACATTGAGTTATTTTCCAAGCAGGGATTGAAGCATTTTATTCCCGCTGGCTGCAATACTGCACAGTATATATATATAAACTGCATTACAATTCATGAATTTATGCCATCTGGTAGACACGCGAAGCATTGCAGCCTATTAAATCCTAATCATTATCATTTAACAGATCAGCCGCCCATCAGCCAGGCATGAACCCAGGCTGGGAAGGCAAATGCAACGGGGCTTGTCAGAGGTTAGGAGTGGCTTATTCCAGGTATCTGCCAGGTACATACCGGGTATTTGCTCGAATAAAGTGTGTCGGTGCAGTATGCCAAAATGTGATACTGTTACAGTACATGCCTATGCGTATGTCAACAATTTTCAAATGAGACATACAGCACTGCACATGCATGTATAAATATGCAAATTACTGCGCGCGCACACGCAGACTGTGTACTGACTTAGGTTGAACTGCTAAAGTATTAAACTTTGAAGACAACCGCTCGTGAACGGCCCCCTGAGTTTTTAGACGGCATTGCATTATTGCAGACAGCGCTAATAAAATGCTAATATTACGAGCGCTAAAATACCGCAATATATAAAATAGAAAAAAAACATACTGCATCTGCCCACGGTTAACAGAGTTGCGCCGCTACGGCCGCACTAGGGTAAAGGCGGCCACAGCTGTATGCCTGGCCACACAAAACAATGTCCTTTCAGGAATGGGTATCCTGGCGTGGTCCCACAAAAGGAACCGCACCAGAGATGTTTATGGTGTGAAAAGCTGAACCATACCAAAGACTGTCCCTTCAGATAGGATGGTGACACTGATGATGTTGACGGTGATGAGAAAGAATGTGTGCCCAGTGTTGCTACCTTAAAGCAGAAGTTACAGCGGAGCCATGATGAGAATATTGCTATGTTAAAGCAACAGATGACGATGTCCCTACACCAGAACCGAGATGAGCTACAGCCCAGAGCGTTTGGCGCAATAGTCACGGGAATGACGACACACCTAGAGATGACAGAGGCGGCCGCTGCCACCATGTGCAGAGAGCCGAGTGAATCAAAGAGGACAAGTGGAAACTGTACTATGAGATGTCCCAGATTTAGAGACTGTAAAGAAGGAAAATGTAAGTCTGACACTGAAAAATTCAGACTTGACTGATCAATTCAGTAAAGGTGATAAGAAGCTTCACCACTGAGGAAACGTGGAGAAGCAATTGATCCAGGGAAAGTTAGAGGTGCTGGAAGCACTGCAGAATGTAGAGAGGATGCAACGTGTCTCCCTGGAGCAGCACACACAAGCAGCGCACCTGTGGCAGAGCTACGTGCAAGTCTGCAAGCGGCCAAAGAGAAGCAACAAGTACTACAGGAACGGCTGAGTACCCAGTATGTCCCCACAGAGCAGCATGAGGAGCTGAGGGCCACGCTGTAAGCCACAAGAGCATCGCTGGGGGTGGAGCTTGGAAGCCAGGTGATTCTGTATGAGAGGGAGCACGAGAAGGTCCAGAGACTGGAACAAGAGCAGGAGAAGCAGAGAGGCAACTCCATCTCTATGAGTCAGTATGCCAAGGAGAAAGAAGCCGGGAAAACAGAAGCAGCCGCGATACTGGCGACAAAAACTGCAGAGCTCCAAAAGATGGATGCTCTGACACAAACTCAGAGCAAGCACCGGGAAGAAGTGACGGCCCTGAGAGAAGACTTGCAGGATCAAATTGAGGAGCTGCAAACGCAGGTTGCTGAACATAAGATACAGCTCTTCGAGAGGGAGGAGGTGTCCGTCCGTCAGGTGAGATGCCTGACATTACGCTATGAAACGGAGACGGCCGATATCTACAAGCGGCTGAATCACACGGCCAGTGAGGGGGCATGGCTGCAGCTGGAGCTGGATAAGGTCATTGAGTAGCACCAGCAGCTACAGGTCAAGAATAGAGAAAAAGTAACAGAGTTAAACCATGCTCTGAATCAGCTAACAGATCTGGAATTGCCAATCAACTTCAAAGAAGCTTAACTAGCAGAAGCACTGAGTGAGAAAAGACATACAGAAGGACTGCTTCAAAACTTGAGGAAGGACCTGGAGTCTCAGTGTGCTGGCTGCAAGATGACAGAGAAACAAAAGCGTGACCTGAGGGAGGAGCTCGAGGCTCTGAAAACTGAGCAGGGCGCTAAGTTGGACTCTAATGCTGCCCAGCAGGAGGTTCCTCAGCTGAAGTTGGAGAAAGAGGTTACCACCCTAAGCAGACACTTGGGTCACAGAAGCAGTCCATGGAAAAGAGGGCGGTAGAGGTAAAGCAAGTGAGGCGCACCAGGAAGCGTGACTGCAATACCGTTGCAGTGTTAGTCTACTTTCCACAAGGAACGGAATGGGAAGACAAAGGTGCGATATAGTAGAACAGTAAGAAGCCAGTTGTACTGCAGTACCCATGGGACCCATAGTGGATTCCTTGCAAGGAAGGCAGCCTCTTTGAAGAGACAGTCGATAATTGGACTGAAGTGTGTCCATGTTCGTAAGACGAGAATGACATCACAGGTTATCCAGCAACTCTCCCAACAGAGTAAGTTAAATATTCAAGACAGAAAGGCCCAAGCCAATGAGTCTGCTGATGGTAAAAGAGAGGCGTTATGGAGTGCACTTCGGGTTAATAAGAATCCTGACCAAGTTGAAGTACTAAAGATAAATATTGTGGAACACAACACTGAAGGTACGCTGATGAAAAAAGGTCAAAAAGCCATCACCGCTAAAGCAGAGTTGCTGTCTTCACAAGAGAAGGCCAAACAGTCGCTGGCGAGTGTACGCAATGAGCTGACGGAGGTCAAGGCTCTTCTACAGGGTAAGGGAAACTCTGAGCACAAGAGGAGGAGGACAACGGTGCATCTTCAGGATTTGCAGCTCAAGGTCACAGCATGGCGTAGAGCCCTGGCAGAGAGAGCTAATAGACAGCAGGATGCTCAGGAACCTTTGCAAGAAGAGACACAACAAAAGCGGAGCATCAACCTGAAACTGAAACTGGCACAAGACAAGGATATAGTGAATTACCAGTCTTCAGGCCCAGATGGCCTGGTAATTACCCCAAAAAGAAAATGCCTAAATTGGAAGGCAAGAAAAAAAAGGGAGGAGGGAAGGGCCGGTGTATGAAAAGAGGCGGGTGCACAGGAATAGTGTACAGGCCGCTCACAGGATAATGTTTCGCTGGGGGGAGGGATATGTGGTGCCATCGCTGTCCTCTAGGGGCTGAATAGGTCAGCTATTGGACTTTTTGCACCACAGAGAGTTCATTTAATCCTCCCTAGAGAAAAGCAGCAGCTGAAGCTAATCTGCCTACTCTGAATAATCAGGAACTGCTTTAAGATTATGGAAGCTGCAAGGCACAGAGAGACAGTTTTTCCCCAGAGAAGGAGGAGACAGAGGAGCTCCCCAGCTAATGGAGGCTGGTTAAAGAAGTGTGAGAGACACTGCTGAGAGAGCTGTGCTGAAGCAGTGACGGCTGGTTACAGAGGAACACAGGAGTTTCCCTGAGCTCCCATGGGGTGGAATCCCAAAGAGAAGAAGGAAGGACGATAGACTGTGCTGAAGCAGGGACATCGCCAGATGGACTAAGATAAGCAAAACCCTTTCTATTGTTTACAAAGACTGCTGTTACCTTATTGCCTATGCCAGGGCATGTTTTGGGCTGACAACCGGCTTAGCTGGCGGCCCTGATAGTAAGGGCCTGAGAAGTCAGTTAGTACCCTGAATAGGGATAGGATTTTATTTTATTTGGTTTTCTTAAAGGGACGGTGAGCCTATTGGTATTATTTATCCCTGTAAATAAACCCCAAGTATAGAGAAATACAGCGTTTCATGTCTCATTTGGGACAAAAGAGACTGCAATGTGGTGTCAGCATCACACTATATATATATATATATATATATATATATATATACCCTATTTCCTCGATTCTAAGACGCCATCGATTCTAAGACGCACCCTTGATTTAATAAAAAAATTGTGGAAAAAAAAAACCCAATATATTAAATGTGCAGATTTTTTTATTTTTTTAAGCAAACAGTAGCATACATTTATCTGCACTAGAGAGAGGCAGACACAGAATGGGGAGAGAGAGAGACAGTATCGGATGAGCAGAGAGAGAATGGATGGGGGGAGGAAGGAGAGAAAGGAGGGAAGGGGGGGAGAGAAAGGAGGGAAGGGGGGGAGAGAAAGGAGGGAAGGGGGGAGAGAAAGGAGGGAATGGGGGGAGAGAAAGGAGGGAAGGGGGGGAAAGGAGGGAAGGGGGGGGGAAAGGAGGGAATGGAGGGATGGGGGTAGAAGGGGATGGGGGAGAAGGGGATGGGGGAGAAGGGGATGGGGAGAAGGGGATGGGGAAGAATGGAGACAGTGGAGGGGAGGGAGACAGTGGAGGGGAGGAGGGGAGGGAGACAGTGGAGGGGAGGGAGACAGTGGAGGGGAGGGGGGGAGGGAGACAGTGGAGGGGAGGGGGGAGGGTAACAGTGGATGGGGAGGGTGGGAGGGAGACAGTGGGTGGGGAGGGTGGGAGGGAGACAGTGGATGGGGAGGGTGGGAGGGAGACAGTGGATGGGGAGGGTGGGAGGGAGACAGTGGATGGGGAGGGTGGGAGGGAGACAGTGGATGGGGAGGGTGGGAGGGAGACAGTGGATGGGGAGGGTGGGAGGGAGACAGTGGATGGGGAGGGTGGGAGGGAGACAGTGGATGGGGAGGGTTGGAGGGAGACAGTGGATGGGGAGGGTGGGAGGGAGACAGTGGAGGGGAGGGGGGGAGGGAGACAGTGGAGGGGAGGGGGGGAGGGAGACAGTGGAGGGGAGGGGGGGAGGGAGACAGTGGAGGGGAGGGGGGGGAGGGAGACAGTGGAGGGGAGGGGGGAGGGAGACAGTGGAGGGGAGGGGGGGAGGGAGACAGTGGTGGGGAGGGGGACACACATAGAGACACATACACAAACACAGAGTGACAGAGACAAACACACACAGAGACACATACACAAACACACACAGAGTAACAGACAAACAGAGAGAGACACATACACACACACAGAGTGACAGAGAATCACACAGAGAGACACATACACACACACACACACACACAGAGTGACAGAGAATCACACAGAGAGACACATACACACACAGTGACAGAGGATCACACAGAGAGAGAGACACATACACACACAGAGTGACAGAGAATCACACAGAGAGAGACACATACACACACACAGAGTGACAGAGACACACACATACACAGAGACACATACACACACAGAGTGACAGAGGATCACACAGAGAGAGAGACACATACACACACAGAGTGACAGAGGATCACACAGAGAGAGAGACACATACACACACACAGAGTGACAGAGACACACACACACACACACACACAAACACACACAGAGTGACAGAGAATCACACAGAGAGAGACACATACACACACACAGAGTGACAGAGACACAAACATACACAGAGACACATACACACACAGAGTGATAGAATCACACAGAGAGATACACATACACACAGAGTGACAGAGAATCACACAGAGAGACATACACACACACAGAGTGACAGAGACACATACACACACAGAGTGACAGAGACAAGGGAGGGGTCGGAGGGCTCCTGGGGCTGGCAGCCGAAGCTGTGAGTAGCAGAGGGGGGGGGGAGCGGAGGGTTCATGGGGCAGGAAGCTGTGAGTAGCAGAGGGGGGCGGAGGGTTCATGGGGCTGGAAGTTGTGAGTAGCAGAGGGCTGGAAGCTGTGAGTAGCAGAGGGCTGGAAGCTGTGAGTAGCAGATGGCTGGAAGCTGTGTGTAGCAGAGGGCTGGAAGCTGTGAGTAGCAGAGGGCTGGAAGCTGTGAGTAGCAGAGGGCTGGAAGCTGTGAGTAGCAGAGGGCTGGATGCTGTGAGTAGCAGAGGGCTGGATGCTGTGAGTAGCAGAGGGCTGGATGCTGTGAGTAGCAGAGGGCTGGAAGCTGTGAGTAGCAGAGGGCTGGATGCTGTGAGTAGCAGAGGGCTGGATGCTGTGAGTAGCAGAGGGCTGGAAGCTGTGAGTAGCAGAGGGCTGGAAGCTGTGAGTATCAATCGGGCCACCCGCTGCCCCCACCCCCCCCCCCACCTCAATCGGGCCACCCGCTGCCCCCCCCCCCCCACCTCAATCGGACCATCCGCCGCCACCCCCCACCTCAATCAAACATCCGCCCCCCCCACCTACATCAATCGGGCCATCCGCCCCCTCCTCACCTCAATCGGAATATCCGCCCCCCCCCCCCTCCCCACCTCAATTGGACCATCCGCCCCCCCCCCCCCCACCTCAATCGGGCCATCCGGTCCCCCACCTCAATCGGGCCATCCGCCGCCGACCCCATCATGTTGGGTCAGAGCGTCCACAGGTTCACCACCTCTGTCATCTGCAGGTCGCACTACGGGGAGGGCCCAGGCCAGGTAATGGGTGTGCAGCAAGTAGAGAGATGTTGATGTAAAGCACAGCCATGAATTCCAAATCAGCATGGGACTGGAACAAATGATACAGGTGAACACTCCAATCTTGCAACAGGTCAGGTTTATTGCATGGTGGTGCACCAAAAAATAGGACTACACGAACGCACCTACGCGTTTCATGTACAAGGCACTTTATCAAGGTGACAAATACATATAATGCTGCGTGATTTATACTCACCTAGACTCTGTCCCACACTGCTGGGTGTGACGTCATCATCCCGCGTCGCAACGGGTCGCGGTGACGTGGCGTGCACAGCCATTGGCTCGGCAGGTCAGGTGGTATGCTAATACTAGCTGACTGTCTCTTTTTTCCGTTTTTTTCTAAAACAAACTTTATTAGTACAAAAATAATGAACACACAATAAAAAACTTGTTAAAAACACACTAGAGTACTGAGCTACCAGCAACCCTGCACAGAAGATGTCTATAATTTACACAATATTCTAGGGGATAAGTATCTGTACTTACAGTATGTATTAGATATAACTTATAACCCCTGCCAGAGTCCACATTATATCCTGGCATGTAACTGTGCAGGTAGTGATAATGGATTTGTTATCCGTGAGAGAAAGAAACATTCACAATACAAGACAAGTGATACATAGATTATAACAATAAACCTATTTAAATTTACATGTAAATAGTGATAGAAATTGATAAAGATTAAATCTTATCTGATCAGTGCAATCAACATAACTAAAGTATTCTGTATACTAGTAATAGTTTATGAAGTGACCCTTCAACTGGTGATGATAATTACTGATTAAATGCTATCATATTAGCACCCGTTGGGATAAATATTATATATCCAGAACTGCAGTGTATTTAATTACATATATATATGTTGTTGAGAGAACATGAATAGAGTTTGGGAAACAAAATAATATAAAGTGTATTGAAACTAAAAAAGTAAATAATACTTAATCAATTATATAGTACAATAATATTAATCTATAATATCAGTGCTTAAATAGTGTTTATATAAAAATATAAATTGAATACATCATTTATTTGTTACTGAATGAACTAATATTGAATATATACAAGTTAATTTTTACAGATTAATTTAAAAAGTGACTGATATCCCAATCAATATTCATGCCAAAAGGTTCTCTGGTCCTACTGGATTTTTACTCTTATTATTTGTTTGTGTGTGTATATATATATATATATATATATATATATATATATATATATATATATAAATATATATATATAAATATATATATATATATATATATATATATACACACACAAACAAATAACCTACAACAGCGTAAAATAATTAGGGAACAAGAAAATAAATCCAAGTGAAAGGGTTAATAAATGTCCCCTAATGGTGCTATGGAGCAGAGAATATATTTAACAATAAACAAACAGAAGCCCCAACTAAGCACTCTAGCATATCCATAACATATAAAGATTTATTAAAGCAATGACAAAAAAGCAAAAACACAACATAAAATACAAATCCTGGGTGAGACCCTTACTACTGTATCAATACGGACTCGCTGCAAAAGTAAATAGTGAAGATACTAATAAACAACCACCATAATAATGATGATATATAGTCCAACACTAAGTTCATTGCACACTGAGAAAATAATTCCCCTAGGTTAAAGTGAAAAATATCTTTTCCACCTTAACTCTAGAAGCTGTATACTTTACTATATATATGATGTGGTGGGTTCTGGTGTTAGAACTTGCTGGAATTGTGTGTTTATTAATGCATTCACATGTTACTTACTTCAATGCTGTGTTCATACCGTATAACCTGACATTAAATTGTGCATCTGAAATTGTACAGGGGTTGCAAAAACAAAAAACATATTGTAGTATTCTTCTATAATACAGTAAGTAAAATTATCTTGAAACATAAAGTTTGTAGTACACCCAAATGTAGGGTACTTGCACTATATAGTCAAATTCAGTATAACTATGTACTGTAATACAGTGTGTTCATTTTTAAGGCCGATGGCTCATGACAAACTGGGTATGTCTTCTATCTGAATGTAAGAATAATAACAACTTGAAATGATTGTGGCACTTTAAAACAAAACACAGCATTTAATTTGTTAATGTCACAATTTAGTAACATAATTTGAGCAAGTCACAACAATACTGACATTTAATCTGATTGCAATTTTTCTAGTAATGTTGTTACAGTGGCGGTCAGCTTAAATCTACAGCGGCTGCCTCCGCGGGGAAATTAAAACCCCGTTCAGACGCGGGCTTTTTTTTTCTCGGCCCGCAGGCGCTTCTATTGTTCAGCGCCATTAGCGCTGATTGAAGAAACGGCCACAAGATGCAGCTGGCGCGGCCAATTTCGGCGCGAGAATTAAAAAGCCGAGAAAAAATGCGGGTAAGCTTTAGAATAAGCTTGGCCGCAGCAGTAAGTTAGTGCTTTAAAATTGTGCTATATTTAGGCACTTAGGGCCTCATGCACTGAGCGCCAAAAAGCATTTTATCGCCATTTTATCGCAAACAAAGCCCTTCCGGTTCAGTAAGCGCCGATAAGTGGCCAAAATCGGCAATTTTTGTTCCCGATAAAAAATTATCAGCAGCCGGGTGCCGATAAGCCACTTTTCGGCACCTTTCGCCACTTTTTCAAATCGGCTGTATTCTAGTAGCCCCGATTAGCTTATCGGTGCTTATCGGTGTTGATTGGCACTCTCGAAAAGAGATTTTTTTGCCAATTCGTCCCACCAACTAAAGATGGCGGGTTGGTGGGGAGAAGGATCGGCAAGGTTGGAGGGACGACACTTAGAAAAATAGCTCATCTCAGCATCTATGGAGTCAATGGAGCGGAGACTTATAACTTTATAGGAGTGTTTACATGCTATTGCTCCAAATAAAACTTTACTTGCCATTACAGTGTCGATGTTATTCACTTCATCGTGTCACCGCTTACGTTCATTATTGGCAGAACATCTTACTTCTGAATGTTATTATGTTTTGCGTGTCACATAACTGTTTATGTTATGCTGTGTCAAGGGAAAGTCCTATAGTAAACTCTTAAAGGAACAGTTCACATCATCTGAAACATGTTAGTTTGGTGTCCTGGTTTTGATTATATGATGTGAAAGATTTGACACTTAGCATCAATCATGCGTTTATTAATGTTGGTATACATTATATAATGCTTTTAATGGTTAACGCATGATCCAACTAAGATATAGCTGTTATTCGGAATGTTTACATGTTGTTTGTGACATCCCTCTTTTGATGACGTCAGAAATTGCACAATCAATAACATTGCATGATTACATTTTCCAAAATGCAGTGTAATAATTTCATGTTAAGTGCTACACAGATCTATAATAGGATCTCATTTTTCGAATATTTTAACATAAGCAATTGCAAATCCCCAGATGCCTTTTAATGATGCATATGTACATAATAATTAGTTCATGTGAACATGTGACAATACCATGCAAACTTCTACATGTTGCAACGTTGTTTGTAAACGTTTATTTCATGGTTGCATCCAAATGAGATTACTGAGTGTTGCGTAAATAAGTGGTATATGCATTTAACATTCCATAAAGACTTTGTATTAATTATTATTATAAAGCTTAACTTCACATCATAGTCAAATATCATCATTGCCTGATGAACACACACAATGAATCCGTATTATTTGTACTGGATACACTTTGGGAGTTCACAAGTGCTACACTGGCGACACACTTTATTCGAGCTCGGCTAGTCCCACGAATTCGGGTATACCCGGGTGTATTGAGGTTTGTGACTGTTTTCTGCCCGAGTGCATTGAGTTATTTTCCGGCAGGGATTGAAGCATTTTATTCCCGCTGGCTGCAATACTGCACAGTACATATATATATACTGCATTACAATTCATGAATTTATGCCATCTGGTAGACACGCGAAGCATTGCAGCCTATTAAATCCTAATCATTATCATTTAACAGATCAGCCGCCCATCAGCCAGGCATGAACCCAGGCTGGGAAGGCAAACGCAACGGGGCTTGTCAGAGGTGAGGAGCGGCGCATTCCAGGTATCTGCCAGGTACATACCGGCTATTTGCTCGAATAAAGTGTGTCGGTGCAGTATATGTTTATTTGACAGCTTGCACGTAATCAAGTCACGTGACATCATCACATAGGTATTTAAAGGAGGGCAATTACCTGCGCATTGACAGCTACAGACCAGAAGATGCTACGATTGTTTATGAGAAGGCAGAGAATTCTATTGGAGGAGAGGATAGCAGAGGGGCAGGATGTCCGAGGGCCAGGAGAGGACAGGGACAGGGACAGGGGAGCGGAGTGGAGAGGGAGAGTACAAGGAGACGAGAGGAGAAGAGAGAGGAGAGAAGTGGTGCCTCGTCCACGTGTGTACAGGGAGCGAACGATTTTAGATGGGATGAGTGAGGAGGAGATCATCAGTCGTTAACGTTTGAGTTCAGCAGCAATCTTATTTCTTTGTGAAGAGATACGCGTAGATTTAGAGAGTGTAACAGCCAGAGGTCTTGCAGTCCCTAGTCTTGTTAAAATGCTGTGCTCATTACATTATCTTGCTTCTGCGTCATTCCAGACAACTCTGGGCATAGTGGGCGGGGTCTCGCAATCGTCATTCTCGCGGGCCTTTACCCAGTTTCTATGTGCACTGATTAGACGCACTAGGAATTATATTCATTTTCCTACAGAGCAGACAGAGTGGCTGGAAGTGAGAAATGGCTTTTATACCATAGCCGGGATACCATGTGTGATGGGTGCAATCGATTGCACCCATGTTGCCTTGATCCCGCATAGTCAGAGTGAGCATGCTTACCGCAATCGTAAGCACTACCATTCCCTGAATGTCCAGGTGGTATGCGATGCCACGATGAAGATTATGCATGTGATAGCCAGATTCCCTGGTTCAAGCCACGATTCCTCTATCCTGAGAAACTCATCAGTTTTCCATGCTTTCGAATAAGGCTATTTTGGAGCTGGTTGGCTGGTGGGTGAGTACATATCAGGAAGTGTTAACAAACCACAATTGTGTATTTTTAAAATGTTGCATGTAATAATGTTAACACATTTTGTAATGTTTCTGCACGATGGATTATAGGTGACTCAGGATACGGAATTAGGCCTTGGCTTTTGACACCGGTGCCTAACCCTCAATCTGAAGCATAGGACCGGTATAATGTAGCCCACATACACTGGCGACACACTTTATTCGAGCTCGGCTAGTCCCACGAATTCGGGTATACCCGGGTGTATTGAGGTTTGTGACTGTTTTCTGCCCGAGTGCATTGAGGTATTTTCCAGGCAGGGATTGAAGCATTTTATTCCCGCTGGCTGCAATACTGCACAGTATATATATATATACTGCATTACAATTCATGAATTTATGCCATCTGGTAGACACGCGAAGCATTGCAGCCTATTAAATCCTAATCATTATCATTTAACAGATCAGCCGCCCGTCAGCCAGGCATGAACCCAGGCTGGGAAGGCAAACGCAATGGGGCTTGTCAGAGGTGAGGAGCGGCGCATTCCAGGTATCTGCCAGGTACATACTGGGTATTTGCTCGAATAAAGTGTGTCGGTGCAGTATCTACAAGATCGGTCATTGAGCGGATATTTGGCCTGCTCAAATCAAGATTCAGGTGCTTAGATCGAACTGGTGGGGCACTCCAATACAAGCCTGAGAAACTGTCAGATATAGTTATTGCTTGCTGCATTTTGCACAATCTGGCACTCCGCCATAATATGGAAAGCGATATACGTCAGGGCTTGGAGGAGGAGCATCCCGTCAATGTAGCAGGTGACAGTGAGCAAACAGCCTGTGGTGTGGAGACACGTCGTAATGTGATCAACACATATTTTACATGTAAGCAACTACCTATATGTTCATAGTACTACATATATGTATTCATTTATGTTTCTGAGAAATACATGTGTTCAAATATCCTTCACATAGGAAATGGATGCATATCGTACTCCCACCTTTCTCTTCTCTGCGGACAATTACATGTGGCACCGGTATGTCATTCATCAACAGGTTGGATTAAAATTGTTACCACTAAACAGTTTTGTGTTTACCTGAGGGAATAATGTATAGCAAATCTATATTGTCTGTCACATGTTTTGTTGTTTATGCATTATATACATTTTAAATATGTTGATAGCCAATAGTTACTGCTTTCTTTTTACAGTATATACAAATTTTCACTTGGAGTGTGACATGTGTGTGACAATGATGTGTAGCATATTGTGTATTTGAGCTCACATTGTTCATATATCTTGTCGTTTTTTATATCACATTGTTAAGTATACCATATGTTTTGGAGTAAGCCGAATTAACATGTGATTAAAATTATTAATATTTTTTTGCTCAATTTTATTTTTCAGTCGTATTACTCCAATGACTGCTCATGGAATTTCTTTAACTTAACATCTGTAATAAGAGGGACAAACATTGCGACAGGTATTGTGATAGGATGTTTAAGCATTACTTGATGAAGAAGTTGTGAGCTTGGCAATACAGTATGTCCTTCGTGTATTGTGTCCGTGTGGTTGTATTGACGTTTGGGTTATTGGATAGTGTCTTGAAATGTTATTAACTACATTAGATAACCTGTCATGATTATGAGTTGACTACATCAATTCATGCACATGAGCATTGGTACCACTCAATGCATGTTTGTATCCAAGAACCAACATGTGCAAAACATCATGTATGTCATTAGTTCTTCTCTCTCTTCATCTTCATCTTCATGAAGACATTGTCACATGTGTATTTAGAACTTAAAGATGTGTGTTGATTTGACGAACATCTAAGTTTGTTAAAAATGTTTCCACCATTCCAAAGTATTGTAGTCTCTATTCACATATTTTGATTGCTTCGTAAACACAATGATAATGTTATCAATAACATGTTTATTTAATCTACTCGACTTATGAATAATGATCATCATCCTTTATAACAACTGTAAACATAGTAACATTAATGACGTTCAAATGTTGCTATGCACACATTTCATCCAAATTTCATGTGTTTGTGTGTGTGTTTCTGTGTTTCTTAACACAGATACCCAGCAAGCTCAAACTCCCACACCCACCACAAAGTGAATATATATTTATGTCAACCAGAGAGCTACTGAGCGTGGCAATTGTATATAACAAGAGACAGAGGGTGCCCAATGCTGCATCCAATTGACAAAACATATAAAGTAAAATACTTCAATAATAATAATTGGTTATTTAGTTAACCCTTTGGCCAAAGGCGTCATAAGCCTGCATACCAACGTCAAGGTATAACCAAAATAATGCAGGTCCTACACTACACTGTGAACCCTTCCTTTTACCTCTGTGAGAGGGGAAAAAACCATAATGGGTCTTGTTCCTGCAGCAAGTGAAATGACCTTCCAAGTTAAAAGGGTGAAGGAGGAGGAGTGAGCTCTGGGGGGAGGTGCCACAGCCTCCAAAGAGACATAGGTTAACACAGATACCCAGCAAGCTCAAACTCCCACACCCACCACAAAGTGAATATATATTTATGTCAACCAGAGAGCTACTGAGCGTGGCAATTGTATATAACAAGAGACAGGGGGTGCCCAATGCTGCATTCAATTGACAAAACATATAAAGTAAAATACTTCAATAATAATAATTGGTTATTTAGTTAACCCTTTGGCCAAAGGCGTCATAAGCCTGCATACCAACGTCAAGGTATAACCAAAATAATGCAGGTCCTACACTACACTGTGAACCCTTCCTTTTACCTCTGTGAGAGGGGAAAAAACCATAATGGGTCTTGTTCCTGCAGCAAGTGAAATGACCTTCCAAGTTAAAATGGTGAAGGAGGAGGAGTGAGCTCTGGGGGGAGGTGCCACAGGAACAAGACCCATTATGGTTTTTCCCCCTCTCACAGAGGTAAAAGGAAGGGTTCACAGTGTAGTGTAGGACCTGCATTATTTTGGTTATACCTTGACGTTGGTATGCAGGCTTATGACGCCTTTGGCCAAAGGGTTAACTAAATAACCAATTATTATTATTGAAGTATTTTACTTTATATGTTTTGTCAATTGGATGCAGCATTGGGCTCCCCCTGTCTCTTGTTCTGTGTTTCTTAGTTTATGTGTAATGCATCTATTTCTCAAGCAATTAATATTTACATACATTATTGAGTCTTAACATCCTAGCCTTCACTTAGCTATTTATGTGTTTAACGTGTAATAATAACACTAAACACTAAACTATTGTTCATCCTGAAGTGGGGAATGAAGAAGTGATGGGTCTGGAGAAAAAATAGCACCACGTAAAGATCCATCCTCTGATGGGTTATACTGGAATTCGTGCTCTCTTGCTGTACTCCTAAACTGATTGGCTTGGCTTACATTCAGAACTAGTGCTTGTAATGTGTTGTTCAGATTTTGGAGTTCTTTAGGAACTTGTATGATGACATTTTTTATTTGTGTCATTTCTGATATCATCCTTTCATGCATCCTTTCATGCAGTGACATCATCCTTTCATGCATTGAGATCATTTCGGAATGGCGACGATTTTCTTCACCCAAGATTCGTTCTTCAGAAGCTGCAATTGCTGTGAAAGTGTCACGAGCAGGAGGACTTGAATGCTGTGTTAATCCAACAACTTCATGGTCACTTGAGTCAATTTGTCCGTGAGCGGAAACATCTAGTTCTAAAATTAAATACATAAATGATCAACTCACATGGAACATTAACATTGTTTTATGCAATAATGATAGTTGTTGTGATAGTGGAAGACATTAAATGTTGACATATTATGTATAATTTTTGGTCAATAAAAATTGTAATATTTTGCCCACAATAATGTCTCGACTCAGTGTGAATGATGAATGAATGAAAGATTGTTGTAACATCACAACTCAAAGTTGCAACTTGAAAACGCACAAAAAACATGTTGTGTAATGAAACTGTACATCTCCTCTGTGTCATTAACTATTCATAAGTTCATCACATGTGAAACTCACATCTTTGAAACAATGTAATTAGCCATGGCAATGTACACATTATATCGTGTTTATGTTAAACACTCACCTTCCATTCTTGATGATGACATTGATGAGGCAGGTGAGGACAAGTGTTCTGTCTGAGCTGGCACAGGTGACACAAGAGCTGGCACAGGTGACACAGGAGCTGACACAGGTGACACAGGAGCTGACGGAGCAACTATATAGAATAATAACATCAGAAATGTACTTTATGTGAATTATGTACACATGACAGTATCTGTAGTGGGAGTACTGATGTTAAAATATCAGCATTAATGAACAATATAAC
The DNA here is from genome assembly GCF_040206685.1 of Ascaphus truei. NCBI lineage: Eukaryota > Metazoa > Chordata > Amphibia > Anura > Ascaphidae > Ascaphus > Ascaphus truei. The sequence continues at coordinate 220,325,822 of NC_134484.1, forward strand.
AATCATATGCTTAGCTCGATCTGTACATTATCCATCTTAACACAAATGTACATGTTAACATGATGAAAATACATATTTTGGACAGCATACAACTTACTGCACCGACACACTTTATTCGAGCAAATACCCAGTATGTACCTGGCAGATACCTGGAATGCGCCGCTCCTCACCTCTGACAAGCCCCGTTGCGTTTGCCTTCCCAGCCTGGGTTCATGCCTGGCTGACGGGCGGCTGATCTGTTAAATGATAATGATTAGGATTTAATAGGCTGCAATGCTTCGCGTGTCTACCAGATGGCATAAATTCATGAATTGTAATGCAGTATATATATATATATATACTGTGCAGTATTGCAGCCAGCGGGAATAAAATGCTTCAATCCCTGCCTGGAAAATACCTCAATGCACTCTGGCAGAAAACAGTCACAAACCTCAATACACCCGGGTATACCCGAATTCGTGGGACTAGCCAAGCTCGAATAAAGTGTGTCGCCAGTGTACATAAAATGTTAATGCAGATATGTATGAAGGTATGTGTACTACTATTCACTGGTCTGTTCTACATACACTGCATATGTTAGGCATTATTAGAGCCACAATAAGTGACATAACTGCCATGAATGAAAACAATACTCTATGCTTACAATTCTGCACATCATTGTTTAACATTGTACGATATTTCTTCACAATGAGTAGGAACATTTAGGAGAAGAATGGGTGGCGCGGAATGTGGGTGACACTCAGCACCAGATGCAGTGTGTCGCTCACAGATGCTACTGGTGTGAGAAGGTGGCATATCAGTTACGTTACAATAGTTAATTCAAACACTAATGACTAAGCTATGTTTTAATATATTGTCTAATGGTTGTTTAAAGTAGTCATATAATTAGCATTTCAAATGACAGTCATGAACTTAGCTTCACATTGTCACCTTCTACCACCTCTACCCCCTCCCCCAACACTTCACCCCACCATGCCCCCATGAGCTGCCTCTTTTCCCCCCACCACCCCTTCTGTTCACCTCTATGCTATGATTACATAGTGGTTGAAGTTGTTTTAACACACAGGTAAATGAGCGTAATTACAATATAAAGTTATCTATATATGAACTCAATTTCATTGTATATGGTACATGTTGGTATTTATGCTCACACGAGGCAACATGAACCACAAACAGAGCATTAATAACCAATTAGGGAATGTCTGTGTGAAAGTTCATAATGTTCGCCTTTCACTTGAGAATATTCTAGGCGGGACTTTAATATGCAGTAAGGGCCTGTTAAGAGGTATTACATAGATACACAAATATATACATATATTCTATCAATATATAGATCGAGAGATACATAAAATAGTGAATTATGTTTTTTTGATCACATACACACAATAACCAAGAACACAGTGATGACACCCATTAATGTCAGAAAGGATGACTGCGGGTGTGTTTAGTTGGTATGCATGTTAATCCTATGTGTGATCCAAGCTGTGACCATACTTGAAGCTTAAAACTATAGGGGAAAGATGTGGAATGGTTTGTAAATTAAAAGATGGCAGTGTGTGCTATTTTAAATATCATTACACATAATCCCTTCCTGCAGTTCAAGTGGTGTGTGCTGGCTCAAAATGGTGTAAGGCAGGATTGCAGAGCCAATACATGCAAATGAGCATACACATATAATATATATCTATATCTATATCTATCTATATATATATATATATATATATATATATATATATATATATATATATATACATATGAACTATCATCACCAGCTGATTATATATATATATATATATATATATATATATATATATATATATATATATATATAAAGAGAGAGAGAGAGAGAGAGAGAGAGAGAGAGAGAGAGAGAGAGAGAGAGAGAGAGAGAGAGAGAGAGAGAGAGAGAGAGAGAGAGAGAGAGAGAGAGAGATGTTTTTGTTATAAAGGTATTACATTTTGGCAGGAAGATTGATGTAAACATTTAGATACGACACGTGTAGTACAGTAAGATGTTTCACCTGGTGGGAATTCATGTTCGTAGATTCTGATATCCCTGTCCCCTGGCAAACCCTCCACGACGACCGGAAGACATTTTTCACGCATCTGCTCCTCCAATGGAGTTAACGTTAGAGCTGGTGCTGGCGGGCCGCCTCCAGTGCCAGAAGCATGCATATGTTGTGCTTGGATTTTTTTTTTTTTGATTCGCCTTGATATTATCAAATCTCTTCCTACAATTCGTCTGGCTCCTGACACGATTCCCACACGCAGACACAGCCACTGTAATTTGGTCCCACATTTCTTTCTTCATGGCTGAACTTGTCCGTCCTTGAAATACACTGGCGGCCGACCTGAGTCTAAGGGCCTCATGCAGTAAGCGTCGATTATGTGAAATCGGCAATCTTACCGATTAGTCATGTTATTGGCGATTTTTCCTCTCCGTATGCAGTAAGTGCCGAATACATTCAAAATCAACCCGAAAACAAATCCGCCCACTCTCACGATGATTAGCCGATCACACACAGGTGTATCGGCGTGCGTGGCGCGGTGCTGTTAGGTTGCCCAATCACAAATCTTGCTGAATCAGGCGAAACAAGCATGTTTTTGATTGCGCGCCATATTTAAAGGCAACGTGTACTGCTAATCATTCTCTGTGTTGTTGGGAGTGAGAGAGAGAGAGACGCACAGAGCTGGACGATTGAAGATTTGCATATTGACTGAGAGACTTGTTGTGTATTGGGTGAGCTTTGTCCTTTGTTGTTTTGTTTACATCTTTGTCTTGTTTTATATGTGGAAGTGTTTCGTGTGATTGCCTGTACATTTATTGTCTGTTTTTTGTGAGTGCTGGAAGTATGCCCGCAAAGCGTGGGAAGAGTGATGCCGGTGGGAGTGGGAGTGCTACTCGTGCGAGTACGCGTCGGAGTTAACGTACTGTTCAGGGGAGTGATGTTGCTGAGAGTGAGAGTGGTGTTGCAGGGAGTGGGAGTGCTGGTGCTGCGAGTGGTGTTGCTGGGAGTGGGAGTGCTGTTGCTGGGAGTGGGAGTGCTGTTGCTGGGAGTGGGATTGCTGTTGCTGGGAGTGGGAGTGCTGGGAGTGCTGGTGCTAGGAGTGTGAGTGCTGTTGCTAGGAGTGGGAGTGCTGGTGCTAGGAGTGGGAGTGCTGGTGCTAGGAGTGGGAGTGCTGGTGCTAGGAGTGGGAGTGCTGGTGCTGGGAGTGCTGCTGGTGGCGCAGTTGCAGATGGGGTGGATGGTGGTGGCGTGCTTGCTGGTGGGCAGCTTTTGGAGGCTCTTCCATTGGAAGAAGGAGAGTCCAGTCAGCACCAGCCAAGCTCTGACCCTAAACCTGCTCGGAAGAAACGTGTGGAGAAGCCACGTAATCCTCGCTTCAATGACCAGGAAAATACAGCTCTTGTCACTGGCATTCTGGAGCACTATGACAGTATATATGGACATTTACTAGGTAAGTGTACCTTTACATTTATTATTCAAATACATGTGATCCTAGGTCATCTGAGTTTTGTTCATATGCAAATATGGGTTCACAATATCTTTCTATGTTAATTAGTCTGGAAACACAGCTTTTTATCATGCCTTACAAGGACAACTAAACACAGGCGGTCAATTTGCCATAACTGCATACAATATGAATGCAACCTTGCTTACATGTATAGGTTTAGTAGTGAATGCTCATGTGCTTCACATATTACACATAAAACAGCATGTTTGCTATCTCTTGGAACAGCTAGCAGTGTAGGAAACTGGTGCTTATATTATTATTAATTTACCTCATATATTTTATATGTTTTTCAAGGGCGGACAAGTTCAGCAAGCAGAAAAGAGATGTGGGACACAATAGTCATTGGTGTCAATGCGTGTGGGAATCATGTGAGGGACAAGCGGAATTGTCACAAGAGATTTGATGATATTAGGTCCAAATTGAAAAAGAAAATACAACACCAACGCGTGCATGCTACTGGCACTGGAGGTGGGCCCACACCACAACGTCTCATATTAAGTCCATTGGAGGAGCTGCTTCGGGCAAAATTACTTCCCGTCGTCGTGGAAGGCTTACCTGGTGACCGTGATATAGGAATTTACCCCTCACAATTTCCACCAGGTGAGAAATATTACTGTACTAGGCGTGTCGTTGCTTACAGTTATTTTGCATAGTTACACTGCTTTTTATACTGTCTTCACAATATAAGCATACCTGCATCTATATATGTATATGTCTGATTCTGTATATATATATATCTCAAAATAGACATATATGTTGTACTCCTACTAAAAGCAGTAACTAATATAGCACGTGCCATTGCGTGCTCATTTACATGTGAATTCCCAAAATGCATTGCTGCAGTGGAAGCAATTGATGGTGGGCGAAGATGGGGAACAACAGGGTAGTACACATGTGTAACACATGTTAATGAGAAATTATTACTAGCTACAGGTACAGAACAGAAATATGTAGAATATTATTGTGTATTTTATTTATTTTACTCCGACAAACATGACATTACTGCCTATTTTAAGCATGCATCAAATATATTGCATGCAACGGCCTACAAACATCACTTGCACTAACACATCTATAGTTGTTTATGAAAAGGTCCATTTTTACTTTAACTCATATACAGACAGCATAATGAGGCACACGTATCATATTTTATGTCATTGTTTTCATAACTTAAAAACTGCACACGACTATTTAGCTCATCTACCATTGTGTTAAAGCAGCTGCAATTAATATCTCATCACAGCATACACTTCAACAGAGGGGGTGGGGTTCAGCACACACACTAATTACAGCCTCATTTTAGGGTCAACTTAGTTCACACCATTTGCACCTGTTTCAAGTCATTGAAAGGTGTGGCTGATTAGGCTTTTTGGGGAAGGGAATACCGTTCTTACAACCTGACTAGCACAACTGAAGTTAATCACACTCATTTGAAAGCTTCACTTTAGCTACTAAATGCCCCAACAACTCATTACTTATCAAACCGTACGTCACACATTAGTTCACTCATATCTATAGTTGAACTACTACTATCAACGACACATTATCACACACTGCATGTGTTGTCTTGTTTAGTCACAGCCACATTCATGTGTGCCACATCTTATATTAATGTACCACACATATCCTCTACCAAAAACAACACTTTGTGCAATATGACCACCTTCATGATAACCATTGTGAATGGTCATCTCATGATAGTTATGTACATTATGATACTGATATCACTACACAACATATGATTTTTATGTTCAAATTTAATCTATTTATCCTCACGCATTACTGCAGGAACATAGTATGTTTTATGTTAGGGAACTCAAAAGTTCTAAGTACACAGGCATGTACATTGTTATTACAACTATTTATGTTCACTTTCACACACACATTTTGGGTTAAGGAAATGATGCTGTTAGGTACTCATAAATACAGAAAATACAATAACTGTTTGTTCAATATTTACACATGTAAATGTAAAACTTATGTTATTGTTATATATAGTTGCCCCTGAAGGACATGTGTCACCTGAGACTGAACAAGTGTCTTCACCTGGGTCAGCCAGCTCAACACACCTAGAAGGTGAGTGTATCAGTTGGTGGCCATATAATATGTGCTCTTCTATATGTTATGTTGTCATGTTCATTATTTGTTTTGCACATCTTCTTTAAATAGGATTACTTAGTGTCAGTGAAAATGAAGTGTAAGCCAACTTGTATTGTGTTAGTGATGTTAACTATCATGTAGGAGTTGTGAGTTTACAGCAAGTTTTCATTCACTCATATTTCATACTGAGTCCAAACATTATTCTTAAGTCAAGGTAGTTTTTAGTGTGAGGTTATAAAACGTATGGAAACATGTTAGTTGTTACTTATGACACAGTACAATTACATAGTAACACAGCAGAGATTAACATGCCATTTAATAATGTGTACATTTATTTGTAGAACATGATGAAGAGGATTATGATGATGATGATGATGATATGATGATGATGCCGCCGCCGCCGCCATAGACACACAAATACAAGCAAGTGACCATGAAGAGGTTCCAATTGAAACTGTTTTACCGCCAAAACGTCCAGCAAATACCACATATGATGCAATTGTAGCTTCTGAGGGAAAAATTGTGGAAGCAGAAAATCGTCGCCATTCTGACCTGATGACAGTGCTGGAAAGGATGATTGCACTGCAGGAAGAAACAGTTTCACAATTGGCACATCTCCACAGAGTCTTCATTGAAGTGCCTAAACAGTTGCAAAAAATCAACACCTCATTCGAAGCATTAGTTGTTCAGCAAACACAAGCTAATTACTGGAGAATGACTAATGTACCACAATTCAACACCTCACAGCCAGGATCTGTTCATGCAGGTCAGTTTTCACCACATTCATCTGATATTCATTCACCAGGCCCAAATGTTACCGGTCAAGTAGCAGACATTGCTGTGCAGGTTCCTGACGACATCCTACCGCTGCCATCTGTACAAATTCAGCAGCTGACACTTACAAAGGAGGCCACAAAAAGAAAACACAAGCAGTTACTACTGACCAGTTTTTGGTCAAAAACAACAAAAGACACACATGAAACAGACCAACCATCACTTGTGCAGTGTCTACCAACTTGCTCACATGTGTCAGTGGGCACAAGCCCTGTCCGTGAACAGTCACTACCCAAAAGCCCTGTAGGTGAGTCACTGCCCAAAAGCCCTGTAGGTGAATCGCTGCCCAAAAGCCCTGTAGGTGAATCGCTGCCCACAAGCCCTGTAGGTGAGTCACTGGCCACAAGCCCTGTAGGTGAGTCACTGGCCACAAGCCCCGTAGGTGAACAGTCACTGCCCAAAAGCCCTGTAGGTGAGTCACTGGCCACAAGCCCTGCCCGTGAAGTGCCAGAAGCCACTCAAAGTGGCTCTGTTGTGCCTAAAGTTGGTGGCAAAAGAAAAAGGAAAACTCAAGAGACAACAAGCAGGCCTGTTACTCGCTCGCAAAAGGAACAAAAAAAATAAATGTTATAATTCAGAAAATATGTCTTTGGCCTTGTTTTGTTGACTTCAGTTTATCTAATTACTATTGTATGTATGCTGAAGACTGTGTTGTTTCCAAACTTTCAAGTATGTTTTTGTACACGTGAAGTTTTGGAAATGTTAACACTCCTAATTAATGAATAGTGTTATAAATATTTATGTTTTAATCGTCTGTTCAGTAATGGTCCACCAGGAGCCAGTTGCTAAGTTTAGAGAAGCTGCCATTGACTTTGCAGCAAAACATTGCATTTGGGTGTGTTAATTGATGTAATCATTGCATGTGCATATTATTTTCATGCAATTATAAAAGCACCTATTTAACTGCAAACATCTTTCTTGTACGTGTACAGCAGGATTTTGTGTTAAATATTACTTACCTTTGGTGGCCATTGTAATGTTGTCCTTTAATCATTTATGTGTTCTTGTTTCAAGAACATCTCTGAATTGATACTAATATATATGTAGTATGTATTGATATATGCACACACACACACAGACACACACTGTGTGTGTGTGTGTGTGTGTGTATATATAGTACTATCTAAACTGGTATAGATGTATTTACAAAAAACATACACTTCATGCTTCCTTGTGAAAACACACTATTTTAATAATACAGGCCTAATGTTTGACAACTATACTAAGTGTGAGCCTCTAACATTATTGGGTGCAAACAAATGTTTATTACTTAATTCACTCATGTTTATCACCATTTAAATAGGTTTCATACAAGGCCTACTTACTGCCATCAATATGTTGTGTGTACTCCAGCAATATTTAAAAAAAAAAAAAAAACTTTTTTTTATATATATATATATAATATATATATATATATAAAAAAAAATTTTTTTTAATTTTTTATATATATAATATATATATATATATATATATATATATATATATATATACACATACACATACACATACACATACACACAATATACATATAGTACAATATACACTTTATATATATATATATATTTATGAGAGAGATATATTTATATATATATAGATACACACGTATTTAAACTCATGCAGACAGGGACTTAACCAGACTTTCAAATACACACAGAAATGTATGTGGGAACAAAACATTTCATTTTGCAGGTGTGTGTATTTACTGATATGGCTGTCTAAGCACTATTTTCACACACTGCTCTTTGTTATTTTGCAAGAAAACTCAATGTTACTGAATGAAAAGTGTAGTAATGTTTTCAGAAACGAGATAAAAAAAGGATACATGTTTGTCCCACATGCGGCTATCACAAACCACAAATTTTCAAGCAATTATAACTAGAAATCCAATTGGCGTTTGAAATAAGGAGTTACAGTTTATACTTTTGTTGACCTTGAAAAGGAAACACAGCAATTTGTTAGCCATTGAGCAGTTTCATTTTGATGAGCAAAGAACAGATACCTGCACACATCTTTTGTGCTACTCTGCAATGGCTGATGAATTGGTGACAATTATGAATCCGAATTTAGGTTATAAATACATGATTTCAGAAGCTATTTTATCAACTTGCGGACACCAAGCAAGCACACGCCAAATCTATGATTTGATTCGAGCAAAATATCCTTATTACCAAAACCGTCGGCATGCGCGCAATTTTAATTCCTCAATAACATTCACTTTATCAACTAATGACTTTTTTGAACGTGTGCAGGATAAGCTAGAACACAACTATGGTTTCTGGAAGATTGCCAAAGAAAAACATTTCACCGTGAAAGAAGGCACATATATTGTGGTTAAAGGCATATTTATTCCTAATGCCAATAGCAATGGATCCGCTACTACTGTTCCGTGTGAATCGATACCTGCTGCAATATCTGCACCCTCCATTCCTGAAACCCACATTGTACAAGAACATAACTACTATGATTATGTACCAAGCCTTTCAGCTGAAAATGCATTGGAATGGGTACCCGAAGAAATGAACATACCTCCCGACCAATTGTTTGAAGAAAGCAGTGGCGATTCCTATGAGCGCTTCATGGAGGAGATGTGTGTCATACTGGATTCAGCGGGTGGGTCAAGCGTGGATGAAAAAGCCTTGCATTTCTGGAGCGACCAGTTGCAGCCAGACGAAGAGTTAATTCTAGAAGAATGGTAAATATAACAACCGTTATGAGTTGACTCTGCGTTTAAATATTTTTTTTTTTTCTAACCACCATTTTCCCTTTCAATGCGTGGATACAGCGTAACATAGCAGACTGCATAACATGTAGCGATCACAAACAAATTGTTTCCGAATACAATATAGTAGAACCTGAAAGAGTAGTACACATTGCTGACGGAATAAATATACGTACTTTCCTATCACTTTAAACATATTAGCAACATTTTACCATAACTCTAACACATACCTGTTTTGTTATCATGCTACATCTACAACATTTAAAAGCGGGTCCACCACGTATGACGTGGGACCCTTGTCATGGCCCAAGGCGTCCTTAAAAAGGATTACGGATGTAAGTCCCGCCCCCAAGCGACGTGCGCGCCTCAAAGCCTATTGGCTGTCATGTTTTGTTATAGTAACGGTAACTGCAGTGTGTCATACAGTGGGGGCGTACACTGGGCGGTAGCCGAATGTTAATTGAGTGGGAGGAGTGTTAGCGTGCGTTTCACGCTGGTTTAACATGACGTCACACGTATTGCATTTGCGCATTGTGTTATCGGCCGTCCTTTCTGTCCAAACACGTCTGTTTAAAAAGAATACAGATGTACTCGTTTAGAACGAATGTAGTTTCGTATTCATTGTATTTGAAATAAAGATTTTATGTTTAATGGTATTTTCAAGATGTATTGAACGCACAACGTACGCTTTGTTTTGCGCATGCGCTAACAGTTAGTGCAGCCAAGCGTGAAGTGCGTGCGCACACTAAGATGTGCGCGCACAATTTTCAGTATACAGGCAACGTTCACATCATATACATAGTTATGCCTGCTACAAATTTAAAGAAACATTACATACTGATGTACACTTGTACTTCTAACATATAAGTGAGTGACGTGTGTATGTACACAATCATATAGAGCTGTGTAATGCGTTGTCACGGATACATATATAGTAAGGTGCCATATTTGACCCTCATGTGTTTGCTGTATTTCAGAGATGTCGGGGAAGATACAATCGGATCAATGTATGATTTCAGAAGAGTCTAACTTTATATGAGATGATTGTGAGGAGGAGCCACCGACTACTATACTACATATGGAACTAATTTTATATTGCTTGCAGCGCTTATTAACAAACAATTAAAAATGTGATACCCTTATGCCTATATTGCATAAGCACTTAATTAACATAATGATGTTGCAAAATAGTGCCTCATGAATTTTTATTGAGTGTTCTTTAATGACTACTATCATTTTATGGCATGGTGTGTTTTATATATAACAACCATTCCCACTCTGCTAACACATTTGTGAATTCTATTGTGTAATGGAACGTATGACTGTCGAAACTATGTAACAATAATAATAATAATAATAATTATAATATGAGCATGTTCATGTATAGCGCTGCTAGTTGTACACAGCGCTTTACAGACACATTTTTCAGGCTGAACCAGACTCCCCTGCTTCAAAATCTCAGTGCCAGTGTGTGTCTTTACTCACTGAGCCACTCCTTCTCCCAATGTAAAGGACACTTACAACCAACTAGCCATTTCTTGTTAAAAATCTCTTGTTACATGGGTATGTTGATAAAATGGTTTGGGACTGTAGCAAATAATGTTATTGGCCAGATGTTGTGGTCCCCTACAATGCATGATGTTCTGATTATGACATCAACATCATGTAATGAAGTACGTTTCTGTGTATATTTCATTAACCTAACTAACTATAGTTTACTGTGTTTATGAAACGTTCTAAAAATACATAGTATAGTCAATATGATGATATAAGCTACCATAATAAAGCTGGTGTTATCATTTGTCGGTGTTATACATGGATCCTACACAAATTGATACAGACACAAACAGTTGTCTTACAAAGTGTGTCTATGCTAATGTGCACGTGATTGACGTTACAATTGTGACAATACTTGATAATTATCATCATGATAATGATGAAGTGACGTGATTTATATTGCAAAAATATTACCAACATTGTCATATTGGTAAATTAGAAATGCTAAATGACAGTAACATTAGTGACAAATTTGTCTTCTCTGTTAACAGTTTAACACTTGGTACATGTAGGACACATCCACACAAGTGTGACTTATACATACACATGTCACAAATGTAAATTAATGTTGACTATTAATTCCTAGCATTACAAAACACCAACATTGCTAAATATAAGATGTAGTACGCATTGTTGTGATTGCAGGCATTCATGCATGGAGTGTTATGATCAGTCAATTTCATCCGTGATGAATGATCTCCCGTAAGTAAAGAAATAACTACAGTTATCCCCTTGTCTCCAAACACCTCTATATTACATTAATGGAATTTATAAGGAAACATACATAAAATGTGATGAAATGGGAGTAATCATTTTCTAATACAATGCACATGAAAGCTCAAGAGTAGCTAAATGCATATACATGATACAGAAAGTACATATATGTAACATTTGTGTTTAAACCAATATGTTGGGTTTTTACTACAAATAATTATAGGAAGATTGATGTAGGCACATCTTATGAGAGATGTCAGCAAATATACATACCATGATCAGTCATACTGGAGATATACCTATAATGCAAAGGAACAATATATAAATTGCAAACATTGACATGCCATCTTCAGTACCGTAAACAACACAGCAAAGTGTGTATTTGGTGTTAAATGTGCAACACCATGTATATTTCATGACATTCAAAATGTAAATCAGGCTGGTGTACACATCATATGGATGTACATGTTACACTGCACCAATAACATTGTATGTAAGCATACTAGAAGCATGAATGAGTATGGGCATAATATGTGTATTGTGTTAGCATAAGGAACAACACAATGCTAAAATATTAGTGCTTTGTTACCCCAGTTGTATTCACATACACACAACTAAAGTAAAATTGAAGAGGGATTATATAACCTGTGCAACAATAACATACCGGTGCCACATCCCTTTGTGCACACAGCAGAGAGAAGAAAGGTGTGCAACCCATATTCATCTGTGTCCTACCAGAAGAGTATATAAAAAAACATTATTGTTAAGATAACATAATGTAAGTATAAAAGTAGAACTTGGAACATATATGTTTGTACTTACAAGAAAAAAATGAATTGATGAGATTCTGGCGTGTCTGGCCACCACTGGCTGTTTGTTCATTTTCAGCAGCTACATGGGTGGGATGCTCGTCTACCACAGGCTCAGCTAGGTCTGACTGTACATTGTGCCTCAGTGCAACATTGTGCAAAATGCAACAGGCAAGGATAATATCAGACACTTTTTGAGGCTTGTATAGAAGAGCCCCACCAGTTCTGTCCAGACACCTAAATCTGGTCTTGAGTAGGCCAAATGTCCTCTCTATAACAGATCTTGTAGAGATATGGGCTGCATTGTACCTCTCCTCTGCTTCAGTTTGAGGGTTTAGCACCGGAGTCAAGAGCCACGGCCTAATTCCGTATCCTGAGTCACCTATAATGAATGGAGCACACATAAGCTGACATTAGTGATCAAATTGTACAATGCCAACATTCCTAAATAAAAAAGTGTTTTGTGTTATAACATGTAAATGTGTACTCACCCAGCAGCCAACCATGTTCAAAATGTCCCTCTTCGAACGCATGGAAGACTGAAGAGTTCCTCAGGATGGAGGAATCGTGACTGGAACCAGGGAATTTGGGTACCACATGCATTATCCTCATCGTGGCATCACATACCACCTGTACATTGAGTGAATGGTAGTGCTTCCGATTGCGGTACACATGCTCACTCTGACTAGGTGCAATCAAAGCAACATGTGTGCAATCGATTGCACCCAGCACACATGGTATCCCTGCTATATTATAAAAGCCAGTCCTGACTTCCAGCCACTCTGTCGCCTCTGTAGGAAAATGAATATAATTCCTAGCGCGTCTATTGAGTGCATAGAGAAACTGGGTCAAGGCCCGCGAGAATGTAGATTGCGAGACCCCGCCCACTATGCCCACAGTTGTCTGGTATGACGCGGAAGCAAGATAATGTAATGAGCACAGCATTTTAACAAGCCCAGGGACTGCACGACCTCTGGCTGTGAAAAAATCTAAATCTCCCCTTTCTCCTGATAAAGAGCTAAGATTGCTGCTGAACTCAAACGATAGCGACTTACAATCTCCTCCTCACTCATCCCATCTAACAGGGTTCTCTCCCTGTACAGACGCGGCCGAGGCACAACTTGTCTCCTCTGTCTTCTCCTCTGATCTCCTGTCCCTCTCCCTGTCTCTGTCGTATCCGCGTGACTGTCCCTGTCACTGTCCCTCGGTGTGTCCCTCCCTTGCCCTATATGATTGTCTTCATCATCAAGCATGTCATAGAAAAGAATGTTCCTCCGTCTCCTAAACAATCTCAACATTTTGAAATGAGTAGCTGTGAATGATCAGGTAATGGGCGTCCTTTAAATAGGTATGTGATGATGTCAGGTGACATAGTAAAATGCAAGGTATTACATTAACATAATAAAGTACTTCTGTGGCAAGCTGTGTGCAGTTCTTGTTATAAGTATTTGTTGTGTGTATTCTGCAGGGAATGATGATATTTGGCAATGATGTGACGTGAACCTTTGTAGAAACATTGCTTGCAAATAAATAGTTGCATGTGCAATGCATGTAACACTTGTGAAGGCAACAGTCAGTCATGTAATTAGGCAAAAAGGCTGAGATTGACGTGGGAAAAGTTTTGTGTAACATGTGTAATTAGGCATGTTATTGTGACATGTTGACAACAATGAATAGTCGTGTGCATATGCATGCATTTCTGTAAGGAGGATAGTTGGTATAGAATGAGTTAACAAGGTGTCCCAATGCTGAATTACTGTACATGTGTGTATAAGTTAGGTTGAAGTGCTTGTAATGCTACGGTTACAATGTAAACATGCAATGTGATTGAGCGTCCAATAAGTGACGTCATGAAAATAGGGAGGACCCAAAACTAGATGTAAACATGAGAAGACAGATGTACATGAACGTTTAAAGATGCGTGTCACATTACAAGCATTGTGTAATGTAAAGGAACATGAATATACGTTGTATGTGTGACATGTGTGTCATGTGTAACATCATGTAAATAATTGTTGCTCAGTTCAGTAAAATGTGTGATATGATGTGAGGTTCTCCTTTAAGAGTTGAGTATAGTATTTTCCCTTGGCACATCATCACATGATGAGTAATGTGACCCGCAAATGCTGGAAACATGTAAAAGTATAATGTTATGCAAATAATACACGTCAGCTGTGACACAATGCAGGGAATGCCCCCACACTGTAATGCAAATGACGTTTGTATTGTGAGCAATGAAACGTAAACAGTACTATACTGTTATACGTCCCCGCTCCATTGACTCCATTGATGTACAGAAGTTTTTTTTTTCTAAGTGCCGTTGCGGCAGCCTTAGCGATCGTTCTCCCCTCCAAACTGCCAACTTTAGTTGGCGGGAGAAATTGGCCATAACATCTCAATTTCGTAGTGCCGATCAGGCCCGATAAGCTGTTTTTTTTTGTTGAATCCAGCCGATTTAAAAAAGTGGCGATCAGTGGCGAAAACAGGCTTATTGGCAGCCGACTGGCCATAACAAATAAATCGGCTCAGAAACCTGGCGAAATCAAGCACTTATCGGCGCTTACTGAATCTCAAACCCAATTTTGGCTATAAAATGGTGATAATTCCCTTATCAACGCTTACTGCATGAGGCCCTAAGTCGACTAGATCCGCGGCTCTCAGATTATCCCGGTTAGGTGCGTTTTCCTGTTTGTTTCGCCCGGAGTGAACTGCGTTTTTTTCGCGCATGTGATTTTAGCATTTTATTCTCGCCGTCCGCAATACTGCAATGCTGTGTAAAAACTCAGGGGAGGCGTTTGCGAGCTGTTGTCTTGGAAGTCTAATACCTTCGCGGTTCAATCTACGTCAGTACACAGTCTGTGTGTGCGCGCGCAGTAATTGTAAATTTGCATATTTAAAGTATACATGCATTTGCAGTGCTGTGCTGCTGTACAGTATGTCTCATTGAAAATTGTTGAAACGCATAGGCATGTACAATACTGTAACATTGTCACATTTCGGCATATACAGCGCACTCCCCTCGCTCAGGATAATTAACTGCACTGCAGGGTATTTCAACTTCTTATCTTCTGTGCAGTGCAGTACATCTCTCCCATACCATTCCTTTGAACGTGTGTCTGGTTTCAATCACATTCCTGCTTGACAGCAGGTGATTACTACGCATGCGCCTGTTACTTCGCCCACCACTGCTTGCTTGCTTGAGTGAGTGACCAAAAAAAACTTAATTTTTTTTTTTATTGGAATTTTTTATTTTTATTTTCTCCACAAGCCTGCAAAAACCATGTTACTGTATTACGATATTCAATCTGTGCTGTAGCTTTTGACGGCGAACCTGTGTGTTTGACTGCACATGGTTGATTTGTGTGCTTTTTACGTACTGTATTTGGGTGTATTATTATGATGAACTGTCTTTTGAAATTAAAGTATGTCTTTATCTTTGAACTTCATGCAGCTGTACCCTGTAGCCCCCTCCCCCACGAACACACCCAAGGCTAGTTCAAGGAAATTCCACGGAGTCGTTAATTTTCTGAATCTTGACATTGTGTTGTAATCCGTCCATAGCCGAGCTACAAAGCCTCACTGCGCCTGCGTGTAATTCTCTTTGAGATGGGAACTTTGAGGTATTGTTTACGGCAACGCTTTGGAAAATCCATTCTCGAATTTGATTTGCAAAGAGCATCACCTCTCTATGCGCCTGTGTGTACTGTAATCCTCTTTCGGATGGGAGCTAGTTGATTCCTGCTCATGCGCTGTAACTTCACCAACCACTGCTTGCTTGAGTGCCCCCCAAATTTTTTTTTTTCTTTTTGATTTTTTAACTATTATTTTATCCACAAGCCTGCTAAAACAATCTTGATATTACGATATTCAATCTGTGCGTTTGCCTGCACATTGTTGATTTGTGTGCTTTTTATGTACTTATATTTGGGGGTGTAGGGATCAAATTACAGTACTATGATGAACTGCCTTTTGAAATTACTGCACTGTACTCCACTCTATGTAATTTCTTTGAACTGCTATACAACTAATCCTTCATCCCTACCCCACGCACACAAAAACTCTTATCGACAGACACCTCCACAGAGTCCTTACTTTTCTGAAGTTAGTCATTGTGTTTTTAATCCGTCCCTAGCCGAGCGTCAATCGCCTCACTGCACCTGCGTGTACTCTAATCCTCTTTGAGATGGGAGCTTGCTGCTTACTGTGCATGAGTCACCCAACCCCCCTCCACAGAGTCGTTACTTTTCTGAATATTGCCATTCCATTGTGTTGTTAATCCGTCCATAGCTGAGCTACAAAGCCTCACTGCGCCTGCGTGTAATCCTCTTTTAGATGGGAGCTAGCTGATTACTGCACATGACTCACCAATCCCCCCCCCAACCCTTTGAGGCTTTGTTTATGGTAACGCTTTGGAAAATCCTTTCTCGAATTTGAAATGTAAATCTGATTTGCACAGCATTGTGAGAATTGAGAGTTAAAAAAAACATTAACTGATTCATGTTGTTTTGTTATTCATTCTTATTCATTGGTGTACAATGTTGTTTTTAAAGAAAGCTTTATTCATGATTCCTATAGCAAGAAAAGAAAAGTGCTCATAAAACTGCACAATAGTACAGTACAGTGCATACAGTGAGGCTACACTAGGAAAGTACAGTGCATAAGGCTACATTATATTTTATATATTTTACCTTCAAAGATGACAATGCATCCTGGTCCACGCCTAGAGATGGCACCCCACACATGCAGCTTTATGGGGTGTATTTGCTGCAGCTTCATAGATATGCGGCCTTTTTTGTGGATTGCAAAGGTTGCAAATCTTTCCAGCGACACAGTAGACTCGTCAGTGAAGATGCAATCCTGGAAAATTTCTCCACTGTCGATCCATGCCTGGGCCTGGACCACTCTTTTTATTTTGTTTACATCCCGTATCATGGGGTACGCTCTGTAATGACAAGGAATAAATAATTTTAGCGGTACAAAACAGTTTCCTAAACAACACTTTTACCTCTGTACTGTCGAGTACTAACCTCACACGTCCATATTTCCATCCATTGCTGTGTCTCATCTTCTTTATGCAGGTCTCGGATACAGTGAGATTGTGATTTTCTTGCAGAGTGTATTTGACCCTTAATGCACTCTGCTCATCATTCTCCTCACTTATTTTGTCCACCAGAAGAGTTGTCTCCCTACAATGTAAAGAAAAACAATCCGGTAAGTATAAATATTAGAGACAGTAGATAAATAGGATACAATATATTGTTCTATTAATTGGCAGCAATATAAAAATATATATATACTGTTGTAATATAAATATTAAAAAAATATATATAGTACTGTTGTAATATAAATATACAAAATATACAAAATATATATACTGTTGTTCTATAAATATAACTATAAAAAATATATATACTGTTGTAATATAAATATAAATATAAAAAATATATATATTGTTGTAATATAAATATAAATATAAAAAATATATATACAGTACTGTTGTAATATAAATATACAAAATATACAAAATATATATACTGTTGTTATATAAATATCAATAGAAAATATATATATTCTGTTGTAATATAAATCTACAGAAATAACAAAAATATTAGATACAGTACTGAAGATCTACAGTACATTATTTGATATAATTTTTTTTTTAAGTTGTATAAATTTACTTACGCGTTTGTTACCCTTTTTGCCCTTTTGCGTTCTCTGATTTTCCCGTGTGCATGACAGCTCATGGTGGTTGCTGGCACAACGAGGCCAGAAGTAGCTAACCAGTGATGGATAGCAGCAATTTGGTGTCCGCTCCTGTACATCTCTGTAGACAGACGTTCACAGAGGTACACAATTTGGAGACGCTTATAAGGTGAAATTATAATAAGGCTTTATTGTGCCTTTTCCTTTTTCATCAGGAAATCATCCAAACACAGGGGGGGAACAAAGCTTCTATTCACTTGGGAGTATCTCTAGTGAAAATACCATGCAATTAATTCACAACTCCCTAAGTCAAGCATGTCTCGCAGTCCCAAAACTTATAGCATGAACTAAGCAGATATAAGCAGTCTCTTAATAATGAAAGTCTTATCTATTAGCTGCTGTAGAGTAAGCTTCTCTGCTCTCCTGGAACCGCACCCGTGTGTGCACAGAAAATATCAGCATCCAGGTTTAAAAGTCTTATTTGGTGTCTTGCAATCAGCTATGCTGGGCAGAGCTCAAGACCGATCAGCTCCAGAGATCTGTGTTCTCCAAATTTCAGCTCTCAGTCAGAGCTAAGGAGTCACTTCCTGTCTCAACAGATAGGCTTTTGTAAGCAATCTAAATCAGGCAAATGGTGTTTATTAATTGACTACCAGCAGTTAACCACCACACTGCTAGATTAAAGGCACATTACTTGAACAGGGATTACTCCCCTGTTACAATCTCCTTAATTCTCATGCTGAGATCCTTTGAAATCTTTTTAACAGGCATTGCTGCGAGTAGAAAGAAATACAAACACAAAAATGTATATTCGATGTTTAGTCGATGTGTATTCAATGTGTAGTCAATCCACAAAATGGATGGTGTATTTATACGGTAATGACTCACATTAGAGTACGCCCACTTTCAACACCTGTACCTCGCCGCCATGCATAAAACTTTACACACTTTGCATAGCCCACCACTCGATGATCTTTATCTGAACTTGCCCTTGTCCAAATACAGCATTGTGCCACCTGCTTCCATGGATCAACCCCGATTCTACGGACGCAGGAACCCACTCGCCTTTGCCGTGCCTGTCATGCAGAAAAAGCGAAAGGCGGTTGCCATTTCCACGCCAAGGCAAAAGCGACAGGCTAAGGCCAATAAAGAAAACCTTCTGCTGACCCCAAAGGCTAAGGGTTTTCATAGACGTCAGCCTTATTATGTCAAGAAGAAATACGGTGATGTACTCTCGATGCAAAACGAATGGCAGCCAACCCATCGAACCCGCAGACCACTTCCTCACATACGCTTCGACGACTCTGCCGCCGCTCTCACGGAAATTTTCAGCCCGTTTTCTCCACCCCTCGTCCTCAACGCTGCCGCCGCCCTCCCGGAAACCCACAGGCCATCTTCTCCAGTTCTATCTGACGACGCTGCCGCTGGTGCCTCTGAAATCCACTGGTCCCTTTCTCTATTGCTCTTGGATGACTCTGCTTGTCGCCCGCAAATCCAAAGGTCACTTTCTCCATCCCTCTTCGACGACGCTGCCGCTTCTCCTCACCTCCTCCAGCCTTCTTCGACGTTGCTTCCGCTTCTCTCCATGGAACCCCCATCTCATCCTCCATTGCACCCATCTACCCAGATGTCCACAACACGCCATGCACAAGAAGCAGCTCGTTAGACCGGATGCTGAATGGAATAAGTGTAGATATCCCCAGGAACTCTATTGTGCTGGCAAAGATAGATCTGCTTCTGGAGACAATGCTAAATGTGGAGCAACAGATGCTACATATGGATCAACGGATGATACATATGTATCAACGGATGCAACATATGGATCAATGGATGGATCGACGGATGGAGAAGATAGGGGCTGACATAGTGGGTATACATTATTTGCTCGGTGTTCATGCCTCTGTTTCCCTGACGCTGGAGCAGGAGCGTGGCATGGATGTGCTGAATGGGAGCATCGACCCCCTTCCATCACCAATCGCACCCCCTGTCCCAGAAGATTTAGTGTACATGTATGCCGTTGAGGAGGACATGACAACCCCGTCAAGCCAATGCCAGGAGACATCACGGCGACCAAGACCGGAGGAAAGCTTCCTCCCAGACAACCTACCATCTCTCGTCGCCTCAAGCACACCTGCACCCAGAAGACCTACATTCGCTAGCATCGATACGGTGCCTGACATCACCCTGCGCGATCTGCCACCGGCACTCAGGGAGAAGTATAGGGTGATGAGTGCTGGTGCACACCACAAGTATGCCTTGTTACTTTTTAAGCACCATGTGTCCTACTCTTTGTACTGCGACTGGGCCTTCAAAGTGAACTACGCAGGAAATCGTGTAAAAAAGGCGCTTCCTGTCAATTTAAGAAAGACCATTCTGGGGGAATTGCGGCGATTTTATACAATTACTGATCCTGTAATGAAAGACGTTCGAGACTGAATTAATGGCGTTTTGCGCCATGCAAGAAATCGGTCATGGACGGACAATCTGGTGTACTTTCTGGTTTAATCACGGGTACTGTAAGACCATACTGTTGTGCTGAACTGTACTGTACATGTTTTGATTTGCTGTACTTTAATAAAGGAGATGTTGTTGTGTGTTTTTTAACTTGTATTTATACAGAAATGTTTTAACTTGGTGTACACACACACAGGACCTGCACAATTCCAGTCTCCGAGGGCCACAAACAGACCCGGTTTTCAAGGTTGTCCTGAAAACCGGGCCTATTTGCTGCCCTCGAGGACAATCAGTGGTGCAGGCCTGACTGACTGTTTTGCACACCATCCCACTGTACTGTATATGGTTCTTTAATATAGGAGATGTTGCGTTTTGTATACTGTATTTTATGAATAAAGATTTTTTTTATTCACAGGTAAGACCATACTGTTGTGCTGAACTGTATTGTACATGTTTTGACCTGCTGTACTTAAATAAAGGAGATGTTGTTGTGTGTTTTTTAACTTGTATTTATACACAAATGTTTTAACTTGCTGTACACACACACAGGACCTGCACAATTCCAGTCCCTGAAGGCCGCAAACAGGCACGTTTTTCAAAGGTTACCCTGAAAACCGGGCCTGTTTGCTGCCCTCGAGGACTGTACTGGTGCAGACTGTTTTGCACACCATCCCACTGTATATGTTTTGACTTGCCGTTCTTTAATAAAGGAGATGTTGCGTTTTGTATATTTTATGAATAAAGAATTTGTTTTTATAACTTGTGACTGTAAACCATACTGACTGACTGTAAATGTTTTTACTTTCTGTACATAAATGTTTCCACTAGCAGTAAACCATACACCTGTTGATGTTTTGAATTGCTGTGCACTTAAAATGTTTCTACATTGTACAGTATTTGTAAATAAATGTTTTTGTACTTACTACACCAATAAAAGAACATGTTGATTTGTTTTACATTGTTCCATTGGCTCCTTTGCTACTGTAACAAAATACAGTGTTTCTAGAATGTACACTACTGTCCATGCATACTGTACTGTATACTGTAGGCATGCTCAGTACAAGAGTATTAAAAAAAAAATAGAAGACACATACTGTACTGTCCTGTATGTACTGGCACTGTATAGAAGACACATATTGTTTGTACAGTACAGTAATACATGTAGAATAAATGCATAGTTTTTATTTTTTGGGATTTATTACACAGTATACGGTATATAAAAAGTATTGTATACTGTACGGCCCGAAAACATCAGCATACTGTTTCCGGTACAGTATTCTATCCTCAGTGTGAGGTATTTGTGTGTTTTAATTGTTTTATTAAAAGTTTATTACATACTACACTATTGTGTCCTATTCCCTATTCCCTTATTCATGGGGGTGCTGCACCGGGTACATCTGTGAGTACCATCGCCATACTGAGGGAAGGAGCAAC
Source organism: Ascaphus truei (assembly GCF_040206685.1). Taxonomy (NCBI): domain Eukaryota; kingdom Metazoa; phylum Chordata; class Amphibia; order Anura; family Ascaphidae; genus Ascaphus; species Ascaphus truei. The sequence continues at coordinate 220,347,662 of NC_134484.1, forward strand.
ACGCCAGACCACATGGGGTCCGTGGATCATTGTGTGTAGACAGGACGCAAGTACAGATTCTCTCCTCTGTACCAGCAAGATATTATCTTGTAAGTAGGATTTTTTAGTTTTAGATAGGGACTTGTGGTTTTTACATACTGCGCAATTGGTGAGCCCTTTTGTTTCTGCTATTACAGATTCAGTGAGGATTCCACCTTAAGGACACCCTTTCCCATCTAGAACTTTATCCACCAGTCCATCCATCCATTCGGAGAGGTCCTGTATCTCAGACTGTCTTTTTTGGATCACGGTATCTTGGACTGTATATACTAGCGCCGGGGACACTTGTTTTGTATTTGTATATTGTTTATCAGGTTTGGAATGATCTGTTATTTGTAGTTCCCCTTGGCTGCTTTATCTTCACAATTCACTATATGGTTGATAATTATGTTTATTCACATATTTATTTAATTTAGTGTAGGTTAGCGCTTGTAGTGGGTTATCACAGTATTCTATCCTAATCAATAACAACGGCAACTAAACTGTAGACTCTGATATGTGGGTTTTTAAATCCGATTCAGCAATGTGCAGGCATTGTTACACAAAGCGATATTATCCATCGAAATCCCTCCATTAGCCGTTTTCTTTTCTGAGGAAAAACAAAAAGAAAAGTTTTACTGTAATGGTCAGCCCCTAAAGAAGTTCCCAGCCAGTCCCACCAATAATTTTCTCGGGGGGACGTCTCCTCTTCACATGCGCATGCGCCTACCGTCGATGTAATGACACGCATACTGTATGCATTTTAAGAAGGTTCCAATGCGCATGCACCTAGCGTTCCACCAATTGTTCAGTATCTGCAGCACAGTACTGGAGAAGCCTCTCAGCCAATAATATTGCTTACATGAGAATCGCTTGACTTTTGAATCATAACGATTTTGATACTGTAGTGTCAAAATAAAAAAACCACAGAAAATAATATGGCAACAATACTCACCATAGAATTTCCCATTCAGCTGGCGCTGGCGCCGGGCCACTGCCAGTCCAGCGTTCTTGATCATCCACGTCGATAGTTTGCAGCGGGACTAGTACACCTGTAGTGAGCTGATGAGGCTGGAAATTGCTTAGGTACATGCAAGCTTGATCGAAACTGCACGCGAAATCCAGCTCAGGCTTGCTGGATAGTCAAAAAAACACACAAATGCTTATCGCTCTCCAACTATTCAATATAAAGTCTATTTTCATTCATGGTGCATGGGGTAAAAAACTGATATAGACACATAAATCCAAAGGGGGGGGGGTTTAAAGCCCCCAGTGGAGCAAGAAACCCAGGGCTGCACTCACGAGAAAAAGTGGGAGGGACTAATAAGTCCCGGGCCAATAGCCCTGTATTACGCAACGCAAAACAAAAAAGGTTTATTTAAATATATATATATACAAGGAAAGGTACATCAGGGGGTGTGGGGTAAACGGGGAAAGAGAAGTGTGTTAAAATAAGAGGAGGATAGGTGACCAGGGAAAAGTAAGCTCCCAATATCAGGTATGCTAAAGGTATATATGGATACCCAGTATATATGATACTCAGGGTATTAGCTGACTTGAGATTTATATGGCCAAGACGGACAGAGTGTATATATTTATAGCAGTTTAGCATTCAGCTGAGGTACATATATGCAGAGCTAACACCAAAGGTGTATAACTTAGCTGTTAATGTCCTAAACTGACATGAGATATGGACATCTAGTAGATGCCCATACATCTGCGCTAAAACGGGTGCATATAAATGTACAGATAATCCCCCACAGTGGGGCACCGCAGACATAAACACCCTCCTGCAAGAATGCCAGCTGTTCCGGTCTAATACACTTTTGTATAACGTGCATATACAAGCACACAATCCCTACTGGTGGGAAGCCCTGGATATAAATAGCCTCCCACAAAGGTGTCATACAGTGCTGCAACACCACACACAAAGTTGTATAGCCGGCATGAAAAGTGTATGGCTCGTAAGGTAAAGACTCATACAACCCGTTCCCCCGCGTGTCTGCTGCTAGACCCGGTACACAAAATCTCCTGGCAGCAGGTTGGAGAGATTCGTGGGGTCTGCACCAGGACCGGATCAGACGGACCTGTGGAGGTAATGGAGGCTACACTGAGGGATCCCATAGAGAGGTAATACAACTTTCCTGCAACGGTGTATATATCCCATGTAGCGATTTCCAAGGAACTCCCACTCCACATACTCCCTTCTCTGGTCCCACCTCCAATAACCTTATTCTTTATCCCACGTTCTTTATTCAACCTCGTAACACAGACCACAGTTGTCCCATATATTATTGCTCATTATTAATTATTTTTCAAGCTCTCCGTTTAGAGCTTTGAGTAGTCCTTTTTTTTATTATCTTGTATAGTACGTCTGGCGTCCCTGGATAGGGGATGTTTAGCAGCGCTCGTGGGGCTGCAGTAGAAACTCTCGCCGCGTCCGGATGGAGCTCTGCACTTCCCATGTCCTGCTCCCTATGGTGGCCGCAACAGTTCAAAAAGGTAGGGGGATTTCGAGCAACGCGTTTCGCCCTATGGGCTTCCTCAGGCTCCGTAGTTGGAATGGATAAGGCTCGACGTTCGTCCTTTATATACTGCGGCTTGCCAGGTAAATCCATCCCCATCCATCCTCCTCCTACATACAGCTGGTTTGAATAAAAATCTTCTCCAATGATGTGTGTGTCCATTGTTAATTATAATCGACTGATATTAGTTTTCACTAACGCCCTGATTAATTGATGTGTTAGTGTGGAGTAAAAGTCACTCCTATGATGAAAACGGAAGCCTCCATAGCTAATAATGAGGGCTGTAATTGATGGCATTTCATGTAAACTTGCCTAAAAACACAAATATTTCTAATACTTGAATATCTAGAAGTTAAATCATTAAGTGTTAGGAGTAGATAATTCCTACAAAGGCACTGCCTTTGTTTATTAGGTTGAGAGATTGTTAAATGACAACTCTAGTGGTTAACCTCCTTTTTAACCTCATCTCTGCTGGGGGTTGAGGTCCATCTGCATATGATATGTTTATAGGAAACAATATATGTGTGGTGAATATTATAAAAGTGGTTAAAAGTTTAAAACATAAGTAACTGGACTCTTAGATAGTAGTTGACAGATCCAAATTTGTAAGGTAAATCAAAAAACACAATCAAAATAATACCCTAAGCTGGGCATAAATGTGATCTATTAAAAGCTATCTTAAAATAACAAAGCATGGGGAGGTGAAGGGGGGGTTGGGGGAGGGGGGGGAGGAAGGTGAAGGGGAGGGGAAGGGGTGGGCGAAGTGACGGGAACATGGAAGTCAGCTAAAACATGGCTGTGAAAGGGAAACATCTAAGGCCAGAGTAGAGGATGTTGGCAGCTCAGAAAAAGGCTCCTAGATCTATGTCTATATTGAGGCCCTTAGGGGCCAGAGTCTGAAGTCTATAAATCCAATAAGTCTCTCGTTGTGCAAGTTTGTTGAGATGATCTCCGCCCCTCCAATGTGCCTCTACTTTTTCTATCCCTTTATATAAAAGCCCCTCGGGGTTTCCTCCATGTACCAGGCTAAAATGTCTAGAGACGCTGTGGGTCATCACCTGCCTACGTATATTGCCCATGTGTTCCAAAACTCGGACTCTCAAGGCCCTAGAGGTCCGGCCCACGTATTGGAAACCACATGGGCACTCAATCAGGTACACCACATATTCCGTCCGACAATTGATAAGGTTTTTAATGTTAAATTTTTCTTTCGTGATATTGGAAATAAAACTGGTTCTATCATCTTTCATTGCCTGTTTATAGGCCTTGCAGCTGAAGCAACTGAAAAAATCCCACTGGTGGGGGTAACCAATGTTGGGTCTTATTCTTAGGTTGACTCTTAAATACACTAGGTGCCAGCTTTGCCTTTATGGTGGGAGCCCTTCTGAAAATGACCCTTGGGGTTGATGGAATATGATCCTTTAAAATAGGGTCTGTCTGCAGAATATGCCAGTGTTTTTTTATCACAGCTGTTATATTGCCCGAATCGGTACTAAAATCAGTGATAAATGATATGGGGAAATTCGTATCCTTCTTTTTGTCTCTAGATTTTAAAAGATGTTCCCTCGGAATTAAGTCCGTTCGTTGGAATGCTTCGTCAATTATTTTAGATTCATAGCCCCTTTCTAAAAATTTATCCTTTAAAATAGTGGCCTGTTCTTGGTAAGTCTCCGGATCTGTGCAGTTCCTTTTTATTCTGCGCAGTTGTCCGTAAGGGATGTTTTTAAGCCATTTTGAGTGATGGCAGCTAGTTTTTAAAAGGTAGTTTTTTGCATCGGTGGGTTTAAAAAACGTTTTTGTTTTTAAAACATTGTTTTCCACAAAAATCGTAAGATCTAAAAAGTGTAGGGAAGTTTTGCTATGTTCTGTAGTGAACTCTAGGTTCACTTGGTTGGTGTTAATGTAACTAATGAAATGAGACAACTCTGGTTCGGTCCCCCTCCATATGAGCAGCACGTCGTCAATGTAGCGATGCCAGGAGACAAGGCTCGCGCCAAACGGATGGTCGGACCAGATGTAACTGTCTTCCCAATCCGCCATGAAGATGTTTGCAAAACTAGGCGCAAACCTTGTCCCCATTGCGGTGCCGCACAACTGGAGAAAGACATCACCGTTGAACCAAAATGAGTTATGGCGCAAAATAAAACCTATGCTATCTAAAATGAATTTCTGTTGTTCATCTGGTATAGTGGTGTCCTTTATCAACACACGCTCTATTGCTCTCTCTCCATCCGTATGTTTGATGCCGGTATAGAGCGATTTGACATCACACGTCACTAAAATATAATTTTCCTGCCATTGGGTGTTATTTAAAATGTTTAAAACCTGTGTGATGTCTTTTAAATATGACCTACTGCTTGTGGCATATTTCTGAAGGAAGGTATCCACATATTCGGATAAATTTTGAGTCAGGGAGCCCATACCTGATATGATCTGTCTCTTCGGGGGAGTCTCCAGGCATTTGTGTATTTTAGGTAAAAAATAGAACACAGGCAGAATGGGATGGTCTCGTTTTAAATAACTCCATTCCTTCTGGTTCAATATCCCCAGGGACTTCCCCCTCTCTAATATGGAATCTAAAACTTTCTTATCCTTTATGGTTGGGTCACTGTTTAATTTTTGATAGGTTCTTTCATCTCCTAATATTCGGTCTGATTCTCTGAGGTAATATTCGGTATCCATCACCACCACGCCTCCCCCCTTGTCCGTTGGTTTGATGGTGATGGATCTATCTTCTTCTAATGCTTTCAGGGCCTCTTTTTCCTCCCTGTTGAGATTGTCCCGTTTGGTTTTTGGCAGTTTTGCAATTTTCTCTAGGTCTTCTAAAACTAACTGTGTATAGACCTCTAGGTGCTGTCCCTTGCTGTGGCTGGGATAGAATTTCGATTTGTCTCTTAAGCCCGAATGTACAAAATTGTCTTCCTGACTGGTGGCTTCTACTGTGCTATGTGCTATGGCTTGACTCCCTCCCATTATTTCTCTGGACTGTGCGTCTTTATTTAAAAAGAATCTTTTCACTGTTAGGTTCCTTAAAAATTTGTTAGCATCCAGGAACATGTTAAAACCACTGGACTTCTTACTTGGGGCGAAATTTAAGCCTCTCTCGATTAATCCAAGTTGGGTGCTAGTGAGTGTGGCCTTGCTTATATTGAATACGCCCCTTATTTTGTTTGTCTTTTTTGGGGGCCTCCTTCTTCCTCTTTTTCCTCTCTTTCTCTTTTTTTGTGGTGATTCCCTTCTTTCTTTCTCTCTGTTAGTGGTTCGAATCGATTCTGAGTGGGTACGGGGTGCGGGGGACTCTGCTCTAAAAAAGTCACTGCTGTATTTTGCTTAGGTCTATCCCACACTGGGCTTTTTATGGGCGAGCGGCTCACATGTCTCTGTCTCCCCCTTTCTCCATCCCTATCCCTCGGTGTTTCTATTCTATCCCTAGCATAGCGATTTTCTCTTTCGTCTCTTCCATAGGTTTTTGGTCCTCTTTCCTCTCTACCTCCCCTGTAATCTCTTCCATTGTTCGGCCGCATATCACGATCTCTCTGTCTCTCCCAATCTCTTGATCTTTCCCGGCTCCTACGTTCCCTTCTATGGTATTCTCCCCTATCGTGGTAATCATAGCCCCTATCCCCTCTCTGGTGATAAGGTATATAGGGTTGGTAGTGTTTGTAATGATTGGTATGATCTCTTTTGTAATGTCTATGCTCTCTAATACCTTTGGTGTTCTCTGTTCTATTCTCTGTTTCCTTTCTGACTGGTGGTGGAAGGGGTGGGGCAGATGGTGGGGGCTCTTTCTTGGATGTTTCTTGTTTGGCCTTTCTATCGTTGGAAGTGGTCTTAGATCTCTTAGGTGTGTGCGCACTGTCATCTCTGCCGCGGTCTTGTGGTTTATTGTACCCAATTTTGTCCCACCTCTTACTGAGGCCTTCCTCATAGTCGTCTCTATCTCTCTGGAATTTGATGTTCTTACTGATCTCTAGATTTTTTTCCAGTGTGTCTAACTCATCTGAGAGTTTTTTGTTTCTATCCAAAAATGTTGGATGTTCCATTAAGGACTCAAGTTTTTGTTTAATATTGTTGACCTCTTCATCTATTTTGACTAGGGAGTGTTTATGATGTTTTATCAGTAGTTCCATTAAATCTTTACCGAATGTGTCGAGAATAGTTTCCCACATGACGGTAAATTCAATCTCCTCTAAGTCAAAAGAAGGTTTTTTATTGGTTCTTAAACCCCTTGGGATTCTGTTTACTTTCAAGTATTCTTCTAAGTAGGCCATATCAATAATTTTTCTGGTCTCCTTTTTGAGGAGTTTGTCTAGTTTCTCGAAGTCCTGTGTGATCGATTTCCAGACAATAGTCTATGGTGAGTGGTGCTGCCATGGGTAGTGGGGTAAAGGGCGTAACTATGGAATGGAAATGCCCGGGCGCTACCTAGGAATAAAATAAGGGTAAAGTATGGTATCAAAAAACCTTGATGGTAGACAAGGTTTTCCCTCTGGTTCTTGTCCACCTGTGACTCTAACCCCAATGGAGGATCTACTCAGGATCCTTCAAATGGAAGCAAAAAGAAAGAAGGGGAAGGGGGAGAACTGGTGGAGTAATAAAGTAGAGTGAAATCTGATTCAGGTGTGTGGGACACTGAAAAGTGGATGGTGTGAAACTAAAATAATTTAAACACTCACACGGCCTTGTGCGAATGCTTGCGCATCAAGGTATCTTTTGCGTCCTTGGTTCTTTTTCTTGTGGATTCAGTCTCCGCTTCTCGTCAATGCTCTTTTTCTCTCGATCTGATGTCCCTTGTCTTCTTTGTACCTCACCTTTTTCTTGCGTGTTGTATCACCCTCAGAAGAAATACATAGGATTATCAATAGTAATAGATGTAAAACCACAATAGTGCAACAAGGGGGTGGCACATATGATATGAAATTAATAAAGTATATAAACACTCACACGGACATGTGTGAGTGCACACTTGGGGGAAGGTATCTTGGCCTCCAGGCGGATCCTACTATTCCAAAGTGCCTGCTGTGACTCTATGGCAAATAATGGGAGTGATGGAACAAGGTATAGATATAAATATTTACTCACACGGCCAAGTGTGAGTACCCACTTGGAAAGGTATCTTGTATAGTCCGTCTGGCGTCCCTGGATAGGGGCTTGTGCCAGCCTCTGATGGTGATGGTTCTCTCCCAAAGGCAATGAAGAAATCTGTCAGCCCAGAATGTATAGGCCAAACTCTTTATTAATAATATAAATAAAACAACAAGCTCACCGCTCGCTCAACCAGTGAGCTGCGGTGTTGAAATGGGTTAAGAAGGCCAGTCTGTGGGGGATGTTTAGCAGGGCTCGTGGGGCTGCAGTAGAAACTCTCGCCGCGTCCGGATGGAGCTCTGCACTTCCCGTGTCCTGCTCCCTATGGTGGCCGCAACAGTTCAAAAAGGTAGGGGGATTTCAAGCAACGCGTTTCGCCCTATGGGCTTCCTCAGGCTCCGTAGTTGGAATGGATAAGGCTCGCCGTTCGTCCTTTATATACTGCGGCTTGCCAGGTAAATCCATCCCCATCCATCCTCCTCCTACATACAGCTGGTTTGAATAAAAATCTTCTCCAATGATGTGTGTGTCCATTGTTAATTATAATCGACTGATATTAGTTTTCACTAACGCCCTGATTAATTGATGTGTTAGTGTGGAGTAAAAGTCACTCCTATGATGAAAACGGAAGCCTCCATAGCTAATAATGAGGGCTGTAATTGATGGCATTTCATGTAAACTTGCCTAAAAACACAAATATTTCTAATACTTGAATATCTAGAAGTTAAATCATTAAGTGTTAGGAGTAGATAATTCCTACAAAGGCACTGCCTTTGTTTATTAGGTTGAGAGATTGTTAAATGACAACTCTAGTGGTTAACCTCCTTTTTAACCTCATCTCTGCTGGGGGTTGAGGTCCACCTGCATATGATATGTTTATAGGAAACAATATATGTGTGGTGAATATTATAAAAGTGGTTAAAAGTTTAAAACATAAGTAACTGGACTCTTAGAGAGTAGTTGACAGATCCAAATTTGTAAGGTAAATCAAAAAACACAATCAAAATAATACCCTAAGCTGGGCATAAATGTGATCTATTAAAAGCTATCTTAAAATAACAAAGCACGGGGAGGTGAAGGGGGGGGTGGGGGAGGGGGGGGGAGGAAGGTGAAGGGGAGGGGAAGGGGTGGGCGAAGTGACGGGAACATGGAAGTCAGCTAAAACATGGCTGTGAAAGGGAAACATCTAGGCCAGAGTAGAGGATGTTGGCAGCTCAGAAAAAGGCTCCTAGATCTATGTCTATATTGAGGCCCTTAGGGGCCAGAGTCTGAAGTCTATAAATCCAATAAGTCTCTCGTTGTGCAAGTTTGTTGAGATGATCTCCGCCCCTCCAATGTGCCTCTACTTTTTCTATCCCTTTATATAAAAGCCCCTCTGGGTTTCCTCCATGTACCAGGCTAAAATGTTAACAGACGCTGTGGGTCATCACCTGCCTACGTATATTGCCCATGTGTTCCAAAACTCGGACTCTCAAGGCCCTAGAGGTCCGGCCCACGTATTGGAAACCACATGGGCACTCAAGCAGGTACACCACATATTCCGTCCGACAATTGATAAGGTTTTTAATGTTAAATTTTTCTTTCGTGATATTGGAAATAAAACTGGTTCTATCATCTTTCATTGCCTGTTTACAGGCCTTGCAGCTGAAGCAACTGATAAATCCCACTGGTGGGGGTAACCAATGTTGGGTCTTATTCTTAGGTTGACTCTTAAATACACTAGGTGCCAGCTTTGCCTTTATGGTGGGAGCCCTTCTGAAAATGACCCTTGGGGTTGATGGAATATGATCCTTTAAAATAGGGTCTGTCTGCAGAATATGCCAGTGTTTTTTTATCACAGCTGTTATATTGCCCGAATCGGTACTAAAATCAGTGATAAATGATATGGGGAAATTCGTATCCTTCTTTTTGTCTCTAGATTTTAAAAGATGTTCCCTCAGAATTAAGTCCGTTCGTTTGAATGCTTTGTCAATTATTTTAGATTCATAGCCCCTTTCTAAAAATTTATCCTTTAAAATAGTGGCCTGTTCTTGGTAAGTCTCCGGATCTGTGCAGTTCCTTTTTATTCGGCGCAGTTGTCCGTAAGGGATGTTTTTAAGCCATTTTGAGTGATGGCAGCTAGTATTTAAAAGGTAGTTATTCGCATCGGTGGGTTTAAAAAACGTTTTTTTTTTTAAAACATTGTTTTCCACAAAAATCGTAAGATCTAAAAAGTGTAGGGAAGTTTTGCTATGTTCTGTAGTGAACTCTAGGTTCACTTGGTTGGTGTTAATGTAACTAATGAAATGATCCAACTTTATTTAAAATGTTTAAAACTGTGTGGTGTCTTTTAAATATGACCTACTGCTTGTGGCATATTTCTGAAGGAAAGTATCCACATATTCGGATAAAATTTGAGTCAGGGAGCCCATACCTGATATGATCTGTCTCCCCGGGGGAGTCTCCAGGCATTTGTGTATTTTAGGTAAAAAATAGAACACAGGCAGAATGGGATGGTCTCGTTTTAAATAACTCCATTCCTTCTGGTTCAATATCCCCAGGGACTTCCCCCTCTCTAATATGGAATCTAAAACTTTCTTATCCTTTATGGTTGGGTCACTGTTTAATTTTTGATAGGTTCTTTCATCTCCTAATATTCGGTCTGATTCTCTTAGGTAATATTCGGTATCCATCACCACCATGCCTCCCCCCTTGTCCGCTGGTTTGATGGTGATGGATCTATCTTCTTCTAATGCTTTCAGGGCCTCTTTTTCCTCCCTGTTGAGATTGTCCCGTTTGGTTTTGGTTTTGATACGAATTTCCCCATATCATTTATCACTGATTTTAGTACCGATTCGGGCAATATAACAGCTGTGATAAAAAAACACTGGCATATTCTGCAGACAGACCCTATTTTAAAGGATCATATTCCATCAACCCCAAGGGTCATTTTCAGAAGGGCTCCCACCATAAAGGCAAAGCTGGCACCTAGTGTATTTAAGAGTCATCCTAAGAATAAGACCCAACATTGGTTACCCCCACCAGTGGGATTTATCAGTTGCTTCAGCTGCAAGGCCTGTAAACAGGCAATGAAAGATGATAGAACCAGTTTTATTTCCAATATCACGAAAGAAAAATTTAACATTAAAAACCTTATCAATTGTCGGACGGAATATGTGGTGTACCTGCTTGAGTGCCTATGTGGTTTCCAATACGTGGGCCGGACCTCTAGGGCCTTGAGAGTCTGAGTTTTGGAACACATGGGCAATATACGTAGGCAGGTGATGACCCACAGCGTCTCTAGACATTTTAGCCTGGTACATGGAGGAAACCCCGAGGGGCTTTTATATAAAGGGATAGAAAAAGTAGAAGCACATTGGAGGGGCGGAGATCATCTCAACAAACTTGCACAACGAGAGACTTATTGGATTTATAGACTTCAGACTCTGGCCCCTAAGGGCCTCAATATAGACATAGATCTAGGAGCCTTTTTCTGAGCTGCCAACATCCTCTACTCTGGCCTTAGATGTTTCCCTTTCACAGCCATGTTTTAGCTGACTTCCATGTTCCCGTCACTTCGCCCACCCCTTCCCCTCCCCTTCACCTTCCTCCCCCCCTCCCCCCACCCCCCCCCTTCACCTCCCCGTGCTTTGTTATTTTAAGATAGCTTTTAATAAATCACATTTATACCCAGCTTAGGGTATTATTTTGATTGTGTTTTTTGATTTACCTTACAGATATGGATCTGTCAACTACTATCTAAGAGTCCAGTTACTTATGCTTTAAACTTTTAACCACTTTTATAATATTCACCACACATATATTGTTTCCTATAAACATATCATATGCAGATGGACCTCAACCCCCAGCAGAGATGAGGTTAAAAAGGTGGTTAACCACTAGAGTTGTCATTTAACAATCTCTCAACCTAATAAACAAAGGCAGTGCCTTTGTAGGAATTATCTACTCCTAACACTTAATGATTTAACTTCTAGATATTCAAGTATTAGAAATATTTGTGTTTTTAGGCAAGTTTACATGAAATGCCATCAATTACAGCCCTCATTATTAGCTATGGAGGCTTCCGTTTTCATCATAGGAGTGACTTTTACTCCACACTAACACATCAATTAATCAGGGCGTTAGTGAAAACTAATATCAGTCGATTATAATTAACAATGGACACACACATCATTGGAGAAGATTTTTATTCAAACCAGCTGTATGTAGGAGGAGGATGGATGGGGATGGATTTACCTGGCAAGCCGCAGTATATAAAGGACGAACGGCGAGCCTTATCCATTCCAACTACGGAGCCTGAGGAAGCCCATAGGGCGAAATGCGTTGCTCGAAATCCCCCTACCTTTTTGAACTGTTGCGGCCACCATAGGGAGCAGGACACGGGAAGTGCAGAGCTCCATCCGGACGCGGCGAGAGTTTCTACTGCAGCCCCACGAGCCCTGCTAAACATCCCCCACAGACTGGCCTTCTTAACCCATTTCAACACCGCAGCTCACTGGTTGAGCGAGCGGTGAGCTTGTTGTTTTATTTATATTATTAATAAAGAGTTTGGCCTATACATTCTGGGCTGACAGATTCCTTCATTGCCTTTGGGAGAGAACCATCACCATCAGAGGCTGGCACAAGCCCCTATCCAGGGACGCCAGACGGACTATACAAGATACCTTTCCAAGTGGGTACTCACACTTGGCCGTGTGAGTAAATATTTATATCTATACCTTGTTCCATCACTCCCATTATTTGTCATAGAGTCACAGCAGGCACTTTGGAATTTTAGGATCCGCCTGGAGGCCAAGATACCTTCCCCCAAGTGTGCACTCACACATGTCCGTGTGAGTGTTTATATACTTTATTAATTTCATATCATATGTGCCACCCCCTTGTTGCACTATTGTGGTTTTACATCTATTACTATTGATACCCCTATGTATTTCTTCTGAGGGTGATACAACACGCAAGAAAAAGGTGAGGTACAAAGAAGACAAGGGACATCAGATTGAGAGAAAAAGAGCCCTGACGAGAAGCGGAGACTGAATCCACAAGAAAAAGAACCAAGGACGCAAAAGATACCTTGATGCGCAAGCATTCGCACAAGGCCGTGTGAGTGTTTAAATTATTTTAGTTTCACACCATCCACTTTTCAGTGTCCCACACACCTGAATCAGATTTCACTCTACTTTATTACTCCACCAGTGCTCCCCCTTCCCCTTCTTTCTTTTTGCTGGATTGTCAGCAAGGGTTGTCACTGACAGTGGGACCGTTATTGGAAGCCGGTGCTAGTGCATAGCTTGGCAGCGACTGTCGTTTCTTAGTTGGTTTTAACACGACCTTTTGCCTTTTCCCGTCTGCTCGATCATAGATACAGGAAAAAGCCGGTGATACACACCAATACCCTTCAACAAATTGTGGCTCAATACGATAAAAACAGGGATCGCTACATAACCTTTTCCTTATTGCACGCTTCCACGTATGAGGAGCTGGCGAAAATTTGTAAAAGTCATAGTTTTCGATAAAATATTGATAAATTTGAACAACTGTTGCCATCTTATCATCTGCTGCATTAATCGCGGCCCATATCAAATACGCGTAACTTCTGTCGGGTTTTTGGAAAACGGGCTGCACTTGAACACTCATGGCGACGGCTCTCTGGAGAATACTGTAACAGAAACTGGTCTTTGTCTTTATTTAATATGAAAAGCCTAAAGTGATACATTTTTGCAACCTCTTCCTTCAGTCTCAAGGCCAATTTACAATAGCACACTGTGGTATCTTTTTTAAATGAAACACCTGCAAGTCGACACATTACTGAAGCGCATGCGCATTACAATTCATGAATATCTGCCATCTGGCAGACATGCGAAGATTTGCAACCTATTAAATCCGAACCATTCTCAATAAACGCATCAACCGTGCGTCAACCGCGCATGACCCGCGCACGACCCGTGGCTGAGAACGCAAAATGAATGCGGCATGCTCCCGGTGAAGTGCGTCACATTCCATGAAAAAGCCAGGGAAAAACTGGCGATGTGTTAGAATAAAATGAGCCGCAGCATTACATAACAATTATGTTAAGTTAATATTTAATTTATTGACGAATACATAAAAAATGTGCTAACTGTTGAAAGAGATAGATAACATGCTGGTTTCTCTTGAATATGTGTGGCACATGAGTATTACATTTATGTGGAGACATACAAAGCTAAGGAAGCTTGCGTGAATGTTAAATGAACATAGAAAATCACTTTTTAAGGATTCTTAGGTTCGGTGTAAACTATGAAGGATTATGTGTGTAACAATGTACTATAATTGATAGATATTACAGATTATTAGTTCTCTATTAACACATGTGACATCATATACGAGAAAAAGTTTTGGAACAATCAATGCAAAGATTGAATTACCTACTAAATGGCCATACAGATGGTCATAGCGCTCCAAAATCCCTGTCACAAGAACTCTATTTTCCTCTTCATTGAAACGAGGATTACGTGGCCGCTCCACACGTTTCTTCCGACCATGTCCAGCCACAGAGCTTGCCTGCTGCTGACTGGAATCTCCTTCTTCCAATGGAAGAGACTCCAAAAGCCGTACACCAGCTGGCACCCCACCACCACCACCACCCCACCACCACCAGCACTCGCACTCACAGCAACACCACTCACACTTACAGCAACACCACTTGCACTCACAGCAACACCACTCCCCTGACTCCCACATTCACTCAGATGCGTACTCACACGACTACCAATACCACTCACACAAGCATCACTCCTCCCACACTTCTCAGCCATACCTATAGCACTCACAAAGAACACGAAAGAAATGTAAACACAATCGCACTCAAAACTTTCAAACTGACAACAACAAAAAGATGTTAACAAAACAAAACAGGACAAACCAATCACAATACACAGCAACTCTCTCTCTCTGAATATCAAATATGCAAATCGCCCAGCTCTGTGTGTCTCTCTCGCTCTCTCTCCCAACAACACAGAGAATGAATAGAAATACACGCTGCCTTTAAATGGACCGCTCAATCAAGAACATGCTTGCTTCGCCAGATTCAGAAAGAAGTTCAATTGGCGAACATAAAACGCCCTCACCATGCTCGCCGATACACCTGTGTCTGATCGGCAAATCATCGCCAAAGTGGGAACAAGTGTTTTCGGCTTGATTCGGCAGGGATTCGGCACTTATTGCATACACTACCGACACACTTTATTAAAGTGTGGCCGGTACCGCAAGCCGGGAGATTTCCCGGCTTGCTAGTGGCCGCCCTCGGCGTGCCGCGCGTCATAGACGCGCGGTCACGCGTCTTCGGGAGCGTGCGCCCCCTGCACGCGCGTCCAGGGGCTCCCCGAGGGAGCCCTGGTGTCCCGCGATCGCGGGACAGCGGCAGGGGGTTCCGGGGGACCCGGCGGACCCGGCAGCGGTAGGGAGAGCGCCCCGATCGGAGGGCGCTCTTCCGCTGCTTCGGCGCGCGCCCGTCACTCTCGGGCGCGCGCCAGGCTACTGCTGCGGCCAAGAACGGGCAAATGCTCGAATAAACTTGGCCGCAGCAGTACAGTGAGGAAAAATCAGCAAAATCATGCCGTTAGGGAACACTTGGCGATTGCACTTTTTCGGCGCTTAGTGCACGAGGCCCTTAGTCAGATAGACGGATAGTATATTTTCTGATAAAGGCATTGTAAATGAAAAAAATATATGAAATGTCTGATGAAAATGACAATATAAAAACAGTTCAAACTGTTTACAATTTTTTTCAAATCTATAGTTTATGGTTTTGGGTCTATTAAATTGAGAACATACTGTTGTAATGGTGCTCACCACAAACAGGACTTAGACCGCGGGGCTGAGCTGGGGATACAGATAACTACTGTATAACCTACAACCACGAGACCAGGTCCGGATTGCAGAGTCAGGGTTGTGTAGCAAGGTCAGGGTAGGAGAGTTTGGGAAGATCCTGGTACTTGCCATAGTCAAAGGTTGGAGAAAGAAGAGTAGTCGTAATCTGTAGCGTGGTCGAGGAGAGGAGAGAGCGGGAGTCCAGTAATGAGCCGAAGTCCAGGGGTATGAGAAGACAGAGGTCTGGGCACGAGCTGGGGTCACAATGAAGAGAACAAGACAAGGCAATGGCACAGCACAGAAGCGAGCAGCTTGTAGCAAGCACAGTACATAAACAGTAGTTTATGCTCAGACAGTTTGTCAGAGGACTGACTCAGTACTTAAAGGGCAGGAAGCCAATGGTAATGGCAACACACAGCTGCAGGATAATGAGAAATCAGACATAGGCTGTCCACTGATAGACAGGGGCAGAGTGCACCGCAGGTGAGGAGTAATTGACTGAATTAACCCCTCCTGTGCTTCTGTAAATGCGGCGCCGCCGTGTATTGTAGACAGGAGTATCCTCCATTGCATCACGAGAGGCGGTGCGGGAGCAGAGCCTAGGTCTGGTGCTGGCAGGAGTATTTGGTGCTTGCGCGCAATGCACACACGAGGGGCGTCACCTAACGCATCACGGGGGCGGGACCGAGGTCCAATCCTGACAGTACCTCCCCATTCAGAGGCGACCTCAGGGATGGTCTAGAAGGATATTTGCGATGAAAGGCTTGGATCAGCCTTGAAGTGTGTACTTGTTCCAGGGAAAGCCACTTTCGTTCCTCAGGACCTAAAACCTAGTTATTGAAGTCTTCCCTTGAGATTCTGGAAAAGAGAATAGCCTGGACCTCATACTCTTGTTGGCCGTCCACTAGGGTAGGTTGAGGGGGTAAGTCCCGGACAGGAGTGGGGATCCTGAATGAAGGGTTTCAAGAGGGACATGTGGAACACAGATGGAATTTTCATAGAAGCCAGTCGTTTCAACCGATAGGGGACTGGATTGACCTTTTCCATGATGACGAAAGGTCCAATGAACCTCTGTGCTAATTTTATAGAGGATACCTTCTGGAGGTTGTTCTTTTTCTTTTGCCCTGATGTGTAAGTTGGAGTTTCCTGACGAAGATGGTCTGCTTGTTCTTTTTTTGCAGAGATGACTTTTTTATGGTTTTCCTGAATATTATCCCAGGACTCCTGGAGGTATCAAATCTTGTTCTCTGCCTCGGGAACTCCAGAACTGAGAACAGTGGTCGGAAGCACAGAAGGATGAAACCCATATTTGGTGAAGAATGGGGATTGTTGAGTGGATTCATTTCTTAAATTGTTATGGGAGAATTCCGCCCATGGCAGAAGGTCCATCCAATTGTCCTGAGCGACCGAAATGAAACAGTGAATGAACTGCTCGAGGGATTGATTGGTCCGTTTTGTTTGGTCATTGGTTTGCGGATGATATCCAGAGGAAAAATGAAGGGTGATGCTTAGTTGTTGACAGAAGGCCCTCCAAAATTTAGAAATAAACTGAGAACCTTGGTCAGAGATGAAAACTTGAGGTGTTCCCTGAAGGTGAAAGATCTGATGAACACTTCAGACAGTCTGGGAGCGTTGGGTAGGCCATTGAGCGGGACAAAGTGTGTCTGTTTGGAGAAGCAGTCGACCACCACCAAAATAGTATACATCCCCTTAGAGCTAGGCAGCTTAACAATGAAGTCCATGGAAAGGTGAGTCCATGGACAATCCAGAATTGGAAGGGGTTGAAGAAGGCCCGATGGTCTATTGCGAGGTGTCTTGTTTTGAGCGCAAGTGGCACTTGCCGAGACGAAGTTCTTAATATCCTTGTGCATACCTGGCCACCAAAAAGTCCACTCCTATTACCTGGATGACCGGCAGTTTTAGATCCATGACCCCATTCCATTACCTTCCTGTGAAAAGTAGGTGGCATGAAAAGGCATCCTTCTGTAACCTTGAGACCCTATGGGACAAAAACTTGAACCTTTGTGATGTCGCATAAGTCGTCGAAGGTGTTGGCTGAAAGTATATAGACTTGGGGAAGTATAGGCTCCTGGCGATCCTCCATCTTATCCTCCACAAGGAATTGTCGAGAGAGAGCATCTGCTTTTATATTCTTAGAGCTGAGAAAGTACGAAATGACAAAGTTGAATCGAGAGAAAAATAAAGCCCAACGTGCCTGACATGACCCCAAGCGGTGCTCAACCTCAATATATAATAGATTCTTATGGTCGTCAGGATGGTGGCAGGGCTTTCTGTACCCTCAAGTAAGTGTCTCCACTCCTCTTAAGCCATTTTAATTGCCAGAAGTTACTGATTTCCTACATCGTTATTCTGTTCAGCGGGTGAAAATTTCTTTGAAAACAAGGTGCAAGGATGAAGTATGGCTTGAGGGTTTTTCCTCTGGGACAGCACCGCTCAAGCTCCAACATCAGAGGCATCCACCTTGAGCGTGAAGGGCAGTCCTGGATCTGGGTGCACCAGGATCGGTGCTGAGACAAGTGCTTTCTTCAGCCTTTCAAATGCACTAGTTGCTTCCGGAGGCCAGAGCGCTGGGTTGGCTCCTTTTTGGGTTAAGGCCGTAATCGGTGCTATTACTGAGGAGAAGTTTTGAATAAATCCCTGATAAGAGTTTGCAAACCCCAGAATCCTTTGTACGGCTTTGAGAGACATAGGGCAAGGCCAATCTATCACCACTTTCACCTTGGCAGGATCCATGGCGAGTCCAGTATTGGAAATGATGTATACTAAGAAGGACGTCATTGTATGGCGAAATTGGCATTTTTCAAATTTGGCAAAGAGATGATTCTCTGGTAATCTTTGGAGGACATGCTGTTATGCCGGTGCTGCCCGCAGACCAGACCCGTCCCCTGAGCTGAAGGGGGAAGTGGTAATACACACACCTGCAGCAAAGGGAGCGTGTCCGGAGTGTGGTATTAAGCATTGCCAGGACAGATGTAGTAAGGTAGACAATACTTGCCGGTACCGGGTGTAGAAGTAGAATTGTGATTGTCACACCAAGATCAGGGAGCGGAGAATGGAGGATGGTCGAAGTCCAAGCCGTGTTCGAGGGGAGCCAGAGAGTGTGTAATCCGAGGAATGCCGAGGTCGAGAGCCAAAGGGGGTAGTCGTACGAGCCGTGTAAGAACCTGTGAAATCACCAAGAGCAGACAGAGTATCATCCATGCACAGACTATGTCGAGCGAGCACTGAGAGGACAGGGAAGCTAGATAAAGCAGGGAGGTCCAATCAGGACTCGGGCAGGTCAGGAAACTCTCATGATTGGTGCAGCCATTACAAGCCAGGTGAATCTTAGTACTGCAGTGAGTACGGCCATGCGGCATGCTGGGGTGGAGCCTGAGGTCCGAGGGGCAGGAAGAAGAGTGTGCACTGTGCGCGCGCTCCATACGGCTCGTGTGCACGCGACCTGCGCCAGAGGAAACTGCACGTGTGCGTGCGGAGAGAAGGGAATACGCCCGGCACGGAGGAGGGGGAATAGCGTAGAATCGCCGAGGAGGGTGATCCCGCGAGGGCGGCAGGGACGAAGAGCCGCGGAGGCCTTTAAGGCAGGGTTGCGCCGTGCATCCAGGGTCTCTCTGAAGGTAGAGGCTGTTCTGTGTGGGGGACGCAGGGGATGCTGAATCCTAACACTACCACCCTCTTCAGGAACGGCCTCAGGACGGTCCATAAAAGGTTTCTCTGGAAACTTTCTTCTGAAGTCCCTATGAAGACTTGGAGTTGGCCCCTGGATAGGGGGGAATCCAAAAGAGAGTGAACTTTATATTCTTCGTTATTTTTGACGGTAATGGGGTCCGGTTTACGAGTCTGGTCCGGAAAAAAATGACTGGCGACAAAATGATTTAAGAGGGACACATGAAAAACATTGGGAATCTTCATACTGTATGGTAGTTGGAGGCGGACCGCCACAGGATTGATCCGTTCACAGATAGGAAAAGGGCCAGGAATTTGGGTGCCAATTTGGGGGATGGTACCTTTAAGTGGATACTCTTAGAAGAGAGCCATACCAAATCCCCTGGCTTGTAACTGGGCGCCATACGACGATGGCGATCGGCTTGAAGTTTCGATCTGCGGGAGGAATCCAGGAGGGTAGACTGAATCCTGGACCATGCAGTTTGGAGGGCGGAAATGCGTTATTCTATGACCTGTACTCCCGAGGGAATGTTGGAAATGGGTAAACAGGGAGGGTGAAACCCATAATTTATAAAAAAGGGCGACTCACGTGTGGCTTCATTCTTGGCAGAATTAACGGCATACTCTACCCAAGGAAGGAGTTGAGTCCAATCGTCCTGGGAATCAGATATGAAGCATCTTAGGTACTTCTCCAGGGATTGATTGATTCTCTGCGTCTGTCCATTGGACTGTGGGTGATAGGCAGAAGAGAAGGAGGAAGAGATGCCCAATCTCTTAGTGAAAGTTCTCCAAAATTTGGATACAAATTTGGAACCTGTGTCAAACACGATGGAAGAAGGAATCCCATGAATCTGGAAAATCTGATCCGTAAAGATGTCAGCGAGGGCGGGAGAATTGGGTAGTTCCTTAAGTGGAATAAAGTGAGACATTTTAGAGAATCTGTCCACGACCACCAAGATTGTGTTAATTCCTCTGGATTTGGGCAAGTCCACGATAAAATCCATCGAAATGTGGGACCAGGGACGGTCGGGGACTGGAAGAGGTAACAGAAGACCCTGGGGTTTTTGACGAAGAGACTTGTTCTGTGCGCACTTTGGGCAAACGCGGGGAAATTCCAAAACGTCTTGAGACATCTTAGGCCACCAGAAATTCCGATGAATAAGGTCAATAGCCTTCTTAAAACCAGGATGACCTGTGGATTTCGAAGAGTGACCCCAAACCAGTACCACTACAAATTTGGAAGGAATGAAGAGTTTGTTGTCGGGAACAACCAAGTCTTTAGGAATGCATCTCTGGGAAAGCATAATCTTATCAAGATTCTTGAAGGAGGAAGTGGCGTGAATCCTCTCCTGTGGAAGGATGGTTTCCAAACACTCTTCTGGAACCTCTTCAGAGGAGTGTAGTCGGGAAAGTGCGTCCGCTTTTACGTTCTTAGTCCCGGGAATATAAGAAAGGTGAAAATCGAAACGCGAAAAAAAAAGCGACCAACGAGCCTGTCGCTGGCAGAGACGTCGGGCACTCTCAATGTAGAGAAGGTTCTTGTGATCCGTGAGGATGGTAAACGGCTCTTTTGACCCCTCCAGGAGATGCCTCCACTCTTGAAGAGCCATTTTCATGGCCAGAAGTTCTCTGTTACCCAT
Organism: Ascaphus truei; assembly: GCF_040206685.1. Lineage (NCBI taxonomy): Eukaryota > Metazoa > Chordata > Amphibia > Anura > Ascaphidae > Ascaphus > Ascaphus truei. The sequence goes on from NC_134484.1 coordinate 220,368,462, forward strand.
GTCGTAATTCTTATCAGCGGAAGAGAATTTCTTGGAAAAATATGAACAGGGATGTAACTTATCTTGAGGCGTGGGTCTCTGAGACAGAACTGCTCCTGCACCGCAATCCAGGACAAAGGGAAGCTCCATGTTGGGATGGCGGAGAATAGGTGCGGATATAAAGGCTTGCTTGAGTATCTCGAAGGTGGCAATGGCTTCAGGTGACCAAGACAAAGGATCGGCTCCTTTCTTCGTAAGGGCAGTGAGAGGTGCCACGATGGTAGAGAAATTACGTATAAACTTACGATAGTAGTTAGCGAAACCCAAAAAGCGTTGTATGCCTTTGAGGGAATTGGGTCTTGGCCACTCCGTCACAGCTTGAAGTTTACCGGGATCCATCATAAAGCCTTCATCGGAAATTATGTACCCTAGGAATTGGGTAGAGGTCTGGTGGAAGGTGCACTTCTCCAGCTTGGCGTATAAATGATGTACACGGAGGCGAGAGAGAATGTAGGAGGTGTGGCGTATATGGTCCTGAAGGTCAATGGAAAAAAACAAGTTATCATCTAAGTATACTATCACAAAAATGTGGAGTACTTTACGGAAAACATTGTTGATAAAGTCAAGTCCTGGAAGACAGCGGGGGCGTTACATAAGCCGAAGGGCATAACAAGATACTCGTAGTGGCCGCTACATGTGTTGAAGGCCATCTTCCATTCATCCCCCCACCTGATGCATACCAGGTTATAGGCTCCATGTAAATCCAACTTGGAAAAAATCTTAGCCCCCTGTACTTTATCAAATAGTTTGGTAATGAGGAGGAGGGCGTAACATTTTTTAATGGTGATATGGTTCAGACCCCTGTAGTCAATGCAAGGACTTAAAGTCCCATCCTTCTTTTTGACGAAGAAAAAAATAGCTCCTGTTGGGGAGTTAGAAGGACGAATAAAACCTTTCTTGATGTTTTCCTGGATATATTCATCCATGGGCAGAGATTCAGGTAAGTACAAGGGGTAGGTCTTAGATTTGGGTAAGGAGTAGCCTGGAACAAAATCGATCGGACAATCATTAGTCCTATAAGGTGGCAACAGGTCTGACTGGACCTCATTGAAAACATCCCGGAATTGATGGTAGACAGGAGGAAGGATAACCTCAAGGGATGAGATATTGGCCAATAATTGCTGGGCTTTGCCTGACCTCGGTTTCCAAGTGATAGGAGTAGAGGAAGTACAGTCGATGAGTGGGTTGTTAAGCTGCAACCAAGGAAGACCAAGGGTTACGGGAGTTCCAGGGGTATGGATGGCGTCGAGAACTACGGTCTCTTTGTGAAAGTGCATGGTAAGGAGCAGGGGAGCCGTCTCTAAGGAGATGTAGTCTGGTGTAAGGGGAAGTCCATCTATTCCGACGAGTGCGATAGAATTTTTCTTCCTCACGAGCGGTATATGATTGAGCCTGGCGAATCCTTGATCCACAAAGTTCCCACCTGCTCCAGAGTCAATGAAAGCCGTGGTAGAAGTCTGAAAGTTCTCATCTGAAAGAGAGACTGGTATGGTCAGTTTCTTAGGGAGTTCTCCCTGTTGGAGGGGACATGGAAACATTACACCCAGAGAGAGCCCCTCCGTACTCATTGGGTGTTCCCGTTTCCCAAACGTGGGGGGCATTCCCGGACCAGATGCTCAGCGGACCTGCAATAGAAACACAATCGCCCGGCGTGGCAGAACGGCCGAATCGGTGTGCGGATGCGCTGTACTCCCAATTGCATTGGCTCTGGAAAATCCAGGACAGGATGAGAAGGGGTGGTAGCACTTCTAAGTGCAGGAGTACTGCTGGGCATACTGAGGAAAGGAGTTTGGAAATTATGGACGCTCAGAGCGGCTTACCTGGATCCGTTGATCCACTCGGACTGCAATTTCGATTAGCGACTCCAATTGTTCTGGCCTGGGTTGACGAGAGAGTTCATCCTTGATGGGATCTGCCAGGCCTTGCCAGAACACCAAGACGAGGGCCTCCTGTCCCCAGTTAGTTTCTGCGACAAGGGTCTGGAATTCCACAGCATACTGCGTCACCATACTATGCCTTTGAGTGATCTAAAGGAGAGAAACAGAAGCCATCTCCCGACATGCGGGGGAATCGAACACTTGTTGAAACTCTGCATTAAAGGTCGGGTAATCCTGGGTAAGGTTAAAACGTCGTTCCCAGACCGGGGAAGCCCAAGCTAGCTGCCTGTTAGCAGGTTATAAATGTAGGCTACCTTCTTATGGCCAGTGTCGTAGAGATGGGGGGCCATTTCAAACTGCACCTCACACTGGTTAAGGAAAACCCTACATTCTTGCGGTTCGCCAGCGTAAGGTTTGGGGGGTGGAATCCTTACATCGGAGCTGCTAGCTGTGCCTGTGGCATCAGGCAGGGTTGCGGTAGGTACTCGGGCAGAGAGTACTGTGACCTGATGCGTAAGTGCCACAATTTGCTCTGCCATGGCCTGGTTTTGCTGAAGCAGATTGGAGAGAAACTGCCTTAGATCGGTATGGTCTGCATCTTGTGGGCTTGACATAATGTTACGCCGTGCTTCCTGCAGACCAGACCCGTCCCCTGAGCTGAAGGGGGAAGTGGTAATAAACACACCCGCAGAAAAGGGAGTGTGTCCGGAGTGTGGTATTAAGCGTTGCCATGCCAGATGTAGTAAGGTAGACAATACTTGCCCATACTGGGTGTAGAAGTAGAATTGTGATTGTCACGCCAAGATCAGGGAGCGGAGAGTGGAGGATGGTCGAAGTCCAAGCCGTGTTCGAGGGGAACCAGAGAGTGTGTAATCCGAGGAGTGCCGAGGTCGAGAGCCAAAGGGGGTAGTCGTACGAGCCATGTCAGAGCCTGTGAAATCACCAAGAGCAGACAGAGTATCATCCACACAGAGACTATGTCGAGCGAGGACTGAGAGGACAGGGAAGCTAGATAAAGCAGGGAGGTCCAATCAGGACTCGGGCAGGTCAGGAAACTCTCATGATTGGTGCAGCCATTACAAGCCAGGTGAATCTTAGTACTGCAGTGAGAACGACCGTGTGGCATGCTGGGGCAGAGCCTGAGGTCCAGGGGGCAGAAAGAAGAGTGTGCACTGTGCGCACTCTCCGTAAGGTGCATGTGCGCGCGATCCACGCTGGAGGAAACTGCACGCATGCGTGCAGGGAGAAGGGAACGCACCGGGCGCCGAGGAGGGGGAATATCGGCGGAATCGCCGAGGGGGGTGATCCCGCGAGGGCGGCAAGGACGAGGAGCTGCAGAGGCCAGTAAAGGGTTGCGCCATGCGTCCAGGATCTCCCTGAAGGTAGAGGATGTCCTATGTGGGGGACGCAGGGGACGACGAATCCTAACGTGCCCCGGATGTTCATGTACTGTTTTAGAAAAAATCAGGATGTCATCCAAGTAACAATTATGTACTGTTCGAGAAGGTCTCGGAGAATCTCATTGAAATAGTCCTGAAACACTGAGGGAGCATTGCAGAGTCAGAAGGGCATTACCATGTACTCGTTCCAATCCCGAGTATTTAAGGAGGTCTTCCATTCATCTCCTTGGTTAATTTTCACCAAGTTATTCGCTCCTCAGATTCTTAATTGTTATCTTGTTGAGTCCATGGTAGTCGATGGTGGGCCTAAGTGAAACATCTTTTTTCTTTACAAAAAAACCTGCACCTGCGGGTGACGAGGATTTACGGATGAAACCCCTCTGAAGATTTTCTTTGATATACTCCTTCATGGCCTTAGTCTCGGGAAGAGACAGCTGAGCACACTCTCGGAGGGATGGTGCCTGGTAAAAGATCGATGGGGCAGTCATAGTTACATAGTTACATAGTTACATAGTAGATGAGGTTGAAAAAAGACGTACGTCCATCAAGTTCAACCTATGCTAAATTTAGACAAAAGATACTTTATTCTATATCTATACTTACTTATTGATCCAGAGGAAGGCAAACAAAAAACCCCATTAAGGGGAAAAATTAATTCCTTCCTGACTCCAAGAATTGGCAATCGGATTAATCCCTGGATCAACATCCTTCCCATGTATACTTATTTGGTACACTGGCGACACACTTTATTCGAGCTCGGCTAGAGCTGCCCGAGTGCATTGCGTTATTTTCCAGGCAGGGATTGAAGCATTTTATTCCCACTGGCTGCAATACTGCACAGTATATATATATATATACTGCATTACAATTCATGAATTTATGCCATCTGGTAGACACGCGAAGCATTGCAGCCTATTAAATCCTAATCATTATCATTTAACAGATCAGCCGCCCGTCAGCCAGGCATGAACCATAGCTGGGAAGGCAAACACAACAGGGCTTGTCTGAGGTGAGGAGCGGCGCATTCCAGGTATCTGCCAGGTACATACTGGGTATTTGCTCGAATAAAGTGTGTCGCAGCAGTATATCCCTGTATACCTTTCCCATCTAAAAATATGTCCAACTTTTTTTGAACAAATCTATTGTATCTGCCACCACAGTCTCCATGGGTAATGAATTCCACATTTTAACTGCCCTTACTGTAAAGAACCCTTTCCTTTTTGCTGGTGAAATTTCCTTTCCTCCAACCTTAAGGGATGGCCCGAGTCCTTTGTACTGCCCGTGGGATGAATAGTTCTTTTGAAAGCTCCTTGTATTGTCCCTGAATATATTTGTATATAGTTATCATATCCCCTCTTAGACGCCTCTTTTCTAATATAAATAAATCCAATTTAGCTAGCCTCTCCTCATAAGTTAGAATATCCATCCCCTTTATTAATTTGGTGGCTCTTCTCTGCACTCTCTCTAGTTCCATAATGTCTTTTCTTAGGATTGCTACCCAAAATTGTACTCCATATTCAAGGTGTGGTCTTACTAATGCTTTGTAAAGGGCATAATTATGTTTACTTCCCTTCCTTCCATTGCCCGTTTGATGCAAGATAAGATCTTGTTTGCCTTTGCAGCTACTGCATGACATTGGGCACTCTTGCTAAGCCTGATGTCTACAAGCACTCCTAAATCCTTCTCCATCAAGGATTCCCCCAATATATCTCCATTTAATTTGTAAGTCGCCTTTTTATTGTTGCATCCCAAATGCATAACCTTACATTTATCTGTATTAAACCTCATTTGCCATTTACATGCCCACGTTTCCAGTCTCTCCAAGTCCTTCTGAAGAGAAATTACATCCTGCTCTGATTCTATTACCTTACACAATTTAGTATCATCAGCAAAGATGGAGACTTTGCTCTCGATCCCAACCAAAAGGTCATTAATAAACAAGTTAAAAAGCAGGGGTCCCAGTACGATCCTTGAGGTACTCCACTCACGACTTTAGCCCAACCTGAAAAAGTTCCATTTATGACAACCCTCTGTTGTCTGCCCTTTAACCAGTTTTCAATCCAGGTGCATATATTATTACTGAGTCTAATTTTCTTTATTTTGTACACCAACCTCTTGTGTGAAACCGTATAAAAAGCCTTTGCAAAATCTAAGTAGACCACATCAACTGCATTACCCTTGTCAAAATTCCTACTTACCTCCTCAAAGAAACAAATAAGGTTAGTTTGGCAAGATCTATCCTTCATAAATCCATGCTGACTATTACTAATAATTTTGTTTTCCATTAGGTATTCCTGAATATTATCCCGTATTAAAGCTTCAAGTAGTTTCCCTAATATTGAAGTCAGGCTTACAGGTCTGTAATTCCCCGGGTGTGATTTAGCTCCCTTTTTAAATATAGGCACCACATCTGCTTTACGCCAATCTTGTGGCACTGAGCCTGTGGAAATGGAGTCCTTGAATATTAAATATAATGGTTTTGCTATTACTGAGCTTAACTCCTTGAGAACTCTTGGATGTATGCCATCGGGGCCAGGTGCCTTATTTACTTTAATTTTTTCAAGTCGCTTATGAATTTCTTCCTCAGTTAACCAATTGGTCATTAATATGGAGGTTGTGGCTTCCTCCTGTGGCGCTACTATTGAACTTGATTCTTCCCTGGTAAACACAGAGGCAAAGAATTTGTTTAATACCTCTGCTTTTTCCTTATCTCCAATAATCTGCCTACCCATCTCACACTGAAAGGGTCCTATATTTTCTTTTCTCATTTTTTTGTTATTAAGGTACTTAAAGAACTTTTTAGGGTTGACCTTACTTTCTATTGCAATCCTTTTTTCATTATCCATTTTTGCTAATTTAATTGCCCTTTTGCAATTTTTGTTACATTCCTTATAATTCTGATACAAAGGGCTCTATGCAGTAAGCGTTGATAAGGGTTTTTTCGCCATTTTATAGGCAAAATTGGGTTTGAGATTCAGTAAGCGCCGATATGTGCTTGATTTCGGCAGGTTTCGTAGCCGATAATTTTGTTATGGCCAGTCTGCTGGCGATAAGCCTGTTTTCGGCACTTATCGCCACTTTTTTAAATCGGCTGGATTCAAGTAGCAAAATCAGCTTATCGGGGCCGATCGGCACTAAGAAATTGAGATGTTATGGCCTATTTCTCCCGCCAACTAAAGTTGGCAAGTTGGAGGGGAGAACGATCGCTAAGGCTGCCGGAACGGCACTTAGAAAAAAAAAATCATCTGTACATCAATGGAGTCAATGGAGCGGGGACGTATAACATTATAGTACTGTTTACGTTCCATTGCTCACAATACAAATGTGATTAGCATTACAGTGTGGGGGGCATTCACTGCATTGTGTCACACCTGATGTGTATTATTTGATTTACATTGTACTTTTATATGGTTTCATCATTTGCGTGTCACATTACTCAACATGTAATGATGTGTCAAGGGAAAATCCTATACTCAACTCTTAAAGGAGAACCTCACATCATATCACACATTTTACTGAACTGAGCGACAATTCTTTATATGATGTTACACATGTCACACATCTAACACATCCACCGTATATTCATGTTGCTTTACATTACACAATGCTTGTAATGTGTAACGCATCTTTAAACGTTCATGTACATCTTTCTTCTCATGTTTACATGTACTTTGGGTCCTCCCTTTTTTCATGACGTTAGTTATTGGACACTCAATCACATTGCATGTTCACATTGTAACCGTTGCATTACAAGCACTTCAACCTAACTTGTACACACATGTACAATAATTAATCATTGTGACACCTTTCAAACTGATTCTATAGCAACTATCCTCATGCAATAAATGTATGCATATGCACACGACAATTCATTGTTGTCAACATGTGACAATAACATGGCTAATTACACATGTTGCAGAAAACATTTTCCACGTCAATCTCAGGCTTTTTGTCTATTTACATGACTGACTGTTGCGTTCAGAAGTGTTACATGCATTGCACATTACACTAATAATTTTCAAACAATGTTTGTACAAAGCTTCACGTTACATCATTGGCAAATATCATGATTGCCTTCTGAATACACAGAACAAATAATTCTTTGATCAAATGGAGACAGCTTGTTAGCCAAGTACTTCAGCCTGCAAAATGTCTCTGTAAAGTGCTGCGTACAACTAGTAGCGCTATACAAGAACATGCTATTATTATTATTATTATTATTACATAGTTTCGACAGTCATACGTTCCATTACACAATAGAATACACAAATGTGTTAGCAGAGTGGGAATGGTTGTTATATATAAAACACCATGCCATAAAATGTTAGTACTAATTAAAGAACACTCAAGAAAATTTCTAGCTGCACTCTTTTGCAACATCATTATTTAATTAAGTGCTTATGCAATATAGGCATAAGGGTATCACATTTTTAATTTTTTGTTAATAAGCGCTGCAAGCAATATAAAATTAGTTCCATATGTAGTATAGTAGTCGTTGGCTCCTCCTCACAATCATCTCATATAAAGTTAGACTCTTCTGAAATCATACATTGATCCGATTGTATCTTGCCCGACATCTCTGAAATACTGCAAACACATGATGGTCAAAGATGGCACCTTACTATATATGTATCCGTGACAACGCGTTACACATCTCTATATGATTGTGTAAATACACACGTCACTCACTTATATGTTAGAAGTACAACTATACATCATTATGTATTCGTTTGTTAAACTAGTAGGACGCATAACTATGTATATGAACTTCACGTTGGCTGTATACTTAAAAATGTGCGCGCACATCTTACTGTGCGCACGCACTTCACACTTGGGTCGACTAAGTGTTAGCGCATGCGCAAAACAATGCGTACGTTGTGCGTTCAATACATGTTGTAAATACCATTAACCATAAAATATTTCTTTCTAATACAATGAAGGCGAAACTACATTCGTTCTAAACGACTACATCTGTATTCTTTTTAAACAGACGTGTGTGGACAGAAAGCACGGCCGATAACACAATGCGCAAATGCAATACGTGTGACGTCATGTTAAGCCAGCGTGAAGCGCACGCAAACACTCCTCCCACTCAATTAACATTCGGCTAACGCCCAGTGCACGCCCACAAACACAGACGCGCACGCATGACACAGTGCAGTTACCGTAACTATAACAAAACAACACAGCCAATAGGCTTTGACGCGCATGTCGCTTGGGGGCGGGACTTACATCCGTAATCCTTTTTAAGGATGCCTTGGCACATGACAAGGGTCCCACGTCATACGTGGTCGACCCGTTTTTTTTTAAGATGTTGCATGATAAAAAAACAGGTGTGTGTTACAGTTATGGTAACATGTTGCTAATGTGTTTAAAGGGATAGGAAAGTACGTATATTTATTCCGTGAGCAATGTGTACTAATCTTTCTGGTTCTACTATATTTTAATAGGAAACAATGTGTTTTTGATCGCTACATGTTATGCAGTCTGCAATGTTACGCGGTATCCACGCATTTAAAGTAAAAATGGTGGTTAGAAAAAAAAAAATTTAACGCTGAGTCAAGGCATAACGATTGTTATATTTACCATTCTTGTAGAAGTAACACTTCGTCTGCCTGCAACTGGTCGCTCCAGAAAACCAATGCATTTGCATCCATGGTTGACCCAAACGCTGAATCCTGTATGACACACATCTCCTCCATGAGGCGCTCATAGGAATCGCCACTGCCTTCTTCAAACAATTGGTCCGGAGGTACGTTCATTTCTTCGGGTACCCATTCGAATGCGTTTGCAGCAGAAAGGCTTGGTACAAAATCATAGTAGTTATGTTCTTGTAGAATGTGTGTTTCAGGAATGGAGGGTGCAGATATTGCAGCAGGTATCGATTCACACGGAACAGTAGTAGCGGATCCATTGCTATTGTTATTAGGAAGAAATATGCTATTTAGCACAATATATGTGCCGTGTTCCACGGTGATTTTATTTTCCTTAGCAATCTTCCAAAAACCATACCTTTCTTGTAGGTTATCCTGCACACGTTCAAAACATTCATTAGTTGATAAAGTGAATCTTACAGAGGATTTAAAATTTCGCGCCCGCCCAGGTTCTTGGTAATAAGGATACTTTGTTCTAATCAAATCATAGATTTGGCCCACGTTGGCTTTCTGTTCCGCAGTTGAGACGATCGCCTCCGCTATCATCATTTTATAGCCTTTGTGTGGATGGCTGTTTTGAATGATATCGTCAGCCATTGCAGCTTAACAGAAAATGTGACTGTACTTCAATGTTCTCTGCTCAGAATGCTGAAACTATTAGAATGTTATCTATTTAGTGTCTTTCCATTCAAGGTCACAAAATGTTTCTTCTTTTACTCCTTTTTTCAACCACCAATTGGAGTTTTACAAATAATTGGTTCACATTTGTGGTTTCTGATAGGCATTTCAGTGTGAATGCCACATTAAGCTACTTTTATCTACTTTCTCAAAACAACTGTACAATTTTAATTAAAAAACAATGTGGGTTGAGGAAAGAAATATTGTCCGCTTTATGAAAATAGTGCTTACACAGCCATATAATGAAATACACACACACACCTGCTAATGTTTTTCTCTTTTTTTTCTTCTTACATTTCAGTGTCTATTTTTCAGTCTGGTTTACTCCCTGTCTGCATCCGAGTTTAAGTACGTGTGTATATGTAGATATATATATATATATCTCTCATAAATATATAATATAAATATATAAATAAATATATATATCTATATATATATATATAGATATATATATCTCTCATAAATATATAATATAAATATATAAATATATAAATAAATATATATATATATATATATATATATATATATATATATATATATATATATATATATATATACATGTAGAGGTATCAGTACCGTGTTAGCCGAGCTTCAATAATCAAAAAATAAATAGATGATACCGTTCTGTGGCTAACGAAATGCTTTTATTTGTGCGAGCTTTCGAGATACACTGATCTCTTCTTCCGGCGATGTTACAATGAACAAGAGAATGAACCTGCATCGCCACAGCATCACACGCAGAACAAGAGACAGTCCTGTTGGCGAACATTTCTCTGACTCTGGCCATAAGATGAACGATCTGAGGGTTGCCATACTCAAAGGTAATCTTAAAACCCCGAAAGAGAGACGGTTGCATGAATACAAATTTATGCAACTGTTCGGGACACTTAGCAGTGGCCTAAACAGAGATCGAAATTTTATGAGTCATTACTGACACTAGCGAACTCTCTTCCCATGAGTGCTAAAGGCCATGTATGTACATACTGTGCTATATGTATGCACACACAGCTGTCTCTCACACATACCTATACTCCTTATTTTTCCATCCCTATACACCAAAAGGGACCACATAGTATCCACACACACTTTTAGTTGTGCTACTAACTCTCACATTTCCACACCCACCCACACCATTTATATCCCCTCTCACTCCACACACACCTTGTGTAGAGCACAGTTTATACTGTGGGCTCTCCATTCATTTTTATTCACACTGATACACATACACACTCTTTCTTCACTTGCTTTCAGTTACCCTTTGACACCTCCAGCCATAAATCTCATACACAACGGGGGAAGGACCAGCTCAGATAACATTCCAAGAGACACTGTTTTTAAGTTATCCTTGCATCATTCATTGTAACATCGCCGGAAGAAGAGATCAGTGTATCTCGAAAGCTCGCACAAATAAAAGCATTTCGTTAGCCACAGAACGGTATCATCTATTTATTTTTTGATTATATATATATATATATATATATATATATATATATATATATTACAATATACATATGTATATGTCTGTAAAACCAAACTTTTAATGTGTGTGTATATTACAATATTTAATGGCTTCTATGTAAAGAGGGATTTTAATATTGGTGTGATTTATTTAAAGGTTTTAAAAATAGAGGCTTGCAATGTTTTATGGCCTATTGCATAGACCTGTGTGGAAATGTGATTTACCATCAAACAAGGTTTTTTTTTTAATTTAGAAGGCCTGTAGTGTTACCACCAATGATATATCTATGTAATCAACGTCAACACAGAACATATTGATTGCAGTAAGTAGGCCTTGTATGAAACCTATTTAAATGGTGATAAACATGAGTGAATTAAGTTATACAAAATTGTTTGAGGCCAATACTGTTATAGGCTCACAGTTAGTATATTTCACAAAACGTTAGGCCTGTATTCTAAAAATACTGTGTTTTCAGTACTCCCACTCCCAGCAACAGCACTCGCACTCCTAGCAACATCACTCCCCTGAACAGTACGTTCACTCCGACGCATACTCGCACGAGTAGCACTACCACTCACACCAGCATCACTCTTCCCACGCTTTGCGGGCATACTTACAGCACTCACAAAAAACAGAAAACAAATGTACAGCCAATCACACGAAACACTTCCACATAGAAAACAAGACAAAGATGTAAACAAAACAACAAAGGACAAAGCTTTCACAATACACAACAAGTCTCTCAGTCAATATGCAAATATTAAATCGCCCAGCTCTGTGCGTCTCTCTCTCTCTCTCACTCCCAACAACACAGAGAATGATTAACAGTACACGTTGCCTTTAAATATGACGCGCTATCCAATACATGCTGGCTTCGCCTGATTCAGCAAGATTTTTGATTGGCGAACGTAACAGCACCCCGCCACGCACGCCGATACACCTGTGTGTGATCGGCAAATCATCGTGACTGTGGGCGGATTTGTTTTCGTCTTGATTTTGAAGGGATTCGGCACTTACTGCATACGGAGAGGGAAAATCGCCAATAACATGGCTAATCGGTAAGCTTGCCGATTTCACATATTCGTCGCTTACTGCATGAGGCCCAATGTCTCTGTCCCTTCTGACTTAAAGAATCTAAACGCCTTCCTCTTCTTGTCCATTTCCTCCCCTATCTGTTTATTTAGCCACATTGGTTTTGACACATAGGTCCGAGGAGGTGGAAGTTCCTGGCTTGGACCTTGTCGTACACGTCCCGAAATTCCTTGAAGGTCTCCGGTAGTTGCGGTTTACCCTGTTCTGGCAGAGATACCCCCACTAGACCTTTGAAGGTGATCAAACACTTATCTTGACACTGGGTACTCCAGTAAAGATGTAGGGACTCCATCCAATCGATACGAGGGCTGTGTAATTGGAGCCAAGGTAGACCCAGAATGACATCTACTGCTGTATGGATGGCGTCCAGATGAATATTTTCAGAATGATACTCGTGACTTGTAAGGTGATGAGTGTGGTTTGCAAGGATATAACGGCAGGCTGTAGAGGATGACCGTCTATAGCTTCTAGCCCTACGGGGCGATCCTTGTATATTAGGGGTATCTTGTTCCTTTCGGCGAACCCCTGATCGATGAACTTCCCTCCTGACCTGGAATCCACAAAGGCCCGTGTAGTGGTCCTGAAGGTGTCTCCGAAAAGGGAGCAAAAATTCTGGTCACCCAATGCATCACGGGACGGGACGGGACCGAGGTCCAATCCTGACAACAGTTTATAAAAAAACATTTTATTGGATAAAATATATTGGTTTTCAAACCTTTCAAATAATGTACAATAAAAAGATAAATAGTGATAAAATACAATTTGGAATTATAACTATGGGATTCACAACTCTGCCTGGCAGTAACCCTGTAACAAAAAATTATATATAAACAGTATTTAATAAAAAGTGAAATTGAAAAAATGTGAAACTTTGTACTGTTGCGGCCCCTTTTATCCTCCTACATCCCCGAATATTTTCGGGGATGTTTTCTGTATGTCACGCACTTTGCCACGTTAAGCCGCATTCATGGCTAGACTGTGCTAATAGCGCTAAACAATGAAACCGCCTGCGGCGCCTAAAATGGCCGGAACATGCCTCATCTGCCCGCGGTTTTAAAAATCTGTAACAGGGGACTTATCCCTGTTCAGTAATGTTCCTTTAATCTAGCAGTGTGGTAGTTAATTACTAAACACTGCCTGCCTGATTAGATTGTTTACAAAAACCTGTCTGTTCAGACAGGAAGTGACTCCCTAGATCTGACTGAGAGCTGACCCTTGGAGCTGACCAGTCTTGAGCTCTGCACAGCAGAGCTGATTTCAAGACACAGGGAAAACTACTGCACCTGAAGCTGAACCAGGAAGTGAGATTTTCCCTCCAAGAAACAGATAAGACTTTTATTCTTAAGAGACTGCTTATATCTGCTTATTTCATGTTATTTGTTTTGGGGCTGCAAGAACTGCTTGACTAAGGGAGATGTGAATTATTGCATAGTGTTTCACTAGAAATACTCCCAAGTGAATAGAAGCTTTGTCCCCCCCCCCTGTGTTTGGATGAATTTCCTGATGAAAAGGAAAAGGCACAATAAAGCCTTATTATAATTTCACATTATAAACGACTCCAAATGTGTACCTCTGTGAACGTCCATCTACATTTGGTGTCAGAAGTGGGATAAGAGGTGTCTTTGTAGTTAAAAAGGACCGGAGTTTTTATTTGAAATTTTTTGTTATGCTTTTTGCCTACAAACAGTCTAAACAACTTGAAAAAAAAAAAAAACCTCTCATGCAGCAGAGGCAGAGTTAAAGGGGTACACACCACTGAAACTTACACTGCACTGAGACTTACAAAAACCACAGATGGACTCTTTTCCCCAATCCCAAGAGACTGCTGAAGCAGGTAAACCTTTAATTGCCTATCACAAAGTGTAATACGGTCATTGAAATATGGGTTTTGCCTTCCAGCCATAGTCAGGGCTGAAGAAGTGAGTCAGCCTTTGAAAAGGGATAGGTGTTTGTTGTTTTCAAAATATTCGCTGAAGCAGTGAATACAGATGGTGACCCATGAGGGGTACTGATTTTGCAAATTAAGGTTGCCACACCTCATAGGGCTACCAGCTGTGAATGGAATATATGCAGAAAAGTGTGAAAATTGATACAAGACTGTGCTGAAGCAGGGGAATTTTTAGAAAACAAATGCTGAGTGTAAAATTGCCCAATAAAGGAAAAAGTTTTTTCAAAGCCAATTGCTGAGAGTTTTCGTCACCCTGCCGGGAATGAAAGAAATAGTCCACTGCAAAGAATGTTTTTTTTTCTGCAAGTAAAAAAGTATGCCTATTATCTTGGGAGCAAAACAGACACCCAAAGAGTGGAGTGTGAATGCCATAATACCCAAAGATGAGACTGAAAATTACTGAACTCAGGCAGAAAACCAAATTCTGTTGCTGAAGCGTAGGGATTGCACCCAGCAAGTAAATGGTATATAGCAAATAGACTTTTTTTTTTACCTAGCCGCTGCACAACTTGTATACCTGATAAAAGAAAATGCATGCACAGTACTGCTGATATTGAAAAAAAAAATTATCCAAGAAAGAAAAGTCTACAGAGATGCCTGTGAGAGCTACGACCTCTACAAGCAAAATATGCCCATCTGTAGGACTACCACAATTGGGGTTTCTAGCAAATACAGTGGCAACAGCTGCAATAGCACCTCCTGAGGTCAGGAAGAAAATTACACCTGATAGCCTAAAAATGGAGGACAAGATGCAGCGTTCCTGTAATGAACCCTACCCCACGGAAGAGTGGCCCTTCCAGTCCAATAAAGAGGAAGACATCTCTTACGGGGAACCCGAACCGAGTCACACCCACAAAACACCCCAAGAATGGTGGGGGTGCCTGAACTCAGCACGAACAGAAAAGACAGCTCCCTTTGATGACGAATATGATCAGCAGGAGACAGAGCGGGAGCAGTGGATCACCGAATATTTCTGTCAGCTAAAGCAGCTTCAAGAAAAGCCTGGCGTATATAATGAAGCTGCTAAAACTTCAAATGAAGATGGAGACCCCAGTATCCCTGAAGGGACGGTGTCATCCAAATCAAAAAGGAAGAAAAAGAAAAAGAAAAGCAGTTCTTCACTTACCGTAGAAGGAACCGACACGTCCGCAGATCCTGTGGAGGATAAGGGGACCGAGTTGCCCTGCAGTCTAGAGAAAATTGAGAATTCGTCCCACGGTTAACCGAATATCCAGAGGGCCAAAGGCAGAAGTCGTGTACCCCAAAGAAGTGTCTGTCCGGTGCCAACAGTGAGGAACCCTCAACTAGTCATCCCAGGGAAACGGAGCCGGAACCAGTGAGTGACGATCCCTTGACCAGCCCTGAAGACGCCCTGAAAATTGCCAGGCATGACTGTGATCTGCTCTGTGAAGAATTAGGAAGAGAGAGAAAAAATAATGCTGAGCTACAGAAGACTGTGCTCGCAATTTATTCTGCGGCCAAGACAGAATTGGAGGATCTCAAGACTGAGCTAGATACTGCAAAGGCAACTATCTCCGCCATGGATGAAAAGCAGAGCCAATCTGTTAAAATGGTGGCTACGCTAAAGCGGAAGTATGAGGAGGCACTGAAGCAGATGACAGTCTTCCAGCAAGAGGTTCACACTCTTCGTTTAGAGCTTGATGCCTCACATCATGAGACCAACAGCTGCTGCACAGACCTGGAATTTTCCAGAAAGGAACTACACAGTCTCACTGAGGAGCTGGACATTGCTAAAGAAACTATTGGTAATCTTGGTACAGTTCTCAAAGTCTCTCAGAAGGAGTTTCAGACCCTCAACCTAGAGAAGGAAGTCTCACGCCAGGAGATTGTAATTCTCAAAGCATATGTGCGTAAATGGAAGGAGGACTGCAAAGAAGCCCTGAAGAATACAGAGACTGAAAAAGGAGAAAGTTCAAGATTAAAAAGAGAAAACTTAAAAATGAAAGAAGAAAATTTTCAGTTAACAGAAGAAGTCAAGGAAAAGTTTGACGCAGAGCACCGACTGCAGAACCAACTGCAAGGTCTCCATACACACCTCCAGTATTCTGAGGAGAAGCAGCAAACGCTACAGGAAGAAAAACTGCAGGCTGCTAAATAGGTACAAGCGCTGCAGGAACGTCTGAATACCCAGTACGTCCCCACAGAGCAGTATGAGGAGCTAAAGGCCACGCTGCATGTTTTCAGAGCATCGTTGGAAGCGGAGCTTTGATACCAGGTGACTCTGTATGAGAGGGAGCGTGAGAAGGCTCCGAAACTGGAGCAAGAGCTGGAGAGACAGAGAGACTGTTCCATTCCCTTGAGTCAGTACACCAAGGAGAAAACAGACGCAGCAGCAACCTTGACGACAAAAATTACAGAGCTCCAGAATATGAAGGAGACTCTGATACAGATTCCTCCAATACGGAAAATGGTATTGGCTCTGCCCAAGCACCAGTATCCCACAGTAACTATTGCCCGTAAGGACAAGGGTACAGTGAGAGTTGGGGACTCTACGCAACTTCAAAACAAAATTATGAAGTTTGAGCCACCAAAGAAATCACTAGCCAAACCTACAGCTGCCCAACAGGCAACAAACAGAGGTAGGAGTGCAGAATCAAAGCCAGAAGAATCCTTAGCTGAAGAAGCTGAACTGGCGACTCCGTGGTGTGGAGAAGCTGCAGAAAGACCACTTCAAGAGCAGAAAACTCTAAGGGCTAGTCCTAACTGCTCTACAACTGTTGCCATAGACTTTGTCTACAAAAAGAGGAGTGCCCGACGCAACAGAAATCTCAAGACCGCGCACGCGATAAAAAGACTTTATATGGAAAAAGCCCTCCTCGAGCGACTGACGAATGCTGATCTCAAGCATCTTCGGGAGGAGACAAAAATAAACTGGAGAAAGGGCTCCAATCCCAGCGGGACAGAGGGTTCTCTTCCTCCATCCTCTCTCATTCAAGTCACAGAAATATCTAGAATGAGAGTGGAAAGATGGGCTTTGGCCATGGTAAGCCCGAGCTTCCCACAAACAGGGGAGGTATGTAACAGGGGACTTATCCCTGTTCAGTAATTTTCCTTTAATCTAGCAGTGTGGTAGTTAATTACTAAACACCACCTGCCTGATTAGATTGTTTACAAAAACCTGTCTGTTCAGACAGGAAGTGACTCCCTAGCCCTGACTGAGAGCTGACCCTTGGAGCTGACCAGTCTTGAGCTCTGCACAGCAGAGCTGATTTCAAGATACAGGGAAAACTACTGCACCTGAAGCTGAACCAGGAAGTGAGATTTTCTCTCCAAGAAACAGATAAGACTTTTATTCTTAAGAGACTGCTTATATCTGCTTATTTCATGTTATATGTTTTGGGGCTGCGAGAACTGCTTGACTAAGGGAGATGTGAATTATTGCATAGTGTTTCACTAGAAATACTCCCAAGTGAATAGAAGCTTTGTCCCCCCCCCTCTGTGTTTGGATGAATTTCCTGATGAAAAGGAAAAGGCACAATAAAGCCTTATTATAATTTCACATTATAAACTACTCCAAGTGTGTACCCCTGTGAACGTCCGTCTACAAAATCACATTGAAACGGCCGCACGAGGCTGAAGGCGGCCGCCACTGTACACTGTCTGTGCAGATTTTCACATCCCTGAGGACTCAGAAATGATGATATGATATAATATGGTCAAAAGGTAAAGTGTAAAAGAAACAGTTGTGGACAGAATCTCTGGGCTTTATTCTATGTCAAAAGGAAAGGGCAAGGAGCAAGACAAAGAGAAATAGTGAATATGTGTGCACATAACATAGTTATGTGGAGAAACATAGGGGCAGCCCTCACCAACATCTATGGAACTGAAAGCTTCCTTCTGAGAATAATTAATCCAATGATGAATAAAGAGATGACAAAGCTGCAGGCATAGAACAAAAAAAAGACCTTAAAAGATGTTGACATCCATCCCGACTGGTTTCGATGCACATCTCTTATCAGGTGATAGCTAGTAACACCACTTATAGGTTGCATACGCTAAATATTTAAAGAAACAAGCACCCAATAAACAAATGATCACAATGCATTAAAAAATCATATATACACCCCAAATTCGCTCATCATTTAAACCACTATTTTTTTAAAGATCCCAACTTTTATACCCAATATAATTCTTGTTGTAATTAAAAAAAAATGTAGTTCACCTTCACGAGTCTCTGTATTTACTATCTCAATTAAAATAAAGTAGGAGTAAAACTGCTAGTAGAAAATGTTTAGCCGTTGCATTTGTAATTGTTTTTTTCTAATTGTAGACATGTTGTGAGATTCTTCCACTTAAAGCTCTCATTGAGCCCTTCATGTTAAAATATGAGTAAGGGCACATTTTAAACTTAAATAATCTGTGACATACTGTACTTTTTGCTAGTTTGCTATATAATTTTGATGTATATCTGCTTTTTTTGCCTACCGCAAAAACTACCTTCTGTTTTATACAGTAGAAGAAAGTATTATTGATTTTTAATTAAAAAATTAGCATAAGAAATGTAGAAATGTACTCAGTACTTTACATCTCTCACATCATTAGTGCTTCACAAACAGATGAGAATGACTAGTAGAAAAATAAAATATGTGTTACTATTATTGAGTACCGGGAAATCATAATGTAATGTTTCTGCCATTTTAATTTAGTTGGTAACACTTTATGAAGAAATACATGAACTGCTTGATGTGCAAAATTAAAAACTCATGATTGTCATTAAAGATATATATCAATTAACTTGAGAGAATAATAGTATTCAATCCATCCACTTCCTTGCTGCATATGTCAATTGACGGTGCTCTTTTCTCCCAACTGATCCAAAGAGATCTTCAAAAAGTAGCAATAATGTAGGCTCCAGAATAAATGGCAGTAGGTGTATTAAAAAAACACACAAACATACTATATATCATGAACTTATTCAAAATGAGGTCTATGTAATCCCAGTGAGAGCAGGAAAGGACAAAGCTGTAATTCTGATGGGACTCAGTGCACTAGGTCCCTGGACGTGCTGCTCGCAGCACTTGGGAATGATGGAGATCCCAATAATAGACTCAACAGTTGATATGCTGCTGAGGCATCCTACAAGCGACAGTGTGCTCGAACGCTGAGATCGGATTACCTCAGCGAGCATGCTTCTTGTGCGAAACACGTTGAGGTAATTGATAATTGAAAAGTCATTATGTAAGCGGTGGTATGGGATCTATGGGTAGCAGAGGTACGCCCATCTTTCTTTCCTGCTCTCACAAGGACTACATGGAGCTAATTTTTACTAATTTCAATGTAAGTTCGTGATATATGTTTGTGTGTCTTTTAATACACCTTCTGCTATTCACTCTTGTGCACTGTGTTGTTTTTTTTTTATATATATATATATAAATATATAAAGCAGAAAATAGCCGTGTTAGTCCAGTTGCGATAGTGCAGAATAAATGAGTTCTTCAGTATTATCATATATATATATATATATATATATATATATATATATATATATATATATATACACGGTTTAAGTTATGGTGGGTGAAAAAAGCAACAAGAAACCTCCACCATATTGCATATAGCAAATAAAAAGATCACTTGTGAGCACATTCACATGTCTTAGGCAGGTTTGCAACCCTACCTTTCACCATTATCCCCAGCATACAGTGATTCCACTGCAGCAAGGGATTCTGGGAAATGACATTCCAGAATGTAATCTGGCTAGTAAACTGGCTAATTTAAGGCAAGTTTTAGAATACTTGTTGGCTCGTCTGTATATATATATATATATTGTGACAAACGGCTTACTCCAGGGCTCCGCCATCTGTCCGGGACTGTTAGAACACGGTCTTTTAGGGTAGGTTAAAAGACGCGGCGTCACGTGCTGTTCCTTTAAACAGGCTATGCCTGGTTTATTCAGTCCCAGGCACTGAGACTGCCACAGTGCATACAACAGAAACACAAGCAAAACAAAAACCTGCTCACCTGAGCAATAACTTAACTTAGGTTTTCCCTGACTCAGGGTTGAAGTGGCTTTTCCACTTCCAACAACAAAATAAGGAACTTTGCAGTTTTAGACAAAAAAGAGCAGAATTATTTAACCTGTTTGGGGAGAGACTTTTCCCCTCTCTGCTTCCAGCAGACTTCCTTCCTCCACGCTCTTGGGGGAGAGGGCAGAGGAACCAGGAAATAAGTCTTAAATACCTGATTTCTAATTAGCAGGACAGATGACAGAAATCAGGCAGCAGACAATCTCTGGTTTGTATACCTCATCCCTCAGTTCCAGCACTTGCCAAACTGTGGGATGGAGTGCATGTATTATGAGGCTGCACTTCCAGCCTAAACAGGAGAAAAACTGTTCAGTATCCTGGGAGCCCAATATATGGAATTTATTACCATCCCCTGGTTTCTGTCACATATCCTCCCCCCCAGTTCAGACCTCGAGGGATGAGCGACCATGGATATTAGGGAGTGCATCCTTGACAACCCGTCAGCATTGCCATGTTTGTGCCCTGACCTGTGTTCCACAGAAAATGTAAAGGGTTATAGGTTTAGGAACCACCTGGTCACTCTAGAATTCTTCTCTTTGTTTTGACACATCCAGGTGAGGGGTGCATGATCTGTGACCAACCGGAATTTTCTCCCCAACAGAAAGTATTTGAGTGTCTCTACAGCCCACTTTATTACGAGACACTCTTTCTCGACTATGGAGTAATTTTTCTCTTGGGGATTTAGTTTCCTACTTAAATAAAGGATGGGGTGCTCCTCACTTTGAGACTCCTGGGAGAGTACAGGCCCCAGCCCTACCTCAGATGCGTCGGTTTGGACTAAAATCTCTTTAGAGAAGTCAGGTGTGACCAACACTGGTTGGGCACAGAGAGCTTCTTTCAGGCTTCTAAAGGCCTGTTCAGTTTCGGGGGACCACTTTACCATTAGCAACCCTCTTGCTTTTGTGAGGTCGGTTAGTGGGGTTGCCTTAGTTGCAAAATTGGGAATAAACCTTCTATAGTAACCAATTAATCCCAAAAAGGTCCTTACTTGTTTTTTTGTAACTGGCCTTGGTCAATTTTGTAATGCTTCTACTTTGAGTGTTTAGGGTTTGAGTAAACCTCTGCCAATAGAATACCCCAGATACTTGGCCTCCTCCAGAACAATAGTGCATTTAGCAGGGTTAGCAGTTAGTCCAGCAGCCCAAACTGCGTCAAGCACAGCTTGGACCTTTGGAAGATGGGATTGCCAATCTTCACTATGGATTACCACATCATCCAGGTAGGCGGCAGCATACCGAGTATGTGGTTTTAAAATTTTATCCATCATTCTTTGGAATGTGGCGGGAGCTCCAGTTAAGCCAAAAGGCAGCACCCTATACTGAAAGAGGCCGTCTGGGGTTGAGAAGGCTGTCTTTTCTTTTGCCCTTTCTGTGAGGGGAACCTGCCAGTACCCTTTTGTTAGGTCTAGGGTCGTGAGATATCGGGCTTTGCCCAGTCTCTCTACCAGTTCATCAACCCTGGGCATAGGATAAGTATCAAATTTTGACACAGCGTTTAGTTTACGGTAGTCATTGCAAAACTTTGTTGTACCGTCTGGCTTTGGGACTAAAAGTATAGGGCTGTTCCACCCACTTTGGGATTCCTCAATTACGTCTAGTTTTAGCATTTTTTTAACCTCTAAACTTATAGCCTCTCTTTTGGCCTCTGGGATTCGGTACGGTTTAAGGTTAACTCGGACCCCCGGTTCAGAGACTTGGTCATGTTCAATTACGCTAATTCTACCTGGCTGTGTAGAGAAGACTTCTTTGTTTCTTCTCACTAAATTCTGGAACTCTCGTTTCTGATGAACGGACAGGGTTTCAGCTATGCTAACCTCTGGGTCAGTTTCTCGATTCTCTGAAGGACCTGGGGGTACTAGGGTTAACAAGACCTCTCCCACTCTTTCCAAGACCTCATATGGCCCATGCCACTTAGCAAGGAATTTACTCTCTACGGTGGGAACCAGAACTAGTACCCTATCGCCTGGAAAAAAAAGTCTGATCCTAGCACCCTTATTATACGTATTCCTCTGTGCCTCTTGAGCTTTTTCCATGTGTTCCCTCACTATAGGTAGGACTGCAGCTGTGCGGTCCTGCATCTGGGCAACATGCTCTATTACACTTCTCTAAGGGGTAACCTCGTGTTCCCAAGTCTCTTTGGCTATTTCCAGTAAGCCCCTTGGGTGTCGGCCATACAATAGTTCAAACGGGGAGAAGCCTGTGGATGATTGGGGAACTTCCCTAATAGCAAATAACAAGTATGGTAACAAACAATCTCAGTTTTCCCATTCTTATCGACCGCCCGGCGTAACATGCTCTTTAAGGTTTTATTGAACCGTTCCACTAAAACATCTGTTTGTGGATGATAGACTGAGGTTCTGAGATGCTTGATTTTTAGGAGTTTACATAACTCTTTTGTTACTTGGGACATAAATGGTGTTCCCTGGTCAGTTAAGATCTCTTTAGGAATTCCGACCCGGGTAAACAGAACTATTAACTCTTTTGCTATGTTTTTAGCAAAGGTGCTACGTAGGGGAACTGCCTCCGGATATCGGGTGGCATAATCTAATATTACCAATATATGCTGATGTCCCCTAGCAGACTTTATTAGGGGTCCTACTAGATCCATAGCAATCCGGTCAAATGGTAAATCTATTATGGGAAGAGGTACCAATGGGCTATGATACACTTTGAACGGGGCAGTGATCTGGCATTCTGGGCATGAGGAGCAATAATTTGTAATTTCTGCCCAAACCCCAGGCCAATAGAAGCTTCGGAGAACCTTTTCTTTTGTCTTTTCCACCCCTAGGTGTCCCCCCAATGGGTGACTATGTGCGAGGTGTAATACTACATTACGGAATGTCCGTGGTACCAACAATTGTTTAGTTATAATTGATTTCCTTTTATCAACCTGATATACTAGGTCATTCTCTACCTCAAAGTAGGGGTAGGCAAGTGACTTATCTAGTTGGCCAGGAGTACTATTCTGGTCCCGTATATTCCTCCTTGCTTCCGCTAATGTGGGGTCCTCCCACTGGGCCTTCTTAAAACTCCCAGGACTGACCTCTAGGTCAGCGAAGGTCTTATCCTGTTCTGGGTGGTAAGTGCCTGTTCAACATCTTGATTTGGGGTATTCCCTACCAAGGTAGCCATGGGGAAGGGAATTTTACAGCACTCATCCTCTTTCCCCTTGGGCCCTCGTCAACCTCTATTTCTGAAAAAGGGAAAGGATTTGTTTCTTCTGTTACTTCGTTATGGTCCGCTATTGAACTGTAGGCGCTATTTTGAGAGGAGGACCACATTTTTAGAAAATGAGGAAAGTCGGTCCCTATTAACACATCATGTGCCAGTTTGGGTACTCTACCCACTTTGAAATCTAAAGAACCAAACCCTGTTTCAATAAGAACATCAACAGTGGACTATTCGTGATTATCCCCATGTATTCAACAAATTGACACTCTTTGTGAACTGTTTACCTGTTTTTTCTCAATGGGCAACAGGTATTCGGACACTAGTGTGACCATACTCCCAGAGTCAAGAAGTGCCCGAACCCTCTTACCATTTACCTTTACAAATGCCCACAGAGGGTTATTCAAGGTGTCCTCTGGGCTAGGGTCCATACATTGGGACCACAGCGAATAAGGTTCAACGCTTTTGCATTGCATTGGTTCAGCATTTAGTGGGCAGACTTTTGCAGTGTTGCCCCTCTCATAACAATTTACACATTTAGGTACATAGTCTGTGTCCCACTTAGAGCTCTTTTTCGGTTCCCAATGTTGGCTGTTGCCCTTAGTATGCGAGCCACTGTTGCTGGTGCTGTGTGAAGGCGGTCATCGCTCTTCAGCCCCCCTTAACCCTGGTACCCTTTTACCATCTCTGTAAGAGTCCTGGAACCTTGGGTAGTGGGGATGCTCCATGACTATGGGTTGCGGGTGCTCTTTGCTGCATTGTACCTTTCTACGAGGGCCACCAGCTCGTCTGTATTGTGGGGGTAACTCTGACTGACCCAATGGCGTAGGGCAGAGGGAAGTTTCCTCAAGAACTGGTCCATGACCAACTGTTCCACGAGGTGGCTTGCTGAGTTGATCTCGGGTTGTAGCCACTTCCGAGCGAGGTGGATGAGGTCATACATCTGGCTTCGGGTGGCTTTATCCAACGTGAAGAACCATGCGTTGAACCTTTGGGCACGAACAGCCGTGGTTACGCCGAGGCGGGCGAGGATCTCGAACTTCAATTTTGCATAGACGTTAGCTTCGGCTGGCTCTAGATCAAAGTAAGCCTTCTGGGGTTCGCCGCTTAAGAAGGGTGCGATTAGACTGGCCCACTCAGCTTCTGGCCATCCCTCTCTCTGTGCCGTGCGTTCAAATGTGAGAAGATAGGTTTCAACATCATCCGAGGGAAGCCCAAAAAGCGTATTGTGACCTTGACAAAGAAGCCGCAGCAGACTATGACTGTCTGAAAAGCGAAATCCTTGCAAGGATTTGTGTGACTCCCGCAGTTTGTGCGCAGAGGTTCCATAAGTGGAAATACCAGGAACAGAAGCCGCCCAGGTCCCAGTTATGGGATTTGATTCACCTAGCATCCAAGTGGCTAAAACCAGAGGAACATAGCCCGACACGGATCCTTGAGATGGTGGTGTTGGACCGCTTCATTCGAGCGTTACCCCAGGACCTTCAACAGTGGGTGGGGCAGGGAGATCCCCTCTCTTATGATGCCCTGGTAGGTGCAGTGGAGCAGTTTCTGGCTACCCGTGAACTGTCACGCCCCACTCGCACAAACTACAACCCACGTCCCAACACGAACAGTAGAGGCCAGCGGTGGCGTCAGGACCCACGACCGTTCACACGATTTGAGCGGGTGGAAGAAAACCCGGATCGGGACAGAAACTCTAAATTTCAGAAAGGGTTTCAAGAACGAACTGGGCCAATTGTTTGTTTTGAGTGTGGGGAGACGGGGCATATTAAGGCTCACTGCCCACAGTTGTCTGAGCCAATGGAGTGTGCATATGGTTCTGTGAAGTCTGAATTTTGTGGAGTGGTGGGTATGACCCGCGAGGGAAAACGTACCCACAACTTCCTCACCACGGGGATGTTAAATATGAAACCAGTCTCCGCACTGGTAGACTCAGGGAGCAATATTAACTTGGTATCCGGGAAGTTGGTTAAGCCTCTCCGGTTACACCAGGGTGAGAAGTTGCGGGTATTATGTGTACATGGGTGTACGCTTCCGTACACCACGACTCTGATAAAAGTAAAAGTCGAGGGGCAAGTCATCGAAACTATGGCAGCAATTGTACCAAAGTTACCCCATTCCCTAGTGTTAGGCTGTAATTTCCCTGGTTTTGACACCCTGATCAGAGGACAGCTCACCTTAAACAATCCTACTCCAGATGAGCTTTTTCCATTTACAGACCCCGAATTAGTCGCCGAGGTGTCTAAAACCCCTAAGTCAAAACGAGAACGTAGGAACGAAAAAAAAAAGAGGTACACCCCCACCCCAGTTAGCACTGGTCACTACTCCTAACGGAGGGAGACCAGAGGGAGAAGAGTTGTCCGAGACAGGGCCTGTTGATGCTCAGGTGTCTGAGTTACCCGTGGAGGTAACCGACCAAACTCCAGATGAGGAAGGTTTTGGAAGTCTAGAACTTTCCCTAACTAACTTTGGTAGAGAACAGGCTAATGATCCCCAGTTGAAAAATGGGTTTAGCCAGGCGGTAGAAGTTAATGGTGTCCCGGTAGAAGGAACCACAAAGGAATCCTACCCATATTTCTATATTAAGAATGATTTGTTATACCATGTGAGCCAAGAGGAGGGCCAAGAAATAGAAAAATTGTTAGTACCCAGTTCATTAGTGAGGAAGGTCCTAGAGCTAGCACACTCTCATTTGTTGGGGGGTCATCTGGGTGTAGAGAAGACACAGCAAAGAATCCTAAAAAGATTTTACTGGCCAGGGATATATAATGCAGTAAAGAGATTCTGTGCCTCTTGTCCCGAGTGTCAGTTGACAGCCCCCCGACCAAGTTTGAGGGCCCCATTGATCCCTATGCCTATTATTGAGGTCCCATTTGAGAGGATTGCCATGGATATAGTGGGTCCCTTGGAGAAATCTGCCAAGGGTCATCAGTACATTCTGGTGATCCTAGACTATGCCACTCGATATCCAGAGGCACTACCTTTACGTAACACTTCCTCCAAAGCTATAGCTAAGGAATTGTTACAGGTATTCTCCCGACTCGGGATACGAAAGAAATTTTGACAGATCAGGGTACCCCGTTTACATCTAAGCTTATGCGAGACTTATGTGTAGAGCTAAAAATACAGTCCCTAAGAACCTCTGTGTACCATCCGCAAACGGACGGACTGGTAGAACGATTTAATAAGACGTTGAAGATGATGTTGAGAAAGGTGGTCGCTAGTGATGGGAAGAACTGGGACACCTTGTTGCCTTATCTCTTGTTTTCTATCCGAGAGGTGCCAAAGGCCTCTACGGGGTTTTCCCCATTTGAACTCCTGTATGGGAGACGCCCAAGAGGGATTCTGGATAGCCTCAAAGAAGAGTGGGAGCAACAAGCTGTGCCAGGGAAAAATGTCGTCCAATTTGTGGAAGATTTGAATGACCGTATTGCGCATATTACCCCCATAGTCAGACAGCATCTAGAAGAGGCACAGAGGGCCCAACGGAAACTTTACAACAGACAGGCTATGGTTCGCAACTTCCGACCAGGGGACCGAGTAATGGTCCTTGTTCCCATGGCCGAAAGCAAGCTGTTATCACATTGGCAGGGGCCATATGAGGTTCTAGAACAGGTCGGCCCGGCGAATTATAAAATTCGACAGCCAGACCGGAGGAAGGTAGAGCAAATCTATCACATAAATTTATTAAAATCCTGGAAGGATAGAGAGGTATGTCTGTCGGTAGTAGCTAACAAATCCAGGAAAGGGGAGGAACCACTTGTTCAAATATCGGCAGAACTTATGCCTGAACAACACAGAGAAGCTGTAGATTTGGTAAAAAGGAACAGAGATGTCTTTTCCAGCATACCAGGGAAAACTAGGATGATTTCTCATGATATCGTCACCAAGCCAGGGGTAGTCATTAAGATAAGACCTTATAGAATCCCAGAAGCTAGAAGAGGGGCTATTCAGTCAGAGGTAAAGAAAATGCTAGATCTAGGCATAATTGAGGAGTCCCATAGTCAATGGTCCAGCCCTATTGTCTTGGTACCTAAGCCAGATGGGACAATACGGTTCTGTAACGACTTTAGAAAAGTAAATGAAGTCTCGAAGTTTGATGCCTATCCTATGCCAGACGAGTTAATTGAGAAGTTGGCGAGGGCTCGTTTTCTAACCACTTTAGATCTTACAAAGGGTTATTTGGCAAATTCCCTTAACAAGGTCAGCAAAATAAAAAACGGCCTTCTCCACACCTGATGGTCTATTTCAGTATACTGTTTTACCCTTTGGTCTTCATGGGGCGCATGCAACCTTCCAAAGGTTGATGAATAAATCGTTACACCCACACTCGAACTACGCCTCAGCGTACTTAGACGATGTGGAAATTCATAGTCCAGATTGGGACTCACATCTAGAAAAGGTTGAGGCAGTGTTAAGAACCTTTCGGAAGGCGGGTCTTACAGCCAATCCAGCTAAATGTTCAGTCGGCCTAGCAGAGGCAAAATATCTTGGCTATGTTGTGGGAAGGGGGACAGTAAAACCCCAGCTCAATAAAGTTGAAGCCATTGAGAGTTGGCCCCATCCCCTTAAAAAGAAACAGGTTAGGACGTTTCTAGGCATTGTAGGTTACTACAGGCGATTTATACCCCATTTTGCAACCCGGGCTGCACAGCTTTCAGATCTAGTAAAGGCAAAGGCACCTGATGTTGTAAAATGGAACAGTAATGCGGAGACCGCATTTGTAGACCTACGCACAACACTCTGTAGTCACCCAGTCTTGGTAGCCCCGGATTTTACTAAGGAGTTTTTTCTACAAACGGACGCCTCCGAAGTAGGTCTCGGAGCAGTACTGTCCCAGTTTGTAGGAGAAGAGGAACACCCGGTCCTCTATTTAAGTCGCAAATTGTGTCCCCGCGAACAAAGATATGCCACAGTGGAAATAGAGTGTTTGGCCGTAAAGTGGGCAACAGACACATTGAAATATTACCTTTTAGGCAGGTCTTTTACACTCGTAACAGATCACGCACCACTACAGTGGATGCACAGAAATAAAGAAAAGAACTCGAGAGTTACTCGTTGGTTCCTGTCGTTGCAACTTTTTAACTTTACGATCCAACATCGGCCAGGCATACTGCACGGTAATGCTGATGCACTCTCTAGGGTGCACAGTCTCGGTGCATGGGCCGCTCCACTCGGTAACGTTATGCTGGGAAGGGGGATATGTGACAGGGTCATTGACTCCGTGTATGTGAATAGGCGATGGCAGTATGCATGCTATCCAGTAAACGAGGGGTTAACTCAGCTTGTCAAGCAGACCACAGGTGATTTGAATTAAGCTCCTTCACCTGCTTTAAAAACAGGAAGAGGAAATGCCTCTGGGGCGGCAGTCTCTCTCTGAGGCACAGAGAGAAGACAGAGGAGTGTTGACAGACACAAGCTGCCCAGATTGATCCTGTCCCAAAGGGGGGAATAAAGCTCCGAGGTAAGGAGCCAACTGCTATTGTTGGGCTGGACTAGGTTAGCTAGCCAGCCAGGTAGTTAGCCTGCACTTTTGTTTAGTCAGTGCCCCGACCGGGGTTAGGTTTTTTTGTTTACGTTTAATTTAAAGGGACAGTGTACCCATTGTTTAGTTATCTTTTTTTGGACAAATAAATCCACCAGCACTATTTCATCAGAAAAGTCGTGTTGTCTCCTCACTTACCACGGCCATCCTGCCACAATATATATATATATATGTATTTACATATCTTTGTATCCCCCTGAGGAAGTTCCCATTCTGTAGGACCGAAACGTTGGGTTTCTGGATGTATTTTTGCTTTCACTAATACACTTTGATTTTCAACACTGAGTGCTGTCTCTTGTTTACCAATCCTTGGAACGGTAACGTATAACTACATTCTCTATATGGGACGTGCACCTGTGGCTTACCAGCATCTATTGGAGTGCCAACTGCCTTATCTGACTATATATATATATATATATATACATACATATACACACACACACACACACACACACACACACACACACACACACACACACACACACACACACACACACACACACACACACACACACACACACACACACACACACACACACACACACACACACACACACACATATATATATATATATATATATACATATATAAAACTATAACATCACATGTATTTGTATTTTTTATTTACAAGGCTTCCAGCAGATGCTATATTTATTTATGTATCTGAAAACTGTATATACATTATAGCACTTGCCAGAGGATTCAGAGATCAGACAGTAATTAAAAATATAGATCATTTGTGATAGGAAGAGAAATCACTGCGTTCAGAAGCTCAAATTACCCTCTTATAGCAGCTACAGTTGTCAAGTGATGAGCATTCTAACCTTTTCCATATTACAACAATAGAGAAAATAAATACATCCCACTGACAATATTTTAGAAAACCTAATGTAATCTTCTGAAAAGCAATTTTATATTGAACTTTCTTCACCTATTTTTTTTTAAATAAGTATTGTTTTTGATTAAAAACAGTATAAAATGTTTGAAAAATTGTTTGTAGGGTTGGCTATTTGACCTTTGCTAATGAGCTTGTGGGTTTCAGTAAACTTGTTTGTCATTGTTAATATTTTAGAAACCCAAAATAAGCACAGTTTTCTAGGCAAACACAAAGTAACACAACCCTTATCTATTTAAACCGGCGAAACAAAATGTACTGTAGATTGCCTTGTTTACTAAATGGAATTATGTTTTGCACCTTTATTATATGTAATTGCCTTTTTTGTAATTGATTGATATAGGAATAAAGATGAATTAACACTTCATTTTGTTCATATGTTAATTATAAAACGGAGGCTTGATCAGCTCTTATAGCCTAATGGATGTTTTTATTTTATTTAGATATCACTCTCTTCTCTCTTACGCCGCAAAACCACTTAACCTCATTGTTTGAATGAATATACACTGGTAGAGAGATGAGAAGGTATGAGAATGTATAATTTCCGTTTCCCTCTATTAATCACAACAAATTAATAACTAACAGTTATCATGATCACTGATGTTTTTGTTTCTAATGAATTATCTTTGGCCTGAGTTGCTAAGAGTCCCTATGTCTAGTCTCTATGTCTGGGCAGTCAGAACTGCTGGAACTTAAAACATGTAACAAACCTATTCAAAATCACTATTTACAATAGAAAGTTTGCCTGATGTAGCCATGGCTGAGTTTTAAGCCCTATCTCTCAAGGCCCAACAACTGACACAAAGAAAATTGAAAATAGGGGCAAAATGTGATACATTCAATAATATTGCATCAAGCAATACCAACTATTTCTACTTTTAAAACACAACACTACATATAAATGCAGCAGACATGAATCCACCCTTAATGTGAAGCAATAATGTTACGTCTAGCACAGATTTTAAAGCACTCGTTAACACATTGGAAACTATAGTAAACATTGTGCTGATTAATGCACCCAATATATTTTACATTATTTCTCCTTAACGCACATTCTATCATGTGCAGTATAGTCTGCAACGTCCATTTAGCTCCTGAGAGACCTGCAGTCAGTGGAGGATTTCCCATTAGGCCCGATAGGCCGGGACTAGGACGGCAACATTTTGGGATGGCAAATTTCCTTTTTTTCCCATACAGACAGGCCCCGTTCTCTTGCCCACTGATTGCCAGGGGAGAGCGTGGGGCCTCTGTAACATTCTTACGATCCCTGACGAAGTACATTCAAAGTACGAAATGCGTTGGATGAGAGGACGCATTCACAGTACTACCCGCGGGGCTATTTTATCCTGTATACATCTCTTGTTCATCTCCGTTCCCTCCCGCTGCCTCCCTGACCGGCCGAAACTGTTGGCACCACCGGATGACGTCATTGACGCGCGCCGTAAACAGACGTCACACGCCGAAAGCCAGGGAGTGAGAGCCTGCTTCTCTGCAGTAACAGCTGTGAGACATACGAATTCAACCGGGCTGCTGTAACTACGATGTTGGGCTAACACCATACACCACGGCAGCGTTGATTTATGCAGAGAGCAACAAAGGAGAGGCAAAGGAGAAGAAAATCCACCCGATGACCAGCTTATCCCATCCACGGCTGATTGGTAACATGTCCATATACATGTACTGCCAGTAATTATTTTATCTGATGTACGTGCAATACTCACCTGTTATATTAATACAATTTTTTTATACATACTACACTATGAGGTTTTTTGCGCTGTTTCTTTTGTATTTGTTCTTCTCCTGCAGCACAACCCTTCTCTTTCAGCGTTGCAGCATCAAATGACGCTGCAACATCAAATGGCAAGGTGTTGCCATGATAATGCCATGACATGTGATGTCACATTGCCGCAACGCTGAAGGTGGAGAGCAGCACTGCAAGAGATGGCGCACCGGGTGGAACAAAGGTATAGTAAGTCCCTTTCGCCGGCAATTTTTTTTAATCCACCACTGATTGCAGTTTAAGAGCTAGAGCCAGTTCAGCACCCATCACTAAATGAGGAACATGTCTCTGACTCTGAACCTTACCTCACAAGTAATTCTGATGGTAAATTTGCACACCCAGAGGTTGAGGTCTGTAAAGAAAATAACTCCACCTCAGAAACCTCCTCCTCCCTCTGACTCAAAATAGTAGAATTAATACAGTATATCTTATCCATGTTGGTTTAACAAACAAAAGTAACAGTACACAGTCCCAAAGAGTGTGTGACTCTGCAGAAATACCAGACAAACAAGACAGAACCAACTAAAACTAATAGCACATAAAAAACTACATACAACACAAAACTAAAAAAAAGAGAGGAAAGAAGGGGACCATGAGAGACCAATAGTGTGATACATAAATATACAAATCTATATTGGTAGAAAAGGGTATCTCACTCACAAACAAACTTGAAATGTAGGCATAGCAATGAAGAGCCTTGTCAAGTCCCAGATCCCTCCATTCACATTTGAATCTACTGGGAAAATGTGCTGGATAGCTGACCCCCGTACTCCAAACTGCAGTTTTGGTATTCTCATGGCCTCTCTGCTTAATCGTTCTCCAGCAACGTGTCTTCTTGCTCCATCTTTTCCAACTAGGATTATGTGGTATGCATCTCACCTGTCCAGTATTCCAAGCCACTGATAGAGCAGTCAACAAACACACAATCCCAACAAGCTCAGTACCCCAAAATCCACCACATCATATATATATGTATATATATTGTGACAGAAACCAGGGGATGGTAATAAATTCCATATATAGGGCTCCCAGGATACTGAACAGTTTCTATCCTGTTTAGGCTGGAAGTGCAGCCTCATAATACATGCACTCCATCCCACAGTTTGGCAAGTGCTGGAACTGCGGGATGAGGGATCCAAACCAGAGTTCTGATTCTGTCTGATTTCTGTCACCTGTCCTGCTAATTAGAAGTCAGGTATTTAAGACTGATTTCCTGGTTCCTCTTCCCTCTCCCCCAAGAGCCTGGAGGCAGGAAGTCTGCTGGAAGCAGAGAGGGGAAAAGCCTCTCCCCAAACAGGATAAATCATTCTGCTCTTTTTTGTCTAAAACTGCAAAGTTCCTTATTTTGTTGTTGGAAGTGGAAAAGCCACTTCAACCCTGAGTCAGGGAAAACCTAAGTTAAGTTATTGCTCAGGTGAGCAGGTTTTTGTTTTGCTTGTGTTTCTGTTGTATGCACTGTGGCAGTCTCAGTGCCTGGGACTGAATAAACCAGGCATAGCCTGTTTAAAGGAACAGCACGTGACGCCACGTCTTTTAACCTACCCTAAAAGACCGTGTTCTAACAGTCCCGGACAGACGGCGGAGCCCCGGAGTAAGCCGTTTGTCACATATGGTGGAGAATGCGGGCAGAACACTAAAAGGTCTGCGGGTTAAAGAACTTTAAAAAAAAAAAAAAGTTTTTTTCTCTCCAAACAAGATGGAAGACGTGGTGAGTGTGCTGGTACGCAATGTCGCTGCCCAGAAAGATGCAAATAAAATCCAGCAAGAGGCGAATTCAGCCCTGCAAAAGGTGAATGCAACCCAGCAACAGCTGCTAATAGCCCAGCAATAGATTAATGCAAACCAGCAACAGGCGAATGCAAACCAGCAAGAGACAAACTGCTTGCTGAGAGAGGAGCAACAACGGTTCGCCCAGGGCTTACAGCAGGAACTCGAGATCCTGAGAGAGACTATCAATAAGACTCCACTGGCGGAGGCAGCCCCAGTTACGAAAATGACCAGGGCAAGCCACTACCTTCAGAAGATGGGGCCCTCGGATGATGTTGAAACCTATCTTCTCACGTTTGAACGCATGGCACAGAGAGAGGGATGGCCAGAAGCTGAGTGGGCCAGTCTAATTGCACCCTTCTTAAGCGGCGAACCCCAGAAGGCTTACTTTGATCTAGAGCCAGCCGAAGCTAACATCTATGCAAAATTGAAGTTCGAGATCCTCTCCCGCCTTGGTGTAACCACGGCTGTTCATGCCCAAAGGTTCCATGCATGGTCCTTCATGTTGGATAAAGCCACCCGAAGCCAGATGTATGACCTCACCCACCTCGCTCGGAAGTGGCTACAACCCGAGATCAACTCAGCAAGCCACATCGTGGAACGGTTGGTCATGGACCAGTTCTTAAGAAAACTTCCCTCTGCCCTACGCCGTTGGGTCAGTCAGAGTGACCCCCACAATGCAGACGAGCTGGTGGCCCTCGTAGAAAGGTACAATGCAGCAGAAGAGCACCCGCAACACATAGTCATGGAGCATCCCCACTACCCAAGGTTCCAGGACTCTTCCAGAGACGGTTAAAGGGTACAAGGGTTAAGGTGGGCTGAAGAGCGACGACCGCCTTCACACAGCACCAGCAACAGTGGCTTGCACACTAAGGGCAACAGCCAACATGGGGAGCCGAAAAAGGGCTCTAAGTGGGACACAGACAATGTACCTAAATGTGTAAATTGTTATGAGAGGGGCCACACCGCGAAAGTCTGCCCACTAGATGCTGAACCAATGCAATGCGAAAGCGTTGAACCTTATTCGCTGTGGTCCCAATGTATGGGCCCTAGCCCAGAGTACCCCTTGAATAACCCTCTGTGGGCATTTGTAAAGGTAAATGGTAAGACGGTTCGGGAACTTCTTGACTCTGGGAGTATGGTCACACTAGTGTCCGAATATCTGTTGCCCATTGAGAAAAAACAGGTAAACAGTTCACAAAGATTGGCAATTTGTTGTATACATGGGGATAATCACGAATATTCCACTGTTGATGTTCTTATTGAAACAGAGTTTGGTTCTTTAGATTTCAAAGTGGGTTTAGTACCCAAACTGGCACATGATGTGTTAATAGGGACCGACTTTCCCCATTTTCTAAAAATGTGGTCCTCCTCTCAGAATAGCGCCCAGAGTTCAATAGCGGACCATAACGAAGTAACAGAAGAAACTAATCCTTTCCTTTTTTCAGAAATAGAGGTTGATGTGGGCCCAAATAAGAAGGGGAAAGAGGATGAGTGCTTTAAAATTCCCTTCCCCATGGCTACCTTGGTAGGGAATATCCCAAATCAAGATGTTGAACAGGCACTTACAGTATCACCCCAGAACAGGATAAGACCTTCGCTGACCTAGAGGTCAGTACTGGGAGTTTTAAGAAGGCCCAGTGGGAAGACCCCACATTAGCGGAAGCAAGGAGGAATATACGGGACCAGAATAGTACTCCTGGCCAACTAGATAGGTCACTTGCCTACCCCTACTTCGAGGTAGAGAATGACCTAGTATATCGGGTTGATAAAAGGAAATCAATTATAACTAAACAATTGTTGGTACCACGGACATTCCGTAATGTAGTATTACCACTCGCACATAGTCACCCATTGGGGGGACACCTAGGGGTAGAAATGACAAAAGAAAAGGTTCTCCGAAGCTTCTATTGGACTGGGGTTCTGGCAGAAATGACAAATTATTGCTCCTCATGCCCAGAATGTCAGATCACCGCCCCGTTCAAAGCGTATCGTAGCCCATTGGTACCCCTTCCCATAATAGATTTACCATTTGACCGGATTGCTATGGATCTAGTAGGACCCCTAATAAAGTCTGCTAGGGGACATCAGCATATATTGGTAATATTAGATTATGCCACCCGATATCCGGAGGCAGTTCCCCTACATAGCACCTCTGCTAAAAACATAGCAAAAGAGTTAATAGTTCTGTTTACCCGGGTCGGAATTTCTAAAGAGATCTTAACTGACCAGGGAACACCATTTATGTCCCAAGTAACAAAAGAGTTATGTAAACTCCTAAAAATCAAGCATCTCAGAACCTCAGTCTATCATCCACAAACAGATGGTTTAGTGGAACGGTTCAATAAAACCTTAAAGAGCATGTTACGCCAGGCGGTCGATAAGGATGGGAAAAACTGGGATTGTTTGTTACCATACCTGTTATTTGCCATTAGGGAAGTTCCCCAATCATCCACAGGCTTCTCCCCGTTTGAACTATTGTATGGCCGACACCCAAGGGGCTTACTGGAAATAGCCAAAGAGACTTGGGAACACGAGGTTACCTCTTACAGAAGTGTAATAGAGCATGTTGCCCAGATGCAGGACCGCATAGCTGCAGTCCTACCTATAGTGAGGGAACACATGGAAAAAACTCAAGAGGCACAGAGGAATATGTATAATAAGGGTGCTAGGGTCAGAATTTTTTTTCCAGGCGATAGGGTACTAGTTCTGGTTCCCACCGTAGAGAGTAAATTCCTTGCTAAGTGGCATGGGCCATATGAGGTCTTGGAAAGAGTGGGAGAGGTCGTGTTAACCCTAGTACCCCCAGGTCCGTTAGAGAATCGAGAAACTGACCCAGAGGTTAGCATAGCTGAAACCCTGTCCATTCATCAGAAACGAGAGGTCCAGAATTTAGTGAGAAGAAACAAAGAAGTCTTCTCTACACAGCCAGGTAGAACTAGCGTTATTGAACATGACCTAGTCTCTGAACCGGGGGTCCGAGTTAACCTTAAACCGTACCGAATCCCAGAGGCCAAAAGAGAGGCTATAAAAAAATGCTAAAACTATGCGTAATTGAAGAATCCCAAAGTGGGTGGAACAGCCCTATACTTTTAGTCCCAACGCTAGACGGTACAACAAGGTTTTGCAATGACTACCGTAAACTAAACGCTGTGTCAAAATTTGATACTTATCCTATGCCCAGGGTTGATGAACTGGTAGAGAGACTGGGCAAAGCCCGATATCTCACGACCCTAGACCTAACAAAAGGGTACTGGCAGGTTCCCCTCACAGAAAGGGCAAAAGAAAAGACAGCCTTCTCAACCCCAGACGGCCTCTTTCAGTATAGGGTGCTGCCTTTTGGCTTACCTGGAGCTCCCGCCACATTCCAAAGAATGATGGATAAAATTTTAAAACCACATACTCGGTATGCTGCCGCCTACCTGGATGATGTGGTAATCCATAGTGAAGATTGGCAATCCCACCTTCCAAAGGTCCAAGTTGTGCTTGACGCAGTTTGGGCTGCTGGACTAACTGCTAACCCCGCTAAATGCACTATTGTTCTGGAGGTGGCCAAGTATCTGGGGTATTCTATTGGCAGAGGTTCACTCAAACCACAAACACTCAAAGTAGAGGTGATACAAAATTGGCCAAGGCCAGTTACAAAAAAACAAGTAAGGACCTTTTTGGGATTAATTGGTTACTATAGAAGGTTTATTCCCAATTTTGCAACTAAGGAAACCCCACTAACCGACCTCACAAAAGCAAGAGGGCCGCTAATGGTAAAGTGGTCCCCCGAAACCGAACAGGCCTTTAGAAGCCTGAAAGGAACTCTCTGTGCCCAACCAGTGTTGGTCACACCTGACTTCTCTAAAGAGTTTTTAGTCCAAACCGACGCATCTGAGGTAGGGCTGGGGGCTGTACTCTCCCAGGAGTCTCAAGGTGAGGAGCACCCCATCCTTTATTTAAGTAGGAAACTAAATCCCCAGGAGAAAAATTACTCCATAGTCGAGAAAGAGTGTCTCGCAATAAAGTGGGCTGTAGAGAAGCTCAAATACTATATGTTGGGGAGAAAATTCCGGTTGGTCACAGATCATGCACTCCTCACCTGGATGTGTCAAAACAGAGAGAAGAATGCTAGAGTGACCAGGTGGTTCCTAAGCCTACAACCCTATTAAATTTTCTGTGGAACACAGGTCAGGGCACAAACATGGCAATGCTGACGGGTTGTCAAGGATGCAATCCCTAATATCCGTGGTCGCACATCCCTCGAGGTTTGAGCAGGGGGAGAGGATATGTGACAGAAACCAGGGGATGGTAATAAATTCCATATATAGGGCTCCCAGGATACTGAACAGTTTCTATCCTGTTAAGGCTTGAAGTGCTGCCTCATAATACATGCACTCCATCCCACAGTTTGGCAAGTGCTGGAACTGCGGGATGAGGGATCCAAACCAGAGTTTGTCTGCTGCCTAATTTCTGTCAAATGTCCTGCTAATTAGAAATCAGGTATTTAAGACTGGTTTCCTGGTTCCTCTTCCCTCTCCCCCAAGAGCCTGGAGGCAGGAAGTCTGCTGGAAGCAGAGAGGGAAAAAGCCTCTCCCCAAACAGGATAAATCATTCTGCTCTTTTTTATCTAAAACTGCAAAGTTCCTTATTTTGTTGTTGAAAGTGGAAAAGCCACTTCTACCCTGAGTCAGGGAAAACCTCATTTAAGTTATTGCTCAGGTGAGCAGCTTTTTGTTTTGCTTGTGTTTCTGTTGTATGCACTGTGGCAGTCTCAGTGCCTGGGACTGGATAAAGCAGGCATAGCCTGTTTAAAGGAACAGCACGTGACGCCTCGTCATTTAACCTACCCTAAAAGACCGTGTTCTAACAGTCCCGGACAGACGGCGGAGCCCCGGAGTAAGCCGTTTGTCACAATATATATATAGGTATATATATATATATCTATAAATGCATTTATTTTAAGGGTCATTTAGTTAAACCCTTTGGCCAAAGCGTTATAAGCCTTCAATTCACATCAACGCATAACCAAATTTTCAGATCTTAACACTAAACTGTGAAACTTGTCTTTTACCTCTGTTGGAGGGAGAATGACGGCAGTACAGTAGGTCTGTCCATACAGCACAATGAAAAAAAAAAGTACTACTTTAAAAATTGGGGAGGAGTGAGCTTAAACCCTGGGAGGACGTACCACTAACCTCCAAGCAACTGATGTCATGCTCAATAGCATTCCTCTTGAAATAAAAATTTATATACAGTATATATGATGTGGTGGGTTTTGGGTTTCTGAGCTTGCTGGGATTGTGCGTTTGTTCATTTCAATTTGTAACTGGCATCAGTTGTTTTGAAGTTAATAAAAAAAATTAACAAAGAAACTAGTATTAAAATAATGCACTTGTACGGTACAACAAGGTATTCAAAACTAAAAGAATACAATGGTGGCTATGGCAAGGGTGCATCCAGGTGACACAACTGTGTACCAGGTATCATGTAAAACGAAGACACAGGTTTGTAGGATGGTCTGCAGGGTTGATGCTAAGCAAGTACACTAATGTATCCAGAGCACTATTCCTCTCATGCTTTTCATACATTAAGTAGTGTACAATATTCCTCTGCAGTCTTTTTCATCTTTCTAATATGGTCTTTTCACAGTGAGACAATTCGGCTGGCGGACGAGGTCAGTGTGGAAAATGACGAATGATCTACTGTAGAGGTTTGCAATATCCTGCCTCACAAGAATGATCTTCCAGTGTCTGAGTCCAGCATCAGACTAATGTGATGTGATTTGGGCTGGACATCTAGATGTTTGAGGTAAAGTGCTGGATTTTACAGATTGTTTCTGCACATGCTAAGTGATGTGCATGAATATTATACCATACTGTGTTTGCATTCTAACAGTGTTTATTACAAAGTTCATCCCATGTTTTAAATTTAATTTTTTAATGTTCATTTTTTTGATCCCAGTTCTTATTAAGAATGGAATATTGAACGTTTAATTCAGCTTCATAGGCAAGTTTTATACCATTGTATTGTACATCTGCTGTAGCAGTAAAGCTATTGTCACAATAGTCACCCTATCACCAACTCAGCCCCACCAAACATTAACCCCTTATATTGTATTAATTAATTAATTTTGCCTGAGCCAATGAGAAGTGACCAACGTTTGACACTTTAACAGAATAGACGTCAGCTGTACTGTGTATAAAATCACATAGAAACTGGATTGTCATACAAACAGAGAGAAAATGCTGATCTTCACCAGAACTCTTCTGCTCCATCACTCCTCTCCATCTTTTACTTCATTGATGGATCAATCCATCTTCTATAGATGCAACAACTTGCTTAGTGCTGTACAAATGATAGCAATAAAGACCCTAAGAAGGCACAGGATACATGCTGATAATACCAAATGACCCGTGACCTTTAAAAAAGTGGTAAAGGTATAACAGGTGGAAGCATCCATAGCTCTAGGACCATTCTGGAAGACGAAGCAAGCGATAACAATATTAATTGAATATTCCCGGAAAGCTGATTCTACACCATATTAGACACTGGGGACCTTACACAGATTCAACACAATACACACATAACCCAGCTCATCCCACCAATCCTCAACCTCAAGCACCATCGCACCCAGCTCACCCAACCTTTGACCGATCGCACCCCATTCCAGACCCAGCTGACATCACCTCTAGCCTATTGCATCCCACTCCAGTTTAATTTTAACTGGTGCCATGGTCAGATTTGAAATGCCGGGATCAACAGAGGGTGAACACCAAGAGGGAAACATTGTCATATTTTACTTGAAACAACATTGTGCCATTCTTTCACCCCACCCCTTTCTTCCTTGTTCACGGATAATATGGCAACATCAAGTGTTTTTTTTGGACAATTGTGATGCTGGTATACCTTGCACACCTGTGGCCAGATGTGCTACTGAGCATGCACAGGTAACTGAGCAAGATCAGAGATTGGTCTTTATGGATAAAAAATTGATCTTGTGATAGAGAGGATGAACCATATTGCGACACATATGGATGGTCTCTATTTGCTTAGGGAAAGACTGCTGCAAGAGAACCCACAGCATCTGAAGGAAGCCTCTTAAACCCCCAGTTGTCTCTAAGCAATACACAGATGCTGGAAAGTATTGTCCTGTTTATTCAGCAATGAATGTCGGGAAGTGCAACTTAAAAGTTTTCAAGTGGAGTTGTTTGGGTGAGCTCTTATTAGAGTAATGTTGTTTTCATGCAATGCTCCAATGATGCCATTGTTTTAATGCTTGTTTTGTAGATTGTCAACGTTTCTCAGTGCCATTACCTTGTTTTTGTAGAAACCCCACCCAGTGACACAGAACATCACTATTGGGTAATTAAGGTAACAAGTTATTTTCCTGCATTGTAGCTCCTGCATGCATGCTCATTAATTTGATAAAATACATACAGTATGCCTTCCATTCAGTAGGTATAGAGAGTGCATCGGTAGTAATAATTAAACGGAATGCATATGCATTCCATTCAGTTGGCATTACCACAAATGTGCACAAATTCATTGGAACGCATATGCGTTCCATACAGTATGCCTAGAGAGTACATTGACAGCGATATTTTCTGACAGAGCAATACAGTGTTTAAGTAATGCATCTATTTCTTGATTATCTCACAGATGAATCTGAATATGAGACAACCAGTTGGTGGAAGAAGATTGTATTGTTTTTCCCAAGTCTTTTAATTTTTTTATTGTATAAAGCAATAACTTTTTCCAGAAATCTTACATTGATGTATACTTACAATACAATACTGTACATGTTTCTAAAATTTACTTTAATAAATATGTCATAATTTATAAAGACTAAGGGGCCTCTTCTATAAGCCTCGATAACCCACTTATCGATGCCTTTTCGGCCCAAATGATTACTGCATTCTCCCAGATACAGGGATCACCTCACTCCTTGCCAATTGGGGATGGGAATTACCTTTGAGCAGCGGTTGCAGCTAAGGGTCGGCTCTCAAGTGACCAAGCCTCCCGACCCCAGCGGACTTCTACCCAACCTTCTCATCGAAAGGTGACATCCCACAGTTTGGAAAGAAGTTGGATGGCACAGACAAGATCAATGGATATCTCAAAGCATTCGAAGATCAGTATCGCCAGTTCCGTATACCATAACGGGACTGGGTTTTGCGGTTGTCACCGCTATTGACTGTGGTTGCCCTGGAAACCTTCCAGGCAATCCTGTCAATGGACAGCGATGATTACCGGCATGTCAAAGCTTTGTCACTCACACAGTATGCCCTCACACTGGAGGCATACCGTGGCATGTTCAGGTCAGGAGAAAAGACTGGCAAGGATACATACATGTGCTTTTTGTCCCAAATCATTCATCAGGGCACTCAGTGAGTGTAAGGAAGTGATGCCACCAAGTATCACAGTTTACTGGACTTGGTGTTTTAAGAACAATTTCTCCAGAGTTGCCCAACTGAGGTGCGGGATTGGGTCTTTGACCGAAAGCCAGTGACTTGCCACACTGGAGCCACCTTGGCTGATGAGTATATTACCATTCATACTCTGACCCACAAGAAGGGATCTGCCCAGAATGGAGCCAGCCTAGCTCAGGCAAAGACCAGTCCAACACACTGGTAGCCGAAGCAAACTGCTGAGGGGGATACACCAAAGACTGCAGAGTTCAGGCATGAAAAAAGGTGCTATCAGTGCAACCACACTGGGCACATCAAGGCTGACAGTCCGGACCGGCCAAACGTTCTCCAGCTGCAAGGCCAGTTGCCGCCGTGCGAGTGGCACACACAGAGAAGCAGAGTGCAGCCATCCAGCCAGCCTAGCCAGAGACTAAAACGAAGGTATCTACACCAACAGCCAGTGGAACAGCAGTGGAGACAGGGGGGGCATCACATTGCAACTGTCGGTTTGCAATTCAACGATGTCCGGAAAAAGCATTTAAGGCCAGTGACCATTGGGGATCCCGAAGCTTCTGGCTTGCTAGATTCCAGGGCCACTATCACTCTTGTCTGACCTGATTTGGTGAGACCAGAGGATCTGCTCCCGGGAAAAGGGAAGCAGGTGACCATGCCAGTCGGGGGACCTAGGTCAATTCAGGTCACCCGGGTCTTTCTCGATTGGGGTGCCAGATGAGGCATGAGGGAGGTGAATGTTTTACCTGGGTTGGATACTGAGGTTCTCTTCGGTAACAACATAGGGTGTCTTGTTTGTTCTTTTGAGGAAGAAGCTGCTCCTGTTCCAGTGATTACAAGGAGCAAGAGCAGGGCTCTTGCCCAGACAGGGGAGACTTTGGTACCCCTGCCACCTCAGGATATCGCCGTCCCACTGAATTTGGGACCAACAGCTCCAGGAGTCTCTGTGTAGACAAGGCAGGTAAGCCAGACAGAGTTGTGACATTGTACTGACCTACCTACCCATTTACTTGTTCCCCCATCACCTGACTTAGTGACTGAGGGAGAGTGGACGGAGCTAGCGGCACTATCAGAAACTTGTGCGATCCGATCCCAGCTTAGAGGGCATGAGAATTAGGGCTTCTTATTCTGCCTCTGAGAGTGGGTTGGCTCGGTTCTTAGGGCACCGAGGGCTTTTGTATGGAGACCATGATTCCACTGCTCCAGATAGTGTGGACTAGATGACAGTTAGTGGTACCAATGGAGTATAGGCAGCAGATATTGCTGGTAGCACACTCCATACCACTAGCGGAGCATCAGGGGGTCACTCACTTGAGAGCCCGTCTGTGCCAGCATTTCTACTGGCCTGGCAGTGGCACAGTTTTGCCAGTCCTGTGATGCCTACCCAGCGAGTAGTTAAGGCAGATGATCGTGTGAAGACGTCCCTGAACCCACAACCAATAATAGGGGAACCCTTCAAGATAGTAGCCATGGATAAAGTGGGACCTCTGATGATACCTGGCTGGTTCGGCAAACGTTACATCCTTGCGCTGTCCACCATTGAGGCAAGGGCAGTAGCTAAAGCACTGTTAAATATTTTCTCTAGAGTAGGATTCCCTAGTGAGATTCTAATTGACCAAGGGTCACAATTCATGTCAGAATTGTTACAGTGTCTCTGGGATTCGATCGAGTTGAAGCACTAGCGCAAGACCCCTTACACCCCCAGACAAACAGTTTATGTGGGAGGTTCAATGGTCAATGGTATGCTGAAGCATGTGGTTCGGGCATTCATAGAGGTTGAATGAAAAGACTGGGTGATTCACCTGCAGCACTTGCTGTTTGTGTACCGAGAGGTTCTACAAGAATCTACTGGCTTCTCTCCCTTCGAGCTTCTATATGGTCGCAGGATACGGGGACATCATGATCTTATGGGAAGGGGAGACTAACAAAACTGATGCTTCTGTGCTAAAGTATATGGTAGATCTCAGGGAACGGTTAGGATTGCTTATGGGGTTGACACAGTGTCACGGGAGACCAGACATTTGCAACTTTTATACCGTGTCATGGTTGTGCTCGCCACAAACCAGGACCGGACCATGGGGCTGAGGTGGGGTTACATCATCACCAACCTGAGGCCACGTAGTCGGATCCGGTTTGCGCAGTTCATAGTCGTACATAGCAGGGTCGGGACTGGAGAAGGCAGCATAGTCAGTGGACATGCCAGGGTCAGGATTGGAGACATCAGGGTAAACGTTATCCAGGCGGAGTTTCAGCAACAGGTAGTCAAGTAGGTTCCGCTTCAGCGTAATAGCTTCAGGGCGGGAGTGGGTTCTGCGCGAGTGGCGTCCGTGGCCCATGGTACCGGTCTAAGCAAGGAGAAGGTTGACCGGAGAGGGCACACTGCCAGGCAATACTGGTAAACCAGTGCTTCAGCACCGATGTCCAAAGCTGGCTGCTGCGAAGGGAGAGAACAGCAGGCCACTGGATCCAAACAGTAACCTCTGCTAGGGGTGAGTGCAGCAGGTTGCAGAATCCAGGCAGGCAGAACTC
Organism: Ascaphus truei; assembly: GCF_040206685.1. Taxonomy (NCBI): domain Eukaryota; kingdom Metazoa; phylum Chordata; class Amphibia; order Anura; family Ascaphidae; genus Ascaphus; species Ascaphus truei. The sequence goes on from NC_134484.1 coordinate 220,412,750, forward strand.
AGGCCTCTGCGTAGAGGGAAGCAGCAAGCCTTCGGGGAACAGGAACACAGGCCTCTGCATAGCGAGCAGCAGCAGGCCACCAGAACCAGGGACTAGAGACGAGAACTAGAAACTAGAGCGTAGCGAAATCATTAGTAACACAGGAGACAAGCCAGATGGCTTGTGGCAGAACACATGTAACATCCATAAGGAATTATGCTCGGCAGAGAAGCATTGTGGGGAATGTAGTCTTTAAAGGGCAGCGAGCCAATCACAGGAGGGAGGTGTGTGAGAATCCTCCAATGACAGAGCACAGGGCAAAGGCTGCAGTGAAAGCTAGCACAGGTGCTAATGATAGCAAGAGGGAGTATTAGGTGAACTGCAGAGATCTGTAAGGCTACAAGCAAAGCCAGAAACGGATTCCATACACACCGGGATCATAAAACTGAGCAAAATTAGTTGATTACATAAATTGCCATTTATTCACTTAAACAGGCAAACACACTATGAGACACAAAATACATGAGAAAGACACACTTACAGGGGGTATGGGGCAAAGAACTAACCTTTCCTGGTTGAAATACACAGAGAAACAATGTTTTTAGTTGACCGGGACTTGGTCCCAAATGTCCTGGAACTCAACTCGTCTTGGAGTCCCTGACGCTACCGCCTCTTTCATCCGGAGGTGCTAAAATCCCTTGATTGAGACTTAGGGCCTCATGCACTGAGCGCCAAAAAGGCTTTTATCGCCATTTTCTCGCCAAAAATGCCTTCCCGATTCAGTAAGCACCAATAAGTGGGAAAAATCGGCAATTTTTGTTCCCGATAAAAAATTATCGGCAGCCGGGTGCCGATAAGCCACTTATCTGCACTTTTTGAACTCGGCAGAATTCAGGCAGCCCGATCAGCTTTTCGCTGCTGATCGGCACTCCCGAATTGTGAATTTTACGCCAATCCGTCCCGCCAACTAAAGTTGAAGGGGTTAAGCCTTCCCGCTACCACCCACAAGCTCTAAACAACCACCGTTGGGGCCAAATACCCCTTCACACACCCCCGCTACACACAATAAAAAAAATACACACACAACAGCACCACACTAAATAAATAATTTAAAAATTAAAAAAAAAATATATATATATATATATATATATATATATATATATATGCCTCTTATGCATATCCAGTTAAAATCAACCCCACACTGATGAGACCCATCAAGGTCGAAACAGCTATCTGTGGGTGGTTTTCTGGGTATGCACCTTAACCCTGGCTGTGCTCAAAGCTGTGACCATGCAGCAAGCTTTAGCCTATAGGGAACCATGTTAAAAATGGTTTTTGAGGCAAAAAGTGACACTGTGTGCTCATTTGCATGTCATTTCCCAGAATCCCTTGCTGCAGTGGAAGTGCTGTATGCTGGGTGATAATGGGGAAAGGCGGGGTTGCAGACCTGCCTAAGACATGCAGATGAGCATACAGTTGTATTTGCATATTTGCTTTCCTGTGGAGGGTTTTTGTCACTTTTTTTACTCACCATAACTTAACTCAGTATTATGGTATATATATATATATATATATATGTATCCGAGGCAGGAAAAATGCATTTAAAGCCCACTTAATTACCTTAGCGGCTAACCGCTAAGGCAATGAAGGGGTTAACCTGCCGTGCCAGGTTTATTGTGGGTAGCGGGGGTGGGTGAAGGGGGTATTTGGCCCTTGTTGCTTGTTTAGGGCTTGCAGGGGGGTTGCGGGTGCACTTAACCCCTTCACGACCGTAGCGGTTAATACCGCTATGGTCATGAAGGGGTTAAGCCTTCCCGCTACCACCCACAAGCTCTAAACAACCACCGTTGGGGCCAAATACCCCTTCACCCACCCCCGCTACCCACATTAAAAAAAAATACACACACAACAGCCCCACACTAAATAAATAATTTAAAAATTAAAAAAAAATATATATATATATATATATATATATATATATATATATATATTACCCCAACAACCCCTATACCCCCCTAACATACACATATATGCACATCAATGACACTAGAGGCTGGCGGGGGCCCTCGGGTGTTACCCGCAGGCCTGCAGTATCAAATCTGTGCCCCCCCCGAATTAATGTCAAAACACATACATACTTATAAAGAAATAACCCCCCCCCCCTAACACATACAGTATAGTAGTTGGGCACAATTACTATTATCCACAAATGGATAATAGTGAATGTGCCCATTTTAAATACATACAGAACAATAAATACATTAAATACATATTGCACTCACCCTTGTCTGGCTGCCACGATGAAGGCCATCCTCATCTTCATCCTGCCCATGCCCCCTCCGATGCTGCACAACAGAAACAAGAATAAAAACATCCAATGTAATGACCCCTAACCCCTTAATCACTATAGCGGTTATTAACTGCTACAGTCATTAAGGGGATAACCCACCCTCACCCACCACTCGGGAGGCCTACATAGACTCCCCCACTAACCCCCCACCCCGTGAGGCCTAACCACCCTCACCTACTACCCAGCCGGAAGGCCTACCCATTTACCCGTGGGGCCAATACCCCCTCCCCCCACCCCCAGTACCCACAATCAAAACAATACACTGCCCCACAATAAACATCATTCTATTTATTAAATACATAACCTACCCCCTGTGCCCCCCCCCCCATAAATACATGATTTATTCTTTTACATACAGGGTTCATACCCCAGGCCCACGCGAGTCCCCGGTGGGCCTGACGGGTCACCTCACAGACCTACAGGTTACCAGCTACTTGTTTCATACAGGTTCTGGAGGCCTGTTGGTTGGTCCCGCCAGACACCAATGGCCCACCAGGTGGTCTCCGTGGGTCACCGTGGGCCACAATTGGGTCCCCACGGTAGGCCCGCGGATGTCTGGGAGCCCTGGGTGAGACCCACCGGTGTCTGTGGGGCCTCGGGTGGTTCACATGGGGGTCTGGGTACCCACGGGTGAGCACTACGGGTCCGCGGTGCCCCCACAGATGTTGGGCCACCGGTTCTTCCCCCTCAGACTACAGGTCCGCGGTGCCCCCACAACCGGTTCTTCCCCGCAGGTGTCCCCCATGGACCCACCAGCCTGATACCCATGAGATACCCGAGGATACCGCAGGTGGTCTCCAGAGGTCTCACGCAGAACCAAAATGAACAAACCCTGAATGTAAAATAAATAAACCTGACCAATACATTCAATACATCTATCCCCCCCCCCCAACACATACAATACAATAATGTGCAAAATAACTATAATCCAGATAGGGATAGATTATATGCCCATTATTAAACACATGACCTAGCATATTAAAATAAATAAAGTACTACTGACCTCATCAATAAAAAGCCCCCGTCGCCAGCAAAATCCTTGTCCTCCATTGCCCACAAAATACATAGCCAATACATAGCCAATACATTGCAATTACATTCAGATATCAATTAACCCCTTAATCACCTTATCGGATAATAACCGCAAAGGTAATTAAGGGGTTAAGCCACCCTGGCCCGATACCCACCCTTCATCCATTCATTTGTACAGTGGCTTCATCATGCAACTATATATATACACATATATACGCAGCTCAGTCCTTTTTCTTTGTGTTCGTCCTAATATATATATATATATACATATATATTTATAGAGAGAGAGAGAGAGAGAGAGAGAGAGAGAGAGAGAGAGAGAGAGAGAGAGAGAGAGAGAGAGAGAGAGAGAGAGAGAGAGAGAGAGAGAGAGAGAGAGAGAGAGAGAGAGAGAGAGAGAGAGAGAGAGAGATGGGGGGTGAGAGAGGGAGAGAGAGCGAGGGGGTGAGAGAGAGAGAGGGGGGTGAGAGAGAGAGGGGGTGAGAGAGAGAGAGTGTGGGTGAGAGAGAGTCACCTTTATTATGGATTGCATTCTGTTTTTGTTGCAGCATAATTACTTCACGTTTGATGATCAATATTTTTTACAGACACAGGGGACCGCTATGGGCACATCATTTGCACCTTCGTATGCCAACTTATTCATGGGCTTTTGGGAGACTTACCACATTTTCGGTGACAATAATCCTTACAGACAATATATTAAATTCTATCGTCGCTATATCGATGACTTACTTTTGATTTGGTGTGGGGATACACAGACACTTTTATAATTTTTAGATTATATTAATACCAATGACTGTAATCTCAAATTTACTCATACCATACATGATCATCATATTGATTACTTGGATGTGCATCTATATGTAGATACCAATCTACTGATACAAACAGACATTTATAGAAAGGAGAACTCCCGCAACTCCTTGTTAAGAGCTAATAGTGCACACCCGAGACCACTGCTCAATGGTATCCCCAAAAGTCAGTTTCTACGACTTAGAAGGATTTGTTCTACGGAAGAATCCTTTGATATTCAAGCTGAAAATCTCAGATTAAGATTTAAAGCTCGTGGATACTCTGACGGTGTTCTGGGGAGTGCACTCAACAATGTGAAAAGGCTCAAGAGGGCAGATCTCTTACAAAGATCTAAAAAGAATAGGCCAGATGAACAAAGACAAGGGAATTATGATAGAGAGGCACCTCTCTTTATTACGACCTATTCCAGACAAGCTGGCAATATTCGATCTATTCTCAACAAACACTGGGAGGTACTCAGATTAGATAAAGATCTAGAAAAATACACTAAATCCAATCCTAGAATAGTGTATAGGAAAGCAAAGACAGTAGGTACTCATATCTCACCGAGTATGTACAGAACAAAGAAACCTACTAAGAGCACCATCCCCAATGGGTTTTACAAATGTGGATCCTGCAATTATTGTAAATATGCTCTACCTATTAAATCCATAAAAAATATATATATACAGGTCAAAAGCAGAGGATTAATTCTTTTCTAACATGTAATACAAAATTTGTGATATACATTCTGAGATGTGCATGTGGTTGCAGTTATATAGGTAGAACGACACGACCTTTGAAAATAAGAATCAGTGAACATATCAGAACCATCAAGAATAGAGATGAGAAATTCCCAGTCGCAAGACACTTTAATCAATGCTCAATGGGCTCAGTAGATCAACTCACATTTAGCGCCATTGAACACATTGCAATACATCCAAGAGGTGGGGATAGAGAATCTCTTCTCAACTGCCGTGAGATGCATTGGATTTATACCCTTGAGACTCTGACACCCAAGGGTATGAATACCGACTGGGAACTCAAACATTTCCTTAAATAACATCTTTAAATAGGCGTCAATCTCAATTAGTCTTTGTCCGTCTTTGCTCCCCCCCCATTCCCCATCCCCCACTTCCCCCCCTCCCCCCATTCCCCATCCCTACTTCCCCCCCCCCCTTTTCCTCCCCCCCTCCCCTTCCCCCCCTTCTCCCTCTCCCCTTCCGCCCTCCCCCCCCTTTTCCCTCCCCCCCCTCTTCCTTCCCATGACGTATAACCTTTTATTAGATATGTTTCACTCATTTTGGATATTCCTATATATATATATATATATATATATATATATATATATATATATATATATATATATATACCTGCATATCACTGTATGATCATTTTGACACATATACTGAATAAGGCTCAACTCTTAATAACTATATATTCCTGATTGCTGTATCAGTTAAACTAATGTTTGATATATGCTATACTTTGTTCATTACACCTTTTGCAATTCATAAGTATATCTTCAAGTATGCATTGTCCTTAGATATGTGCATGCAAACAAAGAAATGGATTATAATTCACTATAACTAAAACACTGAGAATAATTATGTCTTCCATTTCACCATGTCAATGTATAAGATTGCTTTTAATATGTGTTTATGTCATTGTTTTTAATATCACCTTTCTTTATTAGTGTATGCTGAGTTTTCAACATACACAAGCTCTGCATCTGATCTATGGGATATTCCCCTCCCCTCTTCGGGACTAGTAATTTATTCACTGCCCAGTGATCTCATTGGTCCAGGGCTTGGGCCAATCAGATCGTACCCTGACGATTTCGTGCCAATTGTAGAAGACGTCATTAACCAGCTGGAGGCAGGGGAAATCCTATATCAGCTGCGGTAGCTGCAGTCTGCAAATATTCTCGTTGACAAAGGGCGACGGCCTGAAACGCGTTCGAGATTTTTAACCTATCCCATGCCATGATGTCTAACATGGAATAAAGGACTTTTATACCGGTATCTAGCCCCCTCATTGCTGCATTGCTGTGCTCCGTTTTCTTCCGTGAGGATATCCTGTTGTTTGCAGCTGGTGAACGTTGCCCCTGATGTGGATCTCTGGACCTCGAATGGTCCGGACAGTCTGGTTTTATATTACCAGTATTATTGCACTGAAAGCATCTCCTTTCATGTTTAAACTGCAGACTTGGGTACACCTATATCTGCAGCTGTTTTATTCTTCCACTGGGGAGAGTTTTGGTCGCCCGAGCTGTAGTGGCTCCTTCTAGGGCACACCCCTTTTTGCAGGATAGTGTCCGGCTGGTGACAATCTCATTAGCCATGTTAGTAGCATCCAGGTAAGATTTTGGTTTGCGGTCAAAGACCCCGTCTCTTAAGTCGGGTGGGCACTGCTGCAAAAACTGTTCCTTGAACATTAAGTCCAGCAAACTGTGATACTTGGTGGCATCACATCCCTCCACCCACTGAGTTCCATGCAATACAGTATCATGCGTGAACAACCCACATGTTGGTTTCCCAGTGGTGCTTCTCCTCCATCCTAAACATGTCCAAATATGCCTCCGGTGTAAGGGCATACTGTGTTAACAACAGTTCTTTCACATGTCAGTAGTCGTTGCTGTCTATGGCCGGAATAGCCTGGATGGTCTTCAGGGCAGCTCTGGACAATAGAGGAGACAGCCGCAAAACCCAGTCCCGTTCTTGCACCCGGTACCAATGGCACTGAGTCTCAAAAATTTTCAGGTACCCATTGATGTTGTCTGTGCCATTCATGAATTTACTGAAACTTTGATGATCCACTCATGGCTGCTCCCCAAATATCTGCTGGGGTTGGGAGGACTATCCACCTTGTGAAGCTGCAAGTAGTTGGAGCTTCTGCTCAAAAGTGGCCCCCCCCCCCCAAGAGGCAAGAAGCATGGCGAATCAAGGTATAGGGATGCTGTTAGGCACTTGGGCTATCACAGCTGCACTCCCCACATACTGAACACCAATAAAGTCCATGCAGAGCCTGCCACCTTCCTCCCCATGATCCTCCACTCCCACCCAGGCTGGACTGACCTCCGGCACCCTAGGTGGACCAGTGGACTAGGCAACTGCATGTGAGACTGTAACTGCCTCAGACAAAGCAATGCTTGCTTCATGAATCTAGAGATCCTCCTCAAGCACCTTTTTGACTGACCGTCTGTAGCAATTCAATATCCCTCACACCGGAAAAAAAATCCGGGGACGGTCCCAGGACCTTTACTGGCCTGCCTGTCTGTCCATGTTTGCCTGGTGGCACTAAACTAAGTGACAAATAGAACCTGAACTTTCTTAGTTTTTGTGTAACATGTGTTAGTCACCACTTGTTTTGAGATCTCGCAATCTATGAGTTTTTCTCTATGTAAGAAGACCCCACAGGATTTTCAAACATAGAGCTCAATGATCCCACCGCTGCCACCAGTAAATAAAGCCTGTCATGGGAGACTAGGTATTTACACATTTTTACCAGATCATTCACTGAGCAAGACGAGTTGATGAAATAAATTGTCATTTACTGTATTCACTTAAACAGGCAAACACAATATGAGACACAAAATACATGAGAAAGACATACTTACTGGGGGTTTGGGTCAAATAACTAGCCTTTTCTGGTTGAAATACGCAAAGAAACATAGTTTTTAGTTGACGGGGACTTTGTCCCAAATGTCCTGGATCTCAACTCGGCTTGAAGTCCCTGACGCCACCGCTCTCTTTCTTCCGGAGGTGCTGAAACCCCTTGACCAGACGTCCTGGAACTGTTTTCGGCTTGCAATCCTATCCGCGACCGCTACGGTCAATTCTCAGAACTTGGCCCCGAAAAGTGGGACTTGAAATTTCTGAAGACGGCTCGCTGCTATTTCTCAAGAGCATCTTCTGGTGGTTGCAAATTTACCGCTGCTGTTCTGGTGCTTAGAATTTGACCTCTGGTTTGGCTGAGTGTTTCTTATATTATTTCCGAGTTCATTCATGAAGTACTACAGCCAATCCTAGGGTGGGAAATTTCCTACCAGCCAATCAGAGTGAAGCCAGTATTCTGAAACCGGGAAATTGAATCTTCGGCATCTACCAAGGTCATGCGCCATCCTGGCACCTCAGCCACTTGGTATGCAGTGTCAGGATCCGTGATCTGCTTTATGCTCAGCGCGTCCATCACATACCCCAACCCAAGATCGGGTGTCCCGCTGCTTTCACCGTCTGTGATGCTCCTCTCACCCCTGCCGGTACAAGCCGCCATCTTAAGGGGTGCGTGCACATCCCGCGTTGTTGGAAATACCCCGTTATGGGGTGCCGGTATCCATATGTTAAAATCCTGTGTGTCACGTGACCGTGGGATCTAAACAAAGCAGAGTGATACCGTCACCCCATAACGTGGCTTGTATCTCAGGAAGTAGGGGTCCCGAGGCTGAAATCAACTTTGTTCAACTCAGGAGACCTTCTGCTACTACACACTAGTATCAACTCCCCACCCTATTAAAAAATCATTACCTTAGCGAGTACCTGCTAAGGTAATGAAGCTATTTAAATTTAATTTTTATTCATAGGGTAGATGAGCAGGGGGTCTCCTGAGCTGAACAAAGTTGGTTTCAGCTTCGAGGACCCCTACTTCCTGAGTTACAGGCCCCGGTATTGGGTGCCGGTATCTCCGCCATGTTAAAATCCATTTGGGGAGGTGCATGCTGGGAGGCAAAGAGCATGGTCGTCTAGATTGAGAGCTCTGTGCCCTGCCACTAAACAATATTAGAAAATAACCTTTTTAAGGAGGCGTAAAAACCCTGAAAAGCCACCACACATACTATAAGACGGGAGGATGTCAAAGAAGATAACGAAAAAAAAAAAAAAAGGGTTACCGAAGTACTTTGGCAGCTCTAAGAGGAGCAAACCGGGCCCTGAAATGGCAGCGCCTCTCTCAAACCAGGTATCAGATACAGAACACGACGGGGAAGAGGAGGAGAGTGACAACCCTGAGCTGATGCCGGTGATGGTCAGGGACTTTAATCGTTTATATACAGATCTCAAAACGCTGCTTCAAACAGATATAAAGGAGCTAAAAAAGGAGGTTGGATCCCTGGGGGAGCGGACTGGCCAGATTGAAAAGCAGCTGGACCTCACGACCAAAGCCACAAAAAAAGTGGAAAAAATGACTACTGATCTCCAACAACAAATAAAAGAGATAAGAGAGCACCAAGAAGATGCAGAAAATAGAGACCGGCAAAATAACTTGTGCATCAGAGGAGTCCCTGAGACAGAGGGAGACTGTGAGGGATATGTGCTACACTGGCCGGAATCCCTGCTACCGGAGATACCGAAGGAAAGGCTGGAAATGGACCGCTGCCACCGGGCGTTACGGTTGAGGCCCCTTCAATCAGAACAACCTCGGGATATAATAGTGCGGCTGCATTATTATGGCACTAGAGAAGCGGTGCTACGCAAAACCCGAGCCAGCCCAGCAATTGACTTTGAAGGGGCTCGCCTCCTAATTTTCCAAGATTTGTCCCCAATTACGCTATTAAGACGAAGGAACCTCCTCCCTATCACATGGATCCTACGCGATAAGGCCGTCCGGTACCGCTGGACCTTCCCATTCGGTCTGCTAGTGGTCCAGAATGGGAGGCCAGTCTCTATGCGGGAGCTGGAGGAAGGGAACGCCTTCTTAAAGAAGCTGGGTCTGAAAAACAACCCCGTCACGGTGACCGAAGCGGTGGAGACCCCAGACCCCACCTGGACTACAGCGGGACGCTCTCCCCGACCGGGTGCGTCCAAAGACAAAAATTGAGGGGGAGGGTGGATGGTAGTGGTGCCATCAGCCACACATTCTCCCAGTTCTCCAAGTTATTATACCCCCTAATAAATGTTTAAAGTTGCCACTAAGCTGAGAGCAGAGGAACCCCCAAAGCGGAGAAAGGTGAAGAGGAACGGCTCACCCACCTGGATGCAGTATGGCAGAAGGGAACGTACCTGGGGCCCCAGATCCAAAGATGGCGGCTGCCATGAGGCTGAAGGAGCCGCATGCTGGAACGCAAACCCCAGATATCCAAGGAGCAGAGGTGGGGAGCGCGCTCTTCCCTGCCGGTGGGCGCGAAACAAGATCCAAAATGGTGGCGACCGGGCCTCCGGTGACGTCAGAGGGCGGAGCAGGAGCGGCCATCTTGGAGGTGGCAGATCTGGCGGAGAGTTACCTAATTTCCAGCGGTCGAGGAGCACAAAAGATGCGCACGGCAGCCGGGGACACAGCGGAGAGGCAAAGCAGGGGGGACCATAAGGGCAGTCACAGTAGCGGCTCCACGCTCCCCACGGGGAGCCACATACAGCAAGAAAGCTGTAATGAAAGGGAGGGGAGGAAGGGGAGGGGAGGAAGGGAGGGGAAGAAGGGGAGGGGAGGAAGGGGAGGCAAGGTATAGTTGTGGGCACTCTACAGGAGAGGGAGGCGAGACGGTAGTAGAGAGAGAGACAGGAAGCAGGCTGATAGGTGGGGGGAGAGGAGAGTTCAAGGTAGATGACCGGGTTAAGAGAAGGAGAAGGGGGTAAGGAAGGAAAGGAAGGGTAGGAGTAGACTGTGCGGGGGAAGTTACATAGAAGGTGCAAGGAAGTGAGGTGTAGGAATTGGAAGGGGGAAGTTATGCAGGAGGTAGAGGGGACGGAGAGCGGAAGAGGCGGGAGAGGTAGGAGTAGAGGGGATATTAGGGAGGTGGGAGTAGACAGCAGTGGCATGGGATTGGAGGCGGACGGGTAAAGACAGCAAGTGATGAGAGAGAGAGCGGTAGGTAGGGATGGGGAGTAGCAAGCAGTGAGAGGAGCATGGGACAGAGGTACAACAAAGAGAGAGAATATAAAGAGCGGCAGGTGGGTGGCAGGAGGGGGGGAGGAGCAGCCAAAAAGGAAAAAGAAAATGGTTAACCTAAACCAAGAAAGAGAGAGGGGCGCGAAGGGGTGGGGACGCCAGTATTTTCATTAAGCCATGGGGGGGGGGCTCTAAGTCGTAGTTCAGAGGAAGGAGAGGCAAGCAATACCAGAAGTTAAGGGGGTGGTTAAGTTTTGCATAGAATTAGAAGAGAAGTAGCGCTACGGTTAACAATGGTTTGTTCAGTTATGTTCACAGAAAAGGAAGGGCAGGGGTATCAGGACAGAGACCTGCCTAGCAACCCGCATGGACCTCGAGCCTGAGTCAGGTGACGCTCATACACTTGGCTCTGGCGAAGTCCTTTGGGGGGATGGGGATGGGAGCGGTTCGAGGAGAGCGGTGCCCCGCTCTGACCCTCTGGCACCCAAAGGTGATGGACTGGGTTCCCAGTTGGCTGGGCCAAGGATCCGAGGACAGTATAAATGTAATAACACTGTGGTTATGTGTTTGTCTCCCCCAGTTTTTCCTTATGTATCCCCTCAACCCTGACCCCACCCAGGCTAAGAACGCCCGAACAGCACGACAGAGGTTGGAGCCTCCTCACGACAAGGACTTCCATAGACAAACAGGTCAGGTACACGGCGACTGCAGCTCACACGCACCAACCAATGGATAAGGAAATAACAATCATCTCACACAACGTGAAAGGCTTCAATAACCCTATTAAAAGAAAAATCGCCTTCAGGGATTACATCCGCAAAAAGGCAGATATAGTCTGCCTGCAAGAGATTCATTTTTCCCAACATAACCATCCTAAATACTTAGACAAACATTACCGGACACATCACCTGGCCTCGGCGCCTGTTAAAAAAAGAGGGGTGGCAATTCTCATACACAATCGGCTGACACTACAAGTAGCCAAGACCTACGCAGATAAAGATGGCAGATACATTATAATAATATGGACCATCCAAGGTCAACCGCTAACGCTGGCGTCTGTATACACTCCCTGCGAACACGCCCCAGAGTTCTTCCCACAATTCTTTAACTTGTTACACAGCAAAGCACAAGGCAATATCCTGTTAGCGGGGGACTTTAATAGAACGCTAGACCCAGACCTGGACAGATGCATGAGGACTAACCAACCTCAGAAACAGGACATACTAACAATCAACCAGGGGATGAGAGATTGCCAATTAGTGGATATCTGGAGGGAGCAGCACCCTATAGCGAGAGAATATACCTTCTTCTCCTACCCCCACAACAGATACAGCAGGATAGATTACTTCCTGATATCGAACAGGGTGGTCCCAGTGGTCTCCCGCACAGGGATTCATGACATCTCTTGGTCAGACCATGCACCAATAGAGCTGCGGTGCACACTGAGTTCACTGGACAGACCTGGAGCGAACTGGAAACTAAACGAGCTCCTACTGAAAAACCCGATAACCGAGCGGGAGATAGGGGATAAACTGAAAGAATATTTTGAAATTAATGAGGGAAGTGTTTCCTCACATTCAACACTATGGGAGGCCCATAAGGCGACCATGAGAAGGATTTTGATGAATCTGGCCGCCAGAAAAAAGAGAGAGAAGGAGACTAAGATAAAAGAGCTGAGGGAGAGTCTGGCACAACTCTCAGAGGCCCACATCGCCAATAAACAGGATGATATCCTTAAGGAGATATCAGGCACTAGAATTAAACTCAATCTGTTGCTAACCAACCAGGCCTGGTCAAGGCGTAAGTTCTACGAAAAAGCCAACAAGCCAGATACTTTACTTGCCAATAAGCTACGAAATAGGCTGCCAAATTACTGTATTTCATCAATTCGGACCCAGGGGGGGGGCCTTACCTCCAATCCTAGAATGATCGTTGAGGAATTTAAACGATATTATGAAACTCTCTACGACGGAGATAAGGTCAGCCACACACAACAGACAGGAGAGAAACTAAAAGTTTTTTTAAAAGAGGCACGATTACCCAAATTGAGCAGAGGAGAGAGAGAAGCGCTACAGGGGGACTTTACCTTGGAGGAATCAGCTGAGGTAATAAAGGCACTTAAGCCAGCCAAGGCGCCAGGCCCAGATGGCTTCTCAAATCTATATTATAAAAAATACCTGAAAACCTTAGCCCCCCAACTTCTGAAATTATTCAATGAAATTCTCGCAGGGGCCCCCTTTCCAACTCAGATGCTCCAAGCCTCCATCTCACTAATCCATAAGTCGGGTAAGGACCCGGCAGACTTTAAGAGCTACCAGCCCATCTCCCTGATTAATTCCGATGTTAAAATCTTCTCTAAACTTCTAGCTAACCGGGTGGGTATCATCCTTCCCAGACAAATACACCTGGATCAGGTGGGGTTTATTGGAGGCAGGCAAGCGGCAGACAATACCAGGCAGATAATTGATTTGATTGATCTGGCAAAGAAACGTAATATCCCGTCAATTGTATTGAGTCTGGACGCGGATGTTACGCCGGTGCTGCCCGCAGACCAGACTCGTCCCTTATACTGAGGTGGGGACGTATATGTGCATGCACCCGCAGCAGAAGGAGCGTGTCCGGAGTGTGGTGTTTTGGCGTTGCCAGGCCAGGTGTGAACAGGTGTAGCAGTACTTGCCGGTACCGGTACTGAAGAAGCGACGTGTTTGCCGTTAGCCAAAAGTCGGGGAGAGAGAGATCCGGAAGGTCGAGGTCCAAGCTGAGGTCGAGGGATGGAAGAAGCTGCAGGGTCAAGAGGGAGCCGGGATCCAGAGCCAGGTAAGTTCGTCCGCCAAGCCGGGTCGAAACCTGAATGCACAAAGACAAAGGGAATGCCAGAATAGACGTCTGTAGCAGAGACTATGTCGAGCGATGTGAGAGAGGCAGAACAGGCATTAAGTACTGTGGCTGACCAATGGTTAACGGAGGCAGGCCTGGAGGAGCCCTAGGAGCAGTCCAGCATTGGTTTCCATAATAGGCTGCCAGGTGATAAGGTTTAGGGTTAACTAGTAACCAGCGTGTGGGAGGGAGGTGTGGCTTCACTGCAAGAGCAGTGAATAAATTAGCTGGTGCTGGAATGTGTTCCGTAACAGCAAGGGATGCGCGCGCAGAAGCAACGGCAGGCAGCCGAGCACTAGCCCTGCGTGGGGCAGCAGCAGCCCGACGTGGAGGACGGGGGAGTCCCCTCAGCAGGGAGGCCGGGCGAGAAGGGAGCCGCACAGCCACGGGAGTGGACAGAGGTGAGGGGAGGTCACGCTGCGACCGACGTTACCCCTGAGTCCTCACAGCGGAGAAGGCCTTCGATAGAATAGACTGGCCCTACCTGAGGGAGGCATTGAGAGCATTTGGCTTTGAGGGGCGGATTCTCGAGGCCATCCTGGCATTATACAACATTATCATACAGCTAGGGTTCGGCACCAGGGATTCCCCTCGGACCAATTTAAGATCTGTAGCGGGACAAGGCAGGGGTGTCCCCTCTCCCAGCTGTTATTTACCCTGTGTATCGAGCCCCTAGCAGCACACATCCGCTTAACCCCCGATATCTCAGGGATAGAGGTAAAGGACCAAGCTCATAAAGTGGCGCTGTATGTGGATGACATGATCCTGACACTGTCTAAACCCCTCACCTCCCTGCCCAATGTCTTCGAGATTTTGGGAAAATTCAATCAAATTTCCGGGTTCAAAATCAATCAGACCAAATCAGAAGCCCTCAACATAAATCTACCACGTCCGGTAGAAAAATTATTAGAAATAAATTTCAATTTCAAATGGCAAGCCTCCTCGATCAAATACCTTGGGGTATATATTACCAGAGATAATAATTCACTCTATAAAGCAAATTACCCGAAATTGTTCAGGACTCTAAGGGAGGATCTCAGAATCTGGGCCGGATTTGGCATTTCTTGGTTCGGGAGAATACAGAGTATTAAAATGAACCTCCTACCCAGGGTGCTCTATCTATTCCAGACCCTACCAGTACCTTTAGTACAAGCTGATGTCCTCTAATTACAGTCTCGAATACTGAATTTTATTTGGAACAAGAAAAGCCCGCGAATTGCGAAGAGCATATTAAAATGGCCAGTTATGAAAGGGGGATTAGCGGTACCTTGCTTGTTTGCATATTACATAGCAGCCCAATTGAGCCAAATTGTCCAGTGGCACTCAGACCCGTCTCTGCGGAGATGGGTGGCGCTGGAAAGAGACTGCTGTGCACCAGTGGAGCTGCATGATTTAATTTGGCTTCCCAAGCGTTGTGGAAACACAATAAAGACGCTGCTTCAAGCAATGGCAAACTCTCTGGCGGTATGGGGGAATTCCAAATTTAGACATAAGCTTACCACCAAACAATTCCTGATGACCCCTTTATTCAAGAATCCAGATTTTCGCTCCGGGGATGCTTAGTAAAAACTTTCTAATCTGGTCTCAGTCGGGTTATAAACGACTCAAAGATCTGGAGGGGAGGAAATTTATTAAAACATTTGAGAAAATTAAATCAGAGAAAGGGGTGCCATACTCAGAATTATTTAGATAACTCCAGATCAGAGCTTTTTACAATAAATTCCCAATTTGACCTCCAAGAACGAATTTTGAGCAAATGTGTTCGAGAGGAACGGACACACGGGGACTGACCTCAAGGATGTACATGGAAGTAATCTGCCCTGGGGAGACGGACGAACCCCGACTCAACTACATGACGAAATGGGAGACAGATTTAGGGGAGACACTAGAGGACGAAGACTGGGATCATATCCTACAGGCTGCAGCCAAAAGCTCAGTCTATGCCACGTTAAAGGAGAACGCATATAAGGTCCTCATGCGTTGGTATCATACCCCACTCAAACTATCTAAATTTGTGAAAGGATATTCGCCGCTCTGCCCAAAGCAGTGCGGGGAATCAGCGGATCTAAAACATATGCTGTGGTCTTGCCCGAGGGTGGTCCCGATTTGGGAAAACATTAGGGAATGGTTACAGAGGATTCTCAACTTTGAGATCCCCCTGGATCCGTGGCTGTTCCTATTGGGCAGGCGAATCCAGGGATTGCCAAAAGCGGCACACAAGCTGGTTGCACATTTCGCAACCGCCACCCGATGCGAGATTGCGGCAGTATGGAAACAAGATGAAATACCAATTATCCCCAGAATTCGGAATAGAATTTGGCACGTTTGCCAGATGGAACAGCTGACCAGTTGGGTCAAGGACTCTGGCTCAAGTTTCCTCAAAGTATGGGCCCCGTGGTTTGCCCAGATAGACATCCCAGGGGTAGATGCCGGCATGATTCTGCATTAATAGCCCTGAATGCGTTCTCCGGTGATGGGGTGAGACTCACACACTTTCGTTAGAAGACAGGTAGGATACACCATAGGTTAGGATAACCATTGTTGCTACGCCGCTAACTATTAGAAGATTCCATTAGAATCAGAGCAGTCGAGGATGCTACACTGATGTTGCCAGTTCAAGGACGTCCCACTGTGCCCCCCCTCCCCCCCTTTGTGTGTCCCTGTTGTTGTCCAGTCCGAGTCATGTAGGTCAGGTTTGTCAAGTCTTGTGATTAAATGTAGTTGGTCAAGGATGAAAACTGTGGGTACTGCGATACCGAACAATGGAATGTGTCACATTATTTGCTTTGTAAAACCCAATAAAAATTTAAGTTGAAAATCCATGTGGGATCTAAACAAAGCAGAGGGATATTGGCACCCCATAGTGAGGCCTGTATCTCGAAACGTAGGGGGTCCCCGAGGTTGAAATAAAATTTGTTCAGCTCAGGAGACCCCCTGCTCACGCGCACAATAAATAAAAATAAAAATGTAAGCAGCTTCATTACCTTAGCGATGATTCAATGCCCTCTAAGGCAATGAAGGGGTTAAGGCACAATACTGTAGCATGTCACATTACATTACAATATGTACTGTACTATTCACCCACTAATACACAACCCACCCCCTGTGTCCCCACATAAAAACTTTTATTTTTAAAAAAGCCACAAAAACAAATCTCTTACTGCGCATCTATTACAGACAGGCAGACCCCGGTAGGACCCATACAGCAGGGACCCCTGCTATGTTAATCCTATGGGCCTTTAGTCTGCTGTGGCAAAACTAGTGATGATCACGGACATATCTCAAGAATCCATTTCGAGATATGTTCTAATAATGGCCGCTGCATCTGTATGTGCGTACAGTATTGTTCACTGCTATTCTTGCCTCCTATTGGAATCCTTATGTTTGCTGTCTTGTCTTGCCTGAGCATTCTTGTTCTCTGGACTCATCTATTCTCCTGACTCCAGCTTAGCACGACGATCCACACCTCTCCAATCCTGACCTCGGCAAAGTACCTCGATGATCCGCACCTCTTCAATCCCAAATACAGAAAACTACCTGCAACAATCCGTACCTCTCCAATCCAGACCCAGGCAAGTACCTTTGACAATTGTACCTCTCCAACCCGACCCAGCTACATAAACCAATCTACACTCCAGATGAACCCTCATGGCTGGAGGTTTGTGTTACATCAAATCCCCACCTCAGCCTCGCGGTCACGCCTTGTTTGTGGTGAGCACTCCTTTACCGTTACAGTATGCTCAGTCCCACAAACATGGACCCCGCCAAGAGAGGTTATTCTTGAGCATGCACACCAGCATGTTTTCCAAAATTGAGAAGTACTTAGAGTAAAATAACCGACGCATGGACTTACTGCAGCAGACTCTATTTCTGACTTTTACCGTCCGGGCGTAAGCCTCTTCTCCTAATCCTGTCCCTTCTGGGCCTTCTGCTGCAACCTTAACTATTGCTTTCATGACTTTAACGTCGGAACCCTGACTCCCCACACCCAATCGATATGGTGGCGATTCACATGGGTGTCAGGGCTTTTCGAACCAGTATTTCATCCAGTTCGAATTAATGCCTTCTCGATTTGTTTCTCAAAGATCCAAGGTGGTATATATTATATTGCTACTCACTTATGATGCTCTGGCCTTGGCCTCACCCATCTGGGAACTGAGATCAGATCTCACTCAGGATATTGGACGTGTCATGTGGGAGTTCTGCAGATTCTTTGACATGCCTGGCCACAACATAACTGCTGCTTCTTCCCTTCACATCTCCCAGGGAAACCTCTCCATTGCTAGATATGCCCTTGAGTTCCGCAATATTGCCACCGAGACCAGATGGAACAATGAGGCAATGTCAGCCTCCTACTGGCAAGGTCTTTAAGGGACCTTAAAGGATGAGCTCGCTGAACTTGAACGCCCTACCTATTTCGAAGAACTCATCGCCCTTTGTATCTGTGTTAATCAATGATTGCAAGAGAGGAGATCCGAAAGATCCCGTCACTGACAGGTTTCTCCAAGATTGCATTTTCTCCATGCCGGTAAAGCTGAGCAGCTTCCTCCAGATATCCCGGAGCCCATGCAACTGTGACAATTCCAGACATCAGATACTCAATTGCTCCCACAAGTCGGGGAACGCCCACTCCCAGTGAGGTCCAGGGGAATCTCATTGGGAACACTTTCTACCTCCCTTACACAGGAGAAAACGTTGCCAAACAGGATATTGGTACCCATTACGCTGCCTGGCGAGAACATCCACACCACCGCCCTAGCCTTCATGGATTCCTGATCTGGAGACAATTTAATTGACATGGGCTTCGCTGAGAGGAACAACATCTCCCTCATTCGCAAGAAATGCCTTGTTGGGTTGGAGGCTATTGATGGCCGACCATTACAACCAGCGTTCATCTCCTTACAGACCACTCTATTTCGGTTACAAACAGGAGAGGACCATAAGGAAGAGATCCAGCTTGATGCTGTTCCTACCCCATTGGTCAATGTGATCCTGGCTCTTCCTGTGGCTCCAACTTTACAATCCACGTATAGATTAGACTGACACGGAACCTATCCTGTGAGCGCCTCATGTTCCAAAAACGGTGCCATGCCCGTCAGAAGTATATGCGGGGTATCTGCTCCTAAAGAAGAGAGGACAACTTTACCTGAGTTTTACTCTGAATTCTGCGATGTCTTTGACAAAGCACGATCTGCGGTACTGCCACCCCATTGCTCATTCGATTGTACCATTGACCTGCTACCCGGTTCTGTACCCCCTAAGGGAAGTTCTTACCCACTCTCTTCCAGAGACCAAGGCCATGAAAGAGAACATTCATGAAAATCTACTAAATGTTTTTTTTTCAGAAATTGTCTTCCCCAGCCAGGATAGGCTTCTCTTTATGATAAAGAATGACAGATGCCTATGACCCTGTATCGACTATAGAGGTCTTAAAAAGATCACCATAAGAATCGTTATCCCCTACCATTGATTTCGGAACTCTTTGACCACCTTCAAGGGGCCACCATCTTCACCAATTTGGACCTGTGGGGCACCTACAATTTGGTGAGAATTCAACAGGGTGACGAGTGGAAGATGGCCATCAATACACGAGACAGACACTTTGAGTACCTTGCCATGCCCTTCGGTCTCTGCAATGCCCCTGCTGTTTTCCAAGACTTGAATAACGTAATCTTCAGAGATCTCCTCAATCAGTATTATTTGGACGACATAATGATTTTTCCTAAATCTTTACAAGAACATGTGCGTCACATCAAACAGGTACTTCTCTGTCTACGGGAAAACCAGATATTCGCCAAACTGGAAAAGTGTCAGTTCCATCAAACCTCCACGGTGTTTTGGGGATACATCATCTCTGACACTGGTCTCACCATGGATCCAGCTAAGGTGAGAGTGATCCTGGATTGACCTCGTCCCACTACTTTAAAGGCTGTACAATGATTCCTGGCCTTCACTAATTAATACCGCAGATTCATTCAGAATCTCTCTTCTACGGTAGCCACCATTACAGCTCTGACTAAAAAAGGTGCGGATCCCACGTCATAGTCACCTGCGTCCATCTAAGCCTTCGATCTTCTTAAATCCACCTTAATTTCCGCACCCATTCTCATACACCCGGATCCCAAACTCCTGTTCACCTTAGAAGGGGATGCACCTGACATCGGGGCCGGAGCAATTCTGTCACGGAGAACGACCTCAAGCCAGACTCCATCCAATGTGCTTTTTTTTCAGGAAAAAAAAATCTCCATCTGAGCAACATTATGACATGGGTAACCGGGAGCTTCTAGCCATCAAATTGGCTTTGGAAGAATGGAGACATCTTCTACAAGGCACAGAGAATCGTATTACCATCTTGGCCAACAAAAAAAAACCTGCTGTACATCGAAGGTACTCGACGCCTAGGGGCTCGACAGGCTCATTGGTCGTTATTCTTTTCCCATTTCAGTTTTCTTTCTTTCTTACCGTGTTCGAAGAATGTGAAGGCCGGTGCACTCTCCCTTCAGTTTCTGGGGATGACAAGACCGAGGATCGTCAGTAAACAATACTTCCCTCTAAATGCATACTTTCGGCTAACACTTTGATACTGTGGAAAATATTGTACAAGACAAGTCCCACATCCCTTAAGGTCTTGAAGTCCCAGAGCCTCGATTTTTCACCGCACCACAATATCGGAGGAAGGTGCTAGAATGGTGTCATTCTTCCAAAACATCAGGACATCCAGATACTAGGAGAACCACCGACTTTTTGGAGCGGACATTTTGGTGGTCCGGCATGCAGAAGGACATTAATAAATTTGTTGCTGCGTGCTCATAACAAGACTCCGATAAACAAACCACCAGGACTCCTTCGACCTCTTCCAATCCCGGACCGTCCATGGACCCTCCATGGACCCACCTTTCCATGGACTTTATTGTAGAATTGTATTGTTTTGTATGTCTTTATTTATAAAGCGCCAAAAGTGTACTCAGCGCTTCACAAAGAATACAGTACATGGAATTATAATAATACAATAAGTGCAGCAAAAACAGACAATAGGAAAAGAAATCCCTGCCCCAAAGAGCTTACAATCTAAGAATTGCCTGTTTCGAAAGGGATGAACACCATCTTAGTGGTCGTAGACCGCTTCTCCAAGCAGACACATTTTATTTCATTGAAGGGTCTTCCCAATGCTGCCAAACTGGCCGACGTCTTTGTTAAAGAGATTTTTTGTCTTCATGGGGTTCCACGGGTTATAATTTCTGATCGAGGATCACAATTCATCTCCAAGTTCTGGTGCTCCTTCTCAGCAATTAGGCATATCACTGCACTTTTCTTCGGGGTACCACCCTCAAACCAGTGGTTAGACAGAGCGAACCAACCAGTCATTGGAACAATACATCCGCTGTTTTGTCTCAGACACCCAGGATGACTGGACTGACCTTCTTCCCTGGGCCGAGTTCGCACACAATAATCTGTGTAGTGAATCCACCTTATTATTAGGAGTCGCCCTTCTTCGTCAATTATGGGTTTCATTCGTCTTCACTACACATCGCCACACCCATATCTGGGGTGCCGGCAGCAGACAACAGAATTCGTTGGTTACAAAGCTCTTGGAGGAGAATTCATGAGAATCTTAGGAGGGCAACTTCAAGACAGAAGACAAAAGCAGACCATCATCGACGAACGACTCAAGAATACAGTCGGGAGAAAATGTGTGGTTATTATCCAATAATATTCACCTCAAGGTTTCTACTCTCAAATTGGCACCAAGGTTCATTGGAACCTTTACTGCTTTCAAAAAAAACAATCCGGTGGCATACCGCCTGCGCCTCCCTTCCTCTATGAAGATTCTGCCGGTGTTCCACGTCTCACGGCAGAAGACTGCTATCCATGATCCTCGTTTACCCTGACTCTTCCTCATCTCCAGCCCCTCTCCTCATACAGAGCCAACAGGAGTTTGAGGTGCAATCCTTTCTTGAGAAGTCCGAGGGTCACTCCTGAGGGGGGTACTCTCAGGATCCGTGATCCACATCGCGCTCAGCATGTCCGTCATATATCCCAACCCGCGATCGGGTGTCCCGCTTCTTCCGTCATCTGTGACACTACTCTCACCCCTGCCGGTACCAGCTGTCATCTTAGGGGCACGTGCGTATCCCGCATTGATGGAAATACAGCTTCTACTGGGCCCATCTCCAGGTTGCGTCCATGTGGTGACATCACCGACGCGCTACGTGAACACGCAGTGCGCGGTCAGTGTGCGCATGCGCTGCTACACCTCTGCTCATCAGGGCTACTGCCCACACTTGTCGCTGTCATACCGACAGCCAATCACAGCCCGGTTTACTGACGAGTCCTGTTAGCATGTCCCTCATTGGTGCCTACTCCCTATATATGCTCAGCCTGCCCTCTGGCAAATCAGCTGAGCATAAATCCTCCTATGTGCATATTATTCACTGCTTTTCTTGCCTCCTGTGGGAACCTTCTGCTCGCTCTCTTGTCTTGCCTTACCCTGCGTGTTCTCTGGACTCCGCTCTTCTATTCTCCTGACTCCGGTTTACCACGACGATTCATAACTCTCCAATGCTGACCTCGGCAAAGTACCTCAACGATCCGCATCTCTCTAGTTTGGGTGCTGAAGAAATTGCAGCCCTATTTGTATGGTAGGTCCTTTAAAGAGATCACAGATCACAATCCTTTGAGTTGGCTACAGAGGGTGTCGGGGGAGAATGGCAATTTACCATGCTGGAGCCTTGAACTTCAAGAATTTGACTTTACCATACAGCACAAGAAGGGTAGCAAGTATGGTAATACAGATGGACTCTCCAGACAGGACATTCCCAGTGAGTAAAAAGCCTCAAGAATTTCAAGGCTTGCGGAGCCACCAGATGAGGTTACTGCCACATAGCCTTTATCTTGAAGGGGGACGTGTGATGGTGAGGGGGTAGCCATTCTCTCAAATAAAGGTTAAGCCCATTTGATTACCTCCAATCCACGTATTGGTGTTCAAGAGTTTAAAGTCTTGAGCCTAACCATTGTATATGCATAAAATGTAATTGTGCATCATTAAATAAGTTTTATGTTGCTGCCTATCCAGGGATGCCAGCAAGCAGGGATTGCTAGGGTACGAGTTTCAAGGGAGGTTTTGCAGAGGAATTATTGTCAGATTGTGCCTACCTAGTCAGGGAACAAACAAAAAAGTATAACTAGCCGCTCGACCCTAATACATAAATTCTATAGTATTGATAGAAGGTGGTGCATGGGGGATAAACAGTATACAAGAGAGGGTTGATATAAGAGAAGCAAGAAAAGGATCCCTACTGGTTGCACTCGACCCAATGTATAATAAAGTAAACTGTAATCAGCAACATAGTTAATTTGGCATAAAGTTACCATTTGTTTCCAAAAGAACTGGTCAAAACCTCCTCAGATATCACAACAAATTTATCAAAATAATAAACTTTATTAGTCAAATGTGAGTGTACAATATATACAAAGTGACATTTTAAAACATGTGTGGTGAGATCTTGAACCACTCGCTGAATATCTGAAGGCAAATACTGTAGATAAAGCCTTATCTCAGAACAAAATAGTCTGAGTTAATCCTCCATCAACACTTAGTGAATTTTCATCTAGGGTATAGCGTAAAGGCGGTGTATGAACCAGATACGTAACCACCTGAAGCTACCTGATTGGTGCTCACAGGAGAAGTGGCTTATCTCCTTAGTTAATACCCTGAAGTAAGTTCCAACCCAAATTTTAATTCAAGTGGTAAAGATACTTTGCTCTAGTTGGTAGTAGCGTATGTAGAGCAGAAACATCAATGTGAATACATTAATTATATCTTCACATACGAATTTGCTGCATCGGCGCGTAAAGCGTATTATCAGAGTAAACCATTTGCCGTAAATAGCATAGATGCAGTACACTGGTGCCTACAGATGTTCAAAGTCCCTATCAATAGATACTGAGCAACATCCCTTGTGATGCCAATTATAAATCGGGTGCTCCACAGAATCATAATTACTACAAAGACTCTCCTCCAGATATGGTGCTACTGTAAATGGAGAAAAAAAGTCCATTGCGCAGTAACTTCTTATACTTGGGTCACTGCAAAATCACTTAATATTGCCTACTTACAGCAATTTAAAAGATAAAATACATCAATTGGTATATTTATCTTGATCCGATGATGCACAGAATCTTCATATCCCACGTCACCTCCGAACAGATCAGTGCCCATAAAATTAACAAATATACATGGCACAGTACCAAAAAACAGCAATTTATTTAAAAAGCACAAGACATACAGTATAACACTCACATTGTAGCATGTCTTGGCCCGTGATATTAGAATGCCGTCCGCAGCTATGAGAGTCCAGGATCCTATGCTGACTGCTGAGGTAAGTTCAACCCTCTCTCCCTCTCTTCGTCTCTTCGTGGCCGCGACTAGAGTGAACTACCTCCCCGATGATGTCAGTGCTGTTTGGGGATCCATCCTCTCACTACCTCACAGACGGATGATGCTCAGCTCTACCCTACACGTTCCGTGACCGCAAATGTCACTTCAAAAGGGGGATGGAGCACTTCTATTCAACCATGCTAATTATAGCATCTAAAAATTAACCCCTTCCTATCCTTGGTGAAATGGCGGATGGGTAATAATCAAAACAATTAAACATTACAAAGTATAATTCAACACCACTAAATAATGGCTACAATAATCCCTATCCTTCCTAATTAAAAAGATAATCTTATTGACACACTCTTATTACATAAAAAATACATAATTAATATATATTAATTAAATACATTCTTAATAAAAAAACATATAGCAACTATCAATAGAAAATCTGGAAATAAATGCTAATATGAAAGAATTGTTAATGCAGATGTTAGAACCACAAGGAGCAACTTCATATAGTTCCAACCTTCTTTGAGGAAAGACCCTATATAAAACTCAGGGGCTTATGCAGAGAAGAACGTTATTTAATGTGAAAAAGGTAGGAAAATAGCCACAGAATATGAGTAAGTTATGGGCGTATGCTGAAAGCTGCGATGCCTCTTTTTTCTGATGAGATTCAAAATTGCCAAGTTTTTCTGGCTACATTGAACTCGCTATAATATAGGGCAGAATGGCGAGTTGCAGTGCATTTATGCTACCTGCATACCACCCTATTTTAACATGGCGAATTTACCAATCTCGCCACGTGTTTGGCAATTTTTAAAGTAAAGAAACCTGCTGTGGCGAATTTTATGAATCTCTCCATGTTCTCTGCAGGACAAGCTTCTCTGGTGCGTATTTTCGCCAAAAGATGGCGCTATTTCCCTTCTCTATCCTCTCTGCATAAGCCCCTCAATGTTTAAACCTCTTGGAGTCATGTTTTTGAAAGTATATATCCAGAAGCTTTCGCGTCTGGATATAAGATTGATTCTGTCTCTCCACTCCAATTGGGTTTGGGGCAGTCGATACCTTTGCAAATCAGACCCTCAGGATTTTGATTATGATAAATTTTAAAATGATTAGAAACACTGTGGGTCACTAACCCACATTTAATATTATAGACATGCAATGCCAATGATCTTTTCAGGGGTCTGCCTGTGCTCCCTACAGATTTAAACTTGCAGGAGATACCAGAACCCCATATAGAGGCATGCACATTAAAAAAAGCAGGGAGTCCCTGGATCTGAATTTAATGCGGTTCCGCTTAGGAAAACCCCGTGCTTCAATTCTATGCACTTAAAATAATAATACAAATTGTGTGATCTGCTGCAAGAGCTGTGCGGGGAGATACAGTACAGAGAGAGAGACTGCTTCTCTCTGATCTGTGTGCATAGCTGTTAGGCTGGTGGCAGAATTAACGCAGAAGTAGGGTCCACTGATACATTAATACCTTCAATTCAGCCTTCATTACTAGGCTTTTGGACGTGGGGATGCTGCATTCAGGCCTTGGTCTGGCTCCGTTTACCAGCAGCTTCTTGTGCAATATGTAGAGATGCTGCCAGACTTACCTTCCCCGGAGAAGACATTGAACATTTTTCCACAAAGGTAAACTGGTGGATAGAGGGGCAGAGCATGTAGCAGTTGATTGGACAGGAGGAAACTGAACTACCAAGCTCCAGCAACAAGCTCCAGCAGACAGAGCATTTCTGATTTATTAACTCAGAATTATGATTCTAGAAGGTTTAAATATAGATATAGAGAAAGGTTTCTTCGTTGATTAGAGAGTTTTCCTTTCCATACCTGTTAAACTGTGTTATACGTTTTCTCTTTATGCTTTGAATTAAAATATATGCTTCTTGATTCATTTATACATATTAGATTTCTACATTCAGTTTTATATATATTTTATATATATTATGGCAAACATTACATATATTGTTAATATTTTCTCTCGTGATGGGGAGCAAAGAATCATAAAAAATGAAAAACATTTCATCTCTACAGTCTGAAGGTAATCGAGCCATACAGTACACCACATTGGAGTGATTCCAGGATAATATACAGTACACAACCTGCTTTTATCTGGGGTCATGTGAGTTGTGCCACCTTTTAGATTACCTTCCTCACATCACCCATTTTTTCTTAAGCAATACTGCACTATGTTTGTCTCCTCTTCTTTTCAGGTTGTATGACTCTGCTCTCCCCATCACGAGAGAAAACAGCATTGAAGGATCAGAAGGAAGATTCTATTATGTTGAGCAGAGTATCGACTTTTTGGAATATTCACACGAATAGGCACGTTTTTGTTAGTTATCACTAATTACACTTTATCACAGAATTCACTGTAAACTGCACTGCATTGGCTTTTTAAGATATGTTGTTATTTGTCACAAATTTTGAGAGTGCCCGGTGTTTCTTTCACACTTTGCACATATATTTGCTAATATAAATAACAGAATAAAATAACATAGTTTTGTATATTTTTATAGTATTTAATATATTTTGGCATATTTTGAAATATGCAGGTTGCAAGCATTTGTTATATATTAGATACATGGTTTCTATATTTTGGGTATTTTAATTTATGTACTATATGGATGTGTGTTAAACACATTTTTATATACTGTATACTGCACAGTATTTATTTTTTATTTCAATATATTTTCAATTGAAAATGCTTACATATATATTATATCAAAATGAAGGATTACAATAAATTGAATCAAAGTAGAAACATTTGATTTATATCCTTAGAAGATATATTTATTTATATACTATGTAAGTTTCCATTATTTATAATGTCTATCCAGTTTTAAACAATTCTGTTTTTTTGCTTCCTTTTTATTCCTTTTTTGTTCTCTGTATAGGATTTGATATACTTAAGAGACTTACTATATTCACTTTCAAATTTAATATTACAGTATGCATTGTTAGAGAAGAGAAATGTTGGAATTTTGTATTTGACACCTTATTGTATATTCTGTCAATCTCATAATCAGACACATCTTTGCTTATTTCTATAATATGTGATGATTCACTACAATTGTCGTAAGCAAAATATTATATGTATGCTAGTCCTAAAAATTATTCTAGGTGTACTATGACAAGGAAGTATATATTTTGTATACACTTTTTACGTATAGTTTTATTGTATAATGCACTCCTTTTTCATTACTCCCTTAAATTAATTATCTTAGTGATTAGCAGTATCTAAGGTAACACTAATGGCTGTAATGGACCAAGTTTAATTTGTGAAACACATTGCTTAAAGGAGGAGGTGGCAGTAAAGAGTACTGGAAGTCCAACCCAAGAAGTGACATAGATGGATCTTGTGAGGTGAAGTCAGATGTTTGAGTAACGGCTGGTGAGATACTTAAAGCAAGACTCGGACCCCCTGCAGTTACCTTGTCCGACTTCCATCCAGCTATTTATAGATTTTTATGTGTGGACATATTTATGCATCTCACCTACTTTTAAATAGAATACAATGTGTGGCATACTATAATAAACTATTATATTTCTATTTATTTACATGGTTACTGAGATTAAGGTACATCTAATATCTACACATCTAAGAAGATTCACTAAACCAAGATTTACACAATGTTTTGAAGTACCTTATACTGATGTAGTCTCTGGGTTAGTACAATGCCTCCAGTGACATTACAAGTGCTGCCCCTCTGCAGACCGCAGGGCAATTTGTGCGTTCTCTCGGCAAGTTGTTGAATTGGTGGCGAGTTGTTCCTGCTGTATTTAGTTGTCAGACGTAATTATTATTTGTATGGTTGCAGTTAAGTGCATGTCCGCCAGATGGCAAAGTGAATGTTTTGCGTATGGCGGGCACTGACTGCTACTGTACAGTATGTACTCAATGTCTGAAAACCGGTATCTTTTAGGCACTTACTAAAGGTGCGATTATTAATGTTGAATATTGAATATTGAATAGAATCAGAGCAGGATGTAATTTCTCTTCAGAAGGACTTGGAGAGACTGGAAACATGGGCAGGTAAATGGCAGATGAGGTTTAATACAGATAACTGTAAGGTTATGCATTTGGGATGCAAGAATAAAAAGGCGACTTACAAATTAAATGGAGATATATTGGGGGAATCCTTGTTGGAGAAGGATTTAGGAGTGCTTGTAGACTGCAGGCTTAGCAATAGTGCCCAATGTCATGCAGTAGCTGCAAAGGCAAACAAGATCTTATCTTGCATCAAACGGGAAATGGATGGAAGGGAAATAAACATAATTTTGCCCCTTTACAAAGCATTAGTAAGACCACACCTTGAATATTGAGTACAATTTTGGGCACCAATCCTAAGAAAAGACATTATGGAACTAGAGAGAGTGCAGAGAAGAGCAACCAAATTAATTAAGGGGATCGAAAATCTAATTTATGAGGAGAGACTAGCTAAATTAGATTTATTTACATTAGAAAAAAGGCGACTAAGAGGGGACATGATAACTATATACAAATATATTCGTGGACAATACAAGGAGCTTTTAAAAGAACAATTCATCCCATGGGCAGTACAATGGACTCAGGGCCATCCCTTAAGGTTTGAGAAAGGAAATTTCACCAGCAACAAAGGAAAGGGTTCTTTACAATAAGAGCAGTTAAAATGTGGAATTCATTACCCATGGAGACTGTGATGGCAGATACAATCGATTTGTTCAAAAAAAGGTTGGACATCTTTTTAGATGGGAAAGGTATACAGGGATATACCAAATAAGTATACATGGGAAGGATGTTGATCCAGGGATTCATCCGATTGCCAGTTCTTGGAGTCAGGAAGGAATTAATTTTTCCCCTTAATGGGGTTTTTTGTTTGCCTTCCTCTGGATCAATAAGTAAGTA
This sequence comes from Ascaphus truei, assembly GCF_040206685.1. Taxonomy (NCBI): domain Eukaryota; kingdom Metazoa; phylum Chordata; class Amphibia; order Anura; family Ascaphidae; genus Ascaphus; species Ascaphus truei. The sequence continues at coordinate 220,441,877 of NC_134484.1, forward strand.
TAGATATAGGATAAAGTATCTGTTGTCTAAATTTAGCATATGTTGAACTTGATGGACCTACATCTTTTTTTCAACCTCATCTACTATGTAACTATGTAACTATATATGTCTCTTTCTTTACAGACCAAGACATCAAGAGCCAGCCAGTTCAAAGAAGAAAAATTAAAGAAGATTGTAAATTTGGATGAAGAGACAACTTTGTATTTGTGTATTATTCATTTTTACTATATTAGCATTTGCAAATGAAACTTTAATTCTTTAAAAATACTTTTTGGTGTGTTCAAGTTTTTACTCGGTTAACACTTGCAAACAAAACATTTAAATCTTTAAAAATACTTTTTGTTATGTTAAAGTTTTTACTCTTTACATTTCAATTCAATACTATACACTACACTCACTGTACAGTACAGTACATACATCTGTGTGATATCAGAACGTGCACATGAACGAGAATAAGTGACAGCATGCATTCCAGTTACATTTCTAAGACAAAATAACTCACAATCACCGACTTGCGTTTTGGGCTGGTATACTTCTTTCAAACCGCAGGCAAAATTAACAATGGCCGTAGTGCGAGTCAATATGCCATATGGAGGAAAGCTTAGAAAGTGCGACCAAACCCAGGACTTCATCTGTACTCTTTTTGTTATATATGAGGGCTTAAAACAGATCATATAGATTCCCTCTACAATTATTTTGTTTTCTTTTCATATTTTTGTATTTTTGGTAGAAATGTTGCACTCCCCTGATATTGAAGAGGGACATGTGTAGCTCGAAAATATAATAGTTATCTTACTTTCTCATCACATTCATTGAACAAAATAAATGCATTGAAATAGTTGATAATATTGGGTCACACCTGTAAAAGTTGCTAGGTTTAAAGATATGGAATAGTCAGTTACTGTACTTTCACAAAGTAGTGATGAGGCAAATATTGTTTAAATTGTTATGTCTGTATTGAACTGTGTTTTTTTTTTACCTGTGTAAGGCACCAGAAGGCTTCCAGATGACAGATGTATACTACAAATAGCTTGAAAAAACTAAAACAGATTCAAAGATTCATAGAAAGACCAATATGTTTTGTAATCAATAGTATACGCAAAGTATGATTGGGACAAAATGTAAAATAATGTTTGAATCTTTTCAGTTTGACAGTGTTGCCAATGTAACATTTAACAAATACAAAAAGAAATGTTATAAAAACATCAAATGGCTTAACTGAGAATTTGTTTAAATGTATTATATTATAGTAGAAACATTTGCTTCTGAATGTCAGTTATGCTTTTAATAAAAAGTCTGATGCTGTACATAGAGTCATTTTGGTATGATGTGAATAGATTTCATTGTTCTTAGCATTTCAAAAGTGATCTTAATAGTACAATAAATCAGAAATGTCACATTGTTCAAAGGATTTTAGTAGCTATCTTAGGGGCCTATGCAGAAAGCTCCGGAAAAGCTTAGCGGATATCGCTAAGACAATGAAGGGGTTAAACACCCGGGCCATGCTTATAGTGGTTAGGGGGGGGTGGGTGAATGGGGTAATTGTTTCTTGATGGGTGTTTAGGCCATGCGGGGGTGTGGGGGTTTGCTAGTGAAGTTAAACCCTTCATTAACTTAGAGGTTAATACCACTGAGGTAATGAAGGGGTTAACCCCTCCAGCTACCCACCTGGTAGGCCTAAACACCCATACTTGTAGCTAATACCCCCTTCAGCCACCCCCACTACCCACAATAAACACAAATACACACAACAGCCCTACTATCCACCGCCTAGGCCCCCAATAAACCATAACAATATCTAATAAATACCAATACACAACCCACCCACCCCCTGTGCCCCCCCAAAACCAATTTTTTTTTGCAAACACGATTAATACCCCATGCCGGTAGGGGTCCCCGGGTGGTCCCGACGGGTGTCGGCAGGCCACACAGTGCACCCCAGGGGGTGCCTACGGGTGTCTGGTGGCCCTTGGGTTGTCCCCGCTAGGCTCTGTGGGCCTCCAGGTTGTCAACGTGGGTGTACATGAGCCCTAACAGGGCCACAACAGTCCCCGTGGGTGTCTGGGGTCCCTGGGATATCCTCATGGGTGTCTGGGGGCCCTCAGTGGTTCCCATGTGTTCCTGGGGCCCCCCCAGCTGTGAAGCCCCTGGTTCCTCCCCACAGGTGTCCGTGGGTCCTCATGTGGTCCCCGTGGGCATCCAGGGGTCCTCGGGTTGTCCCAATGTGTCCCCATTGGCCTGCGGTACCAATCCTGTATTAAAAATAAATAAACATGGCCTACATTCAAATCAATACAGCTCCCCCCAAACACATACAGTACAGTAATGGGCAAAATAACAATTATCCAGATATGGATAATAGATTATTTGCCCTTTATTAAACACAACATTAGCCAGGCAGCATTAAAAAAGTAAATAAAAACTTTTTCTACTTACACCTGCCAATGTAAAGGGCATCCTCATCAGCATACTGCAGGACCATGTTCTGCGATGTCAGCAAGAATACATAAGAAATACCATCTAATGTCTCTAGTCCCTTAATCACCTTAAGGTTTATAACCACTATAGTAATTAACCCCCCTGCCCTGCTACCACCCACACCAGACCCACTATACCCACCCTTCACCCATTCATTGGTACAGTGGGTACATCATGTCCATATAATATGAGAATGATTAAACCCTATGCTAGAAAATGGTCAACTATTAAAAAAACAATCAAACAACAAAAGGATGCCATCACACTCACCAATATAATGAGAATAAATTGAATATTTGGGGTTGCCCATGTGTCCTAGATTTGCAGCTGGTGCTACCTATGTGCTGAGATAATGATTATGATAAAAAGGACAACAGTTGAAGAGATGGCTGCTGTCCAAAAGAAGCACATTTGGGGTGCACTCTCAGGCGGTTAAAACTTAACTTTTAATAGTATAAGCATAATATATGTATACACTGGTGAAGTGAACATTAAGTGTATGTTTAAAAATAAACAAATAAAATGACAGGGAGTGGAATGTTGTCTGTTGCACTTTGTTTGTGTTGTTTATATATTTATTTATCCAAGGCTTGAGGATATTGCAAACTAGAGCCAATTGTATGGTCGTATGCTATGGTGCAAGGTGTGTGTTTAAATGGAGATATGGAGTCTTTATGCTAGATATGAAAGTCTCTAGCATCGCTGCCAAAATTTACTCATCAGCAAATATTTTAAGCTAATCTCCATATGGTGCAATGATGGGTAGGCTATTGTAACTTGGAGAGTGCCTGATGTTGTACTGTGGTGGATATATGAATCTATAAACGAGATATAAAAGTCATATGGAGCATGACGCAGCTATAACTTCGCTGCCAAATTTTACTCCTCAACACTAAATTTAAGCTAATCTCCACAGTAATGTAACCTATCACATAATTTGTGATTGGATATGATTGTATATACTTACAAGATGTGTGTAAGTGACGAATTAGCCAGTAGTGGTATTCTGTGTTAATGGAACAGAAGAACTGTCCTGCGCTCAGGTAAACAGTCTTAGGGCCTCATGCATTAAGCAGCAAAAAGGCACTTCTCACCCGTTTCCCGCCAAAAATGCCTACCCCTATTCAGTAAGGGGCGAGAAAGAGGCGAGAATAAAAAAAACGCTAGTTTTTTTGGCAGTTTTTTTTTCCCCGCCAGTGGCGAGGCGAGAAGGCACTTTTCGCCTAAAATAGACACATTTTCCGCCACGCTGTATTCTAGTAGTGGCGAGTAGCTTTGCGCCGCTATACGCCACTCTAGAATGGCGTTTTATATGCCGAATCCAGCACGGCAAAAAAAGTTGGCTAGTTGATGGTGAGAGGCTGCTGATGGGCGGCGGATCGGCACTTGGAAACAATTCTGGCCTTTTTCCTGGCTGGGATTGATGCCGGGGGTCTCCTGAGCTGATACCATTAATACCAGCACCTTAGCCCCCCGGCATGCATCCGAGGCCGGAAAAATGCATTTAAAGGCCACTTCATTACCTTAGCGGCTAACCGCTAAGGTAATGAAGGGGTTAAGCCGCCGTGCCAGGTTTATTGTGGGTAGCGGGGGTGGGTGAAGGGGGTATTTGGCCCTTGTTGTTTGTTTAGGGCTTGCGGGGGGGTTGCGTGTGCACTTAACCCCTTCACGACCGTAGCAGTTAATACCGCAACGGTCATGAAGGGGTTAAGCCCTCTCTCTACCCACCCGCAAGCCCTAAACAACCACGGGGCTAATACCCCCTTCACCCACCCTCCCCCCTACCCACAATAAAAAAAAAACACACACAACAGCCCCACACTAAATAAATAAATAAAGATATCTAAATAAATAAATAAATATATCTAAATAAATAAATATATCTAAATAAATAAATATATATATATATATATATATATATATATATATATATATATATATATATATATATTACCCCAACAAACCCTATACCCCCCTAACATACACATATATGCACATCAATGATACTATAGGCCGGTGGTGCCCTCGGGTGCTACCCGCAGGCCTGCAGTACCAGTTATGTGCCCCCCCCCCCCAAATTAATGTCAAAACACATACATACTGATAAATAAAACACCCTCCCCCCCTTAACACATACAGTATAGTATTGGGCACAATGACTATTATCCACAAATGGATAATAGTGAATGTGCCCATTTTAAATACATAAAGGACAATAAATACATTAAATACATATAGCACTCACCCATGTCCGGCTGCCACGATGAAAGCCATCCTCATCTTCATCCTGTTCATGCCCCCTCCGATGCTGCAAAACAGACACAAGAATAAAAACATCCAATGTAATGTCCCCTAACCCCTTAATCACCATAGCGGTTATTAACCGCTACAGTCATTAAGTGGTTAACCCACCCTCACCCACCACTCGGGAGGCCTACATACCCTCCCACACTAACCCCCCACCACGTGAGGCCTAACCACCCTCACCCACTACCCACAAGAGAGGCCTACCCACATACCCTTGGTGCCAATACCCCCTCCCCCCACCCCCAGTACCCACAATAAAAACAATACACAGCCCCACAATAAACATCATTCTATTTATTAAATACATTACCCACCCCCTGTGCCCCAACCCCATAAATACATGATTTATCCTTTCACATACAGGGTTCATACCCCAGCCCCACGCGAGTCCCCGGCGGGCTGGCGGGTCACCTAACAGACCTACAGGGTACCAGCAACTTGTTTCACACAGGTTCTGGAGGCCTGTAGGTGGGTCCTGCCAAGCTCCATGGCCCACAGGTGGTCTCCTTGGGTCACTGTGGGCCACAATTGGGTCCCCATGGTAGGCCCGCGGATATCTTGGAGCCCCGGGTCAGACCCACAGGTTTCTGCGGGGCCTCGGGTGGTTCTCACGGGGGTCTGGGGAACTCACGAGTGCTCACTATGGGTCCGCAGTGCCCCCACGGATGTGGGACCACCGGTTCATCAACGCACTTACGGGTCCGCGGTGCCCCCACAGATGTGGGACCACCGCTTCATCCCCGCAGGTGTCACCCGTGGAACCACCAGCCTGATACCTGTGAGATACCCGAGGAGACCGCAGGTGGTCTCCAGAGGTCTCACGCAGAAACAAAGAACAAACCCTGAATGTAAAAAAAATTAACCTTGCCTATACATTCAATACATACATCTCCCCCCCCCTACAACACCTACAGTACAATAATGTGCAAAATAACTATTATCCAGATAGGGATAATAGATTATTTAAACAGAGTAACTAGCATATTAAAATTAATAAAGTACTACTGACCTCATCAATAAGAAGCCCCCGTCGCCAGCAACATCCTTGTCTTTCGTTGCCCACAAAATACATAGCCAATACATAGCCAATACATTGCAATTACATTCAGATATCAATTAACCCCTTAAACACCTTATCGGATAATATATATATAGTTGCATGATGAAGCCACTGTGCAAATGAATGGTTGAAGGGTGGGTATCGGGCCAGGGTGGCTTAATCCCTTAATTACCTTTGTGGTTATTATCCGATAAGGTGTTTAAGGGGTTAATTGATATCTGAATGTAATTGCAATGTATTGGCTATGTATTGGCTATGTATTTTGTGGGCAACGAAAGACAAGGATGTTGCTGGCGACGGGGGCTTCTTATTGATGAGGTCAGTAGTACTTTATTTATTTTAATATGTTAGTTAATGTGTTTAATAATGGGCAAATAATCTATTATCCCTATCTGAATAATACTTATTTTGCACATTATTGTACTGTAGGTATTGGGGGGGGGGATGTATGTATTGAATGATGTATAGGCCAGGTTTTTTTTTTTACATTCAGGGTTTGTTCTTTGGTTCTGCGTGAGAACTCTGGAAACCACCTGCGGTCTCCTCGGGTATCTCACGGGTATCAGGCTGGTGGTTCCACGGGTGACACCTGCGGGGATGAAGCGGTGGTCCCACATCTGTGGGGGCACCGCGGACCCGTAGGTGCGGGGATGAACCGGTGGTCCCACATCCGTGGGGGCACCGCGGACCCATAGTGAGCACTCATGAGTTCCCCAGACCACTGTGAGAACCACCCGAGGCCCCGCAGACACCTGTGGGTCAGACCCGGGGCTCCCAGATATCCGAGCTGAACCGCATTGATTTCAGCCTTAGGGGACCCCCTGCTTCCTTAAATACAGGTCCCATTATGGGGTGCCGGTATCACTGCCGAGCATCACAGCGAGAGCATCAACCCTCTGAAAAGGCAAAAACCAGCGATTCATTTCTGCTGCAGAGAGAGCTGCTCTGAGAGAGCCGCCTCTCCCAGCGGAAATGTCGCCCGAAATTTATTTATTTAAATATACATTCCTGTAATAGTGTAGAGGTGCAGGGGGTCTCCGGAGCTGAACCACGTTGGTTTTATGTCCGGGGACCCCCTGCTTCCCGAGATACAGGCACCTTTATGGGGTGCCGGTATCTCCTATGCAAGGAAATGTCCCGGTCACGTGAAGCGGGACATTTCAATGCATAGGAGATACCGGCACCATAAAGGGGCCTGTATCTTGGGAAGCAGGGGGTCCCCGGACATTAAACCAACATGGTTCAGCACCGGAGACCCCCTGCACCTCTACACTATTAAAGTAATGGATATTTAAATAAATATTTAAAAACAGATCAATACACGCCCCCCCTCTGCCCAAACCCATACAGTACAGTAATGGGCAAAATAACTATTATCCATAAATGGATAATAGATTATTTGCCCATTATTAAACACTGCATTAGCATACATAAATAAAATAAATAAATACAGTTATACTTACCACAACAGCAGGTCCCTCTGTCCTCCGTTGCCAGAAAGCATATATAGAAAATAAATACATTCTAATGGTCCCTAACCCCTTAATCACCTTAGCGGTTCCTAACCGCTATAGTTATTAAGGGGTTAACCCACCCTGACCCGTGAGGCCTAAGCACCCACCCCAGACTGACTATACCCACCCTGTACCCATTGAGTAGTATAGAGGTACATCATACCCATATAATAATAATATGGGCATGATAAGCCTCTATAGCACTCAATGGGCACCCTAATAAAAATACAGTAATACACAAGACACACAGTCATAAAACCTAACTATACTCCCCAAAAACACACTTCACTAAATAAAATCAGTTGCCAGCTAATCCAATCAATAGAAGCAATTACAACATCAACAATGAATTAATTAAACCATTACCCAATCAAACCAATTAATCCCTAAACAACTCAAAATGAATAGTAACACTGACCAATGTAAACAATGAATAAATCCTACATTAATTAATGTAACCATTAAAAGACAAATAAATAAATTAAAACAATCTCTGAAGTATCCATAAAACACATTAGCTAACATAATATAACTTTAAGTACAAGCGAATACCAATCGCAAACCTTTTCTTACATTAACCATAAACAAACAATCACATCCAAATCAATAACTGCAATAACAAGCGAGAAATGCCCCCCAAATATTGGCATAATAATGTATTAATCTGTACCCTAAAGAGGTACCGATTAATATATTATCAGTCAATGTGCATGACACAGAAAATAAAAAAACACATCCAAAGAATAAACCTGTAAAAAGAGACATTTACAAACATTGAATATGTTACTTACCATTAGAAGCGGTGGCCCTCCGACTCCCGGGGTAACAGGAAGCTCACGTACCTTGAAGGCCTCCAACAGCATCCGATGCCATCCGCCATCAGGATCCGGCTCAGGTACCCCAATCTTCTTTTTTCTTTCTATACTCACCGTCTTCTATCTTCATCTGTAACCATTTCTTGTTCTTCTTTATCTTCTTTCTTCATCTGTCAATCCATAAAACCCCATGTTAAATCCCAGCCGATGCTGTCTCGTCGGCTTCTTGGGCTCAAATGAGGCGTCACGGCCTTAAATATGGCTTGTGACGTCACCTTTACCCTCACAATGGTTAACAGCCACCTGATTGGCTGTTAAAACCATGTGCAGACTTAATTTTTTTTTTTGCCGTGACGTCACTTAAAGGGAATGATGCCAGCCAATCAGAATGGCTGTGCTTCATTTACCTTTAACATGACGTCGGTAAATCCAAGATGGCTGCTGTGTCACAAGGTATTTAAGCCAATCAATTATAGGACCCTTTCAGTGTGAGATGGGCAAGCAGATTATAGGAGATAAGGAAAAAGCAGAGGCATTAACCAAATTATTTGCCTCTGTGTTTACCAGGGAAGAATCAATTTCAATTGAAGTGCCGCAGGGGGACGCCACAACCTCCATATTAATGAACAATTGGTTAACTGAGGAAGAAGTTCATAAGTGGCTTGAAAAAAGTTAAGTAAATAAGGCACCTGGCCCCGATGGCACACATCCAAGTGTTCTCAAGGTGTTAAGTTCAGTAGTAGTCAAACCATTACATTTAATATTCAAGGACTCAATTTCCACAGGCTTAGTACCACAAGATTCTTGTAAAGCAGATGTGGTGCCTATATTTAAAAAGGTGAGCTAGATCACAACCGGGGAATTACAAACCTTTAAGCCTGACTTCAATAGTGGGGAAACTACTTGAAGGTTTAATACGGAATAATATTCAGGAATACCTAATGGAAAACAAAATTATTAGTAATAGTCAGCATGTATTTATGAAGGTGTAACAGATTGCTCACCACAAACAATGCGTGACCTGAAAGCCGAGGTGGGGATATATATAAACACCAACACACAGCCGTGTGGGCACACCTGGAGTGTAGAACGGTTGAGGTAGCTGGGTCGGGGTTGGAGAGGTATGGATTGTCAGTGATACTTACCGAGGTTGGGGTTGGAGAGGTGCAGATCGTTGCAGGTTCTTTATGTGACAAAAATAGGATTAATCAGCGCATTAATAAAGGCAGTATGCTTGGTTGATTAATCCTAATTCACGTTGGGATTGAAGGGGTTAACTTTATGTGCACCACACATGTAGTATTTTCCCTTCTATGCATTGTTGTCCCCTTTTTGCAGGCTAGTCTCTGCCTGTAGTGCTGAATAACAGGAGCCGTCCCATTAAGGCTACTAACTCGGGAACGGAGTGAGCCAGCAACCTGATTTCTGGTGTGCAGCCTCAGTGTAACCCCCCTAGCACAAACATATTAAAAATATAACTGTAAGACTAAGACCCCGCTGCCTCAGTCAGCGCGCCTGCACTGCAGACAGGTGGCGTGCTGAGAGGCAATTGACCACTACCTGCGGTCTGTAGGGAGCGGGAGGGGGCGTGGTTTGAGCGGAGGGTCCGTCCGTTCGTCGTCCCCCCCCTTTTTTTCTGTTCACTAGCAGTATTTATCTAGCACCAGCCTATGAAGGTTGTAGTTATAATAGACCTGTATGTGCCAGACAGCTGAATTATTCCAGTTAACAGACTTGTATATACCAATTTTATAGCTGAATTATCCCGCAGCTCCTTCCCTGCTCCCTCCTCCCGAGCCGGCCAAAAGTAAAAAAAAAAACCACGACACACACACAGCTTCCATCCCGCAGCTCCTTCCCTGCTCCCCTCCTTACCTCCTCATTGGCTCACACGCGCACCACGTGACGCGTCAACGCTCCAGATCACCATCTTCTGGTAGCACTGGCCGGCTGACGCGTCACAGCACGTAGTGAGCCACGGAGGGAGGAGGCAGCGGGGACAAACAAATTGCAGGTAGGGGCTGGTGGTGCATGTGCGCCGCCAGACACAGCGGGACCAAAGCCTTAGACAAGTTAAACATATATTTTTATTAAAGTGTATTACTGTGTGCAATTTTAAATGTCAGGACAGGAAACTTTTTTCTGTTTGCCTTTGTAAGTGAATGCATTAAGGAACAAATGTTATGCATACATGAGCTGGGGGTATGTTGCTCTCCAGCTTCAAAGGCCCCCTGTTGAGGCAATGCCTATGGGTCTAGGTACGTGTGGGAGATGAAAAGCCCCAGAGTCTTAAAGTGTGACTTAACCGTGATGTTTCTGAGTAGCAGATTCTGTTCCTCACTCTGGATATTTCACACCTTGGGACCACTGTGTGTCCCCCGAAAAGAGTGGCCCCTTTTTACTCAGCGGTGCTACCAAGCTGCTCACTGAGCATGCTCAGAGTTACCTGGGCTGGCTGTAGGATCTTCCACGTTACATGGCAGGCTCTGATAGGAATGAGTAAGAGTACCTCGCACCAAACACTGTTAGAGTAGGGGAATCATATGGAGGTTGTGTGCTACCAGGGACCCCCGGAAGAAGTCGTCAGTATCGACGAAACGTACGTCGGGTAGCAGGCACTGCTTGTGCCAGCATTTTTAATATCCAAACAACCTTTGGATTTCCTGCTATATATTCTACCATATGCACTCTAATTCCTGGATCCCCAGATCTAGGCAGTACGTACAGTAATGGTCAACTAGCATTCATATATATGTCTACTTATACCTACTGGGTTATGTGGCTCTTCTGAACATAACGCAAAAGCCAAATACTAAGGGCTAAAAGAGATGACTCATGCATACAAAACTCTGCAATTGATCCCTGTGCAAGGGAACATCTGTTTCTGAGCCACACAACATACATATATAAGTGTTGCTAAACGCTGACTCACTACATACAACGGACCAAAGAGAGGCAGACAGGGTTTTGAAAATAAATCTCTATATCCCATCTACCTGCAGGTACTAGAAATATACTGTATTGGGATCAATACTTAACATAACATTTGCCAACAGAGCACTACATTAAGCCATGGCAATGTTTAAGTACAGATACATATACTGACCAGGGAAACACACGCTTCCACTGCTGATCTCAACCAACAAACACAGAGTGAATGCAGTTTAAGAACAAAAGTGCTATTAAAGCGGAGCGGCACAAACGAAGTCTCCTCTATGCTTGCATGTTCACGGGTATCCTCCCCACTATATAAAATGCAAAACTCACTCTGTGGCAAAAGTCTAATATTAACCAATAAGTGTTTAACACAAGAGTTCCACGTTATTCCACTGCCGAGTGCTCAGCTAATACTACACACCATAGACTAACAGGTGCTAATTGCGTGACTCATCAGTATAAGCAAACGGGCGGGTGTAGGATATTACTAGGTGAGATACTAGCAAGTTTATCACCAAAATCTCTTAGACCTGCCAAGAGGACCCAATATCTCTGAACATAAGCTTTACTATAGCACAGTCTGACAAACATTATGATGTGGAATAAATAAAGAGACTCATATTAAATCACTATACTTACCCTGTAGGAAATACATGCTGACAATCACAGCAAACTAAGGGTTAAACTAACCTAAGGGCTTCGTGCTATTCTTTTGCTAAGCACTCAGTTGAATACGTACACAATGCAGCCTGACTGCTGCAAGCATGGAGCCTCATCAGTGTAAACAAACGGACGGTCATAGAACACTTAACACTTGTTGAAGCAGTAAAGATTTCACTGTAATCTGCAGGACTCACTGAGATAATACAAAGATCTCTACCTAAACTCTATCATATCACAGTATGACACACAAACACTATGGTGTGGAATAAATAAAGAAATTATTTTACTTACCTTGTGGCCAATACTCACAGCAAACTTGGTATTAAACAACCAAAGTGATCCACGCTATTCCTTTGTCGAGTGCTCTTATGAGACCACACACAGTGCAGCCTGACTACTGCAAACACGGTGACTCACCAGTATAAACAAATGGATGGCTACAGGATACTAGCACTTGTTAAAGGCAGTGGATATTCAAAGTCGAGAGTAAATAGCCGCTTGGCTATTCCCACTCGAGCGCAAATAGCTGCTTGGCTATTCGCACTCGGGTGGAAATATCCAAGCGGCTATTTACACTCGACTTTGAATAAAATGAAAAAAATGAAAACATCCGAGCCAAGAATCAAACCCTGGTTCACTCAACTCATGGGCAGCAGCACTACCATTGAGCTATAATACCTGCTGATGCGTTTTAGTGAATAAAGGCATTTAAAGTAGACACAACACTCCCCTATTGACATTCCAGTCTAAATAGCTGCTTGGCTATTCGCACTCGAGTGTAAATAAAATGAAAAAAAAAAACAAACATCCGGGCCAAGAATCAAACCCTGGTTCACTCAACTCATGGGCAGCAGCACTACCACTGAGCTATAATACATGCTGATGCATTTTAGTGACGGGATCTCTCGGACCTCCTCTCCAGTAGTCGTTTATCAACCCGGATACATATGGCGATGAGCTGATCGACGTTGGTAGGACGTTCATGTGCCACTAGCCCGTCATTTAAGGCCTCCGAGACAACTTGTCAGAAGACGGCTGACAACGCCTCATTATTCCATCTGGAACTCAAGCGCATATCTAGCCACGGGTCGATTCCACTGGGAAAAGGGGAAAAGAGAAGAAGCAGCAGTTACCTTGCAACCAGGTATCAAAAACTCAACGGAATTCCTGAGTGAATTGTCCGATATCCTGAGTGAGGCACCCATGGGGGTCGCCACTATAACGGTTGGGTGTAGGAAGTCGGGGTTCAGCAGACAAAGTCATGGGCATGGAGACGAGAGTTGTAGCAGAAGATCCTGAAAGGACAGAACTATGGTGAGGAGCTGCGACTGGTCAAATATTGTAAGAAATCGGGGAACACATCCCCTGCGGCGTGTTCCTTCCTTACCTGCTGCAGTGCACCTTCCCGCTCTGGTTACAGAGCATGCACGCACCCGCAGCTCTTCACTTCGGCCCATGGAGTGTGGCTCCACCCCCCAGTCACATAGTGCGTCTGTCACGCGCAGCGCACGCATGTGACAGTGTGCACCGCTCCCCAGCTGCGTGGCAAGTATTCCTATTTGCCCACTTGTCTCCTGCAGCCTATCCTAGCCTCTGCAGAGGCCGCACGTCCGCTTCACCTCCCTTGCTATTGGTTCCTTCGCGGCTGTGGGTGCGCAGTCTTGTACTTTCCCACCTCAGTACCAGGGTCCCACCTTGTTTGTGGTGAGCGCTAGTGTTACAGTATGCTCAGCACAAACGTGGACGAACGTGGACCCCCCTGAGGTGGGCCAGGCCCTAGCCTCTATTTGTGAACGACTCCTATATTTTCAGAATCAGATTGTTTATTTGACTCAAAGCATAGCAACCTTGTCGTCACGACAATCCCAGTCCAGGAGTACCAGACATGCAATCTTGTCTTCCCCTACCGTGGAAGTATCTCTGCCTCTTGAACCTCATCTTCCTACCCCCAATCGCTATGCGGGGGATTCCCATGGCTGAATAGGTTTCCTCAACCAATGTGATATACAATTTGAGTTAACTCCCTCACGTTACTCTTCTGATAGATCCGAGGTGACATACATTATGATTATGATTAATGATGAAGCCCTATCCGCAGCCTTCTGGCAGGGTCTGTTCGAACCGCTTAAAAACGAATTGACCGTCCAGGAACGACCTTCTGACTTGGAAAACGTATTGCCGTATATATTAGAGTTGATCAGTGCCTTCAGGAGAGGAGGGCTGCACGTCATCGTCCATTATCTCGCATAACTCATGTTCCTGTGTGCAGTCTTTCTCCTATCGTTTCCCCAGCTCTTGATGCTCCAGAACCTATGCAGATAGGAAATCACCAAATCTCTTCTTCTGAAAAACAACACCGGAGGAATGGAGGTCCCTGTTTCTACTGCTGCTTGCCTGGTCATCTCGAACTTTGCTGTCCCACAAAGCCAGGAAAATGCCAACACCCAATGAGGTATGAGGGGATCTCACTGGGTACCATTTCTGCTTCTCCTTCTAGTAAAGAAATCCTGCCAACTAGAATAATGCTTCGAGTCTCACTTGAGGGTCCTGGCTTCCTTTCCTCTGCCTCTGCTTTAATCGATTCCGGGTCTGGAGGAAACTTTAACGATCAAGATTTTGCTTTCAAGAACAAAATTCCTCTGGTAAAGAAATCTGTGCCTATTGGGTTTGAAGCCATTGATGGATGTCCTCTTCAGCCTGCCTTTATCTCCTTGGAAACTCATCCTCTCTCTCTCTACTAAGGATGGTCACAAAGAGGACATAACTTTGGACGTTATTCACTCAACCTCAGTGCAGGTAATTTTGGGCCTTCCCTGGCTCCAACGGCACAACCCACATTTAGATTGGACTGATAAGAAACCTATTCAATGGGCCCCCTCTTGTGCCGGTTCCTGTGTCACTACAGTCCAACATGTCTGCGGGCTAGATATTCCTAAATCTGAGAAACCCATTCTCCCTGAAGTATATAATGAGTTCCTTGATGTTTTGATAAAGTTCGTTCTCAAATTCTTCCTCCTGCCCGCCTTTTGACTGCCCCATTTACCTCTTGCCCAGAGCTGTTCCTAAGGCAAGATCTTTCCCTTAAGGTTGGAGTGAAGGAGATTTCACCAGCAACAAAGGAATGGGTTCTTTACAGGAAGGAAGTTTGGACATCTTTTTAGAAAAGGAAATGTATACAGGGATATACCAAGTAATTAAACATTGGAAGAATGTTGATCCAGGGAATTATCTGATTGCCAATTTTTGGAGTCAAGAAGGAATTTAAATGAATTTATTTTTCCCCTTAGGAGTTATCATTGGATGATATGACACTGGGGTTTTTTATTTGCCTTCTTCTGGATAAATAAGTAAGTATAGATATATGATAAAGTATCTGTTGTCTAAATTTAGCATAGATTGAACTTAATGGATTTATGTCTTTTTTCAGCCTCATCTACTATGTAACTATGTAACTGTCTCCTTCTTCATGCAAATAGAGTCCTCCTTGTAGTTCTGATAATTTAATTATGAATACAAATAGAAATTAATAGGAACTTTGGGATGTATAAATTAGGGAAAAAAACAATGCTATCACAGGGAGAGCAGAAAAGTGGAAGACAAAAAAGGGAGCACCATCCACAGCAAAAAAAGAACCAGAGGGGGCTCACATATAAAAAATAGATGACTATAATGGATTATACAGGGGACCCCTAAAGAGGCAACAGCAACACACAACTCATTTCGCTAAACACGCAAAACTCTGTTTTTCTTCTGCCTCTTTGCTACTCTACTTACCTCAAATGTATTGCATATCAGAGGACCTCCTAAGATTGAGCCAGATCTTCACAAAAGGGAGTTCTTTCTATAATTTTATTTCTGCTATTATGCAACAGGGAGGGGGATTTATTTGTGTCAGCATGTGCCATTTGTGATATACCAACAGGGTACACTAGCCTATTCTCCCTTTACCAATTAGGGATATAGAATATTGAAGTTATGGAGTTACCTCACCCTAGTATACTTGAAGTATTACATACTGGACAGATGAATGTTTAAGATCGACCGGATCCCTGCTTCCTTTCACAGGGAGAGCAGTATGGGGTAGGCCACTAACAATGGCTGCAAACTTAAATAAGGCTGAAACCACAGTCTGACAAACAGGAAAAAGGGCAGTGCTATGAGAAGTGCAAGGAATTCAGGAATATACCATAATCTAAGGGGCCAGAAAAGGGGTTGCTAAGGCAACAGGCTGATATAACAGTTTAGTACATTACACACGAACAAGAAACTAGGGCAAAGGTCACTGCAGCAATAAGAGAAAGAAAACACATGCAGGGGACAGAACAATGATTTAACTCCTTTTTTCAAATGCTTATAACTTTTAACTTTTAAACTGTTAATGGGATTCAGGGAGAAAAATTCTGTTAACGTCAGAGTTACACTGGAGGCCGACCTGAGTCTAAGTCGGCTAGATCCGTGGCTCTCAGATTATCCCGGTTAGGTGCGGTTTTCTGTTTGTTTCGCCCGGAGTGAACTGCGTTATTTTCGCGCTCGTGATTTTAGCATTTTATTATCGCCGTCCGCAATACTGCAATGCCGTGTAAAAACTCAGGGGGCGTTTGCGAGCTATTGTCTTGGAAGTCTAATACCTTCACGGTTCAACCTACGTCAGTACACAGTCTGTGTGTGCGCGCAGTAATTGTAAATTTGCATATTTAAAGTATACATGCATTTGCAGTGCTGTGCTGCTGTACAGTATGTCTCATTGAAAATTGTTGAAACGCATAGGAGTGTACAGTACTGTAATAGTGTCACATTTCGGCATATACAGCGCTCTCCCCTCGCTCAGGATAATTAACTGCACTGCAGGGTATTTCAACTTCTTATCTTCTGTGCAATGCAGTACATCTTTCCCACACCATTCCTTTGAACGTGTGTCTGGTTTCAATCACATTCTTGTGAGTGACCAAAAAAAAATGTAAAAATTTTTTTTATTGGAATTATTTTTTTCTCCACAAGCCTGCAAAATCCATCTTACTGTATTACGATATTCAACCTGTTCTGTAGCTTTTGACTGCGAACCTGTGCGTTTGACTGCACATGGTTGATTTGTGTGCTTTTTACATACTGTATTTGGGGGTATATTATTATGATGAACTGTCTTTTGAAATTAAAGTATGTCTTTATCTTTGAACTTCATGCAGCTGTACCCTGTAGCCCCCTCCCCCATGAACACACACAAGGCTAGCTCAAGCAAATTCCACGGAGTCGTTAATTTTCTGAATCTTTGACATTGTGTTCTTAATCCGTCCATAGACTAGCTACAAAGCCTCACTGCGCCTGCGTGTAATCCTTTTTGAGATGGGAGCTAACTGCTTACTGCACATGACTCACCCACCCCCCCCCCCTCTCCACAGAGTCGTTCATTTTCTGAATCTTGACATTGTGTTCTTAATCCGTCCATAGTCAAGCTACAAAGCCTCACTGCGCCTGTGTGTAATTATCTTTGAGATGGGAACTTTGAGGCTTTGTTTACGGCAACGCTTTGGAAAATCCCTTCTCGAATTTGATTTGCACAGAGCATCACCTCTCTATGCGCCTGTGTGTACTGTAATCCACTTTTGGATGGTAGCTAGTTGATTCCTGCTCATGCGCCTGTAACTTCACCCACCACTGCTTGCTTGAGTGCCCCCCAAATTTTTTTGTTAATTATGATTTTTTTAACTGTTATTTTATCCACGAGCCTGCTAAAAAATCTTGATATTACGATATTCAATCTGTGCGTTTGTCTGCACATGGTTGATTTGTGTGCTTTTTATGTACTGTATTTGGGGGTGTAGGGATCAAATTACAGTACTATGATGAACTGCCTTTTGAAATTACTGTACTGTACTCCACTCTATGTAATTTCTTTGAACTGCTGCACAACTAATCCTTCATCCCTCCCCCACGCACACACAAACTCTTATCGACATACACCTCCACAGAGTCATTCATTTTCTGAAGTTAGTCATTGTATTTTTAATCCATCCCTAGCCGAGTGTCAATCGCCTCACTGCGCCTGCGTGTACTCTAATCCCCTTTGAGATGGGAGCTTGCTGCTTACTGCGCATGAGTCACCCAACCCCCCTCCATTCCATTGTGTTGTTAATCCGTCCATAGCCGAGCTACAAAGCCTCACTGCACCTGTGTGTAATCCTCTTTGAGATGGGAGCTAGCTGATTACTGCACATGACTCACCCCAACCCTTTGAGGCTTTGTTTATGGTAACGCTATGGAAAATCTCTTTTCGAATTTGAAATGTAAATCTGATTTGCACAGCATTGTGAGAATTGAGAGTTAAAAAAAAACATTAACTGATTCATGTTGTTTTGTCATTCATTCTTATTCATTGGTGTACTGTGGGTGGGGGGGTGGGTGTTGTCAATGATTATGATTAGCAGGAATGTAAATAAATATTTATTTTATGAACAAAAAACAAACAAAAGTGCAAGCTCCATAGCATGTAACTGAGTAAAAAATAAGGTACATTTATTTAAAAAATCAGCAACCCATAAGAATGTGCACTTACAGGATTTCAAACAGAACCATTCGTGGGAGAGAAATCTCTATTGTGGTCATCTGCGGTGGTAGGGTGAGTCCCAGGTTTGCAGAGTGGATGTAAACAGCCCAGGTTCACCATGATTTGGCAGCAAGACATAAAGGCATCCAATGCCTGTACGTCCTTTGCTCCCTCATACAATGATTGCTAACACTTGAAATTACCGCCAGCCTGAGCGCAGGGATGCCAGGGACTCCAAATACACCAACACAAACGCGATGATGTCACAGCTCTACGCGTTTCGTCACACTGCGGCGACTTCGTATAGAGATTTCTCTCCCACGAATGGTTCTGTTTGAAATCCTGTAAGTGCACAGTCTTATGGGTTGCTGATTTTTTAAATAAATGTACCTTATTTTTTACTCAGTTATGTGCTATGGAGCTTGCGCTTTTGTTTGTTTTTTGTTCATAGATTCCAAAAGTGGTTGGCTATACCACTCCCCTTAAAGCTGCAAAGACGTTCCCTGGATCTTCTATTGGGACTATATTTCTCTCTGGATTTTTTGTTTGAGTGGAACATTCAATTTGGATTTTCCTTTTTTTTCACTATCACGTTATGGTTTGTAGATATTATTAGGTTAAATTGTGGTAATTTTAATTTATTTTAATATTTTAAATATGTCATTATAATTGATCATTTATTAGGGTTATTTCACATCCTCTTTATCGCTACTTAATTTTTGTGTTGTCTTAAATATTTATTTTATTTTATCAGGAACCAAAAAATACAAATAATACATAATTTAGTCTTTATTAAGTTCTTCTGGCAGATTGAAATAGGATAAACATTTAGAAAACATTTGTAAAACATGGATTAACATGAATAATGCACATTTATAAGAATATTATTTAATAATATATACTGTAATGTATAATATATATATATATATATATATATATATATATATATATATATATATATATATATATATATATAGTCAGTGGTCGACAAATCACCCAAAAATCTACTCGCCGAACAAAAAAATCTACTCGCCACCTAGTACCACATGTTTGCTGCTTGGGCCAATAGGAGCTCGCCACGATGTTAAATCCACTCGCCCGGGGAGTGCAAATGTATAGGTTTGTCGAACACTGTATATAGTAATATTATTTTTTCCGTCTTTATCTTGTTCCTCATTCTGTGTACATTACAGTAGTTCATTGATAGAGGAGAGGTGTTGTGTACATAATTACTGCTGATTATATACTGTACATTTGACTGTACAAACAGATTAGACTGGACACAACACCCCACCTCCCCCCAGGCCACCCTTTTTTCCTGAAACGACAAGAAAACAAAAAATGAGTGCAGTTATGTGCGTACTGTATTATGGCATTGTGTGATGTGTAGCACTACTGTACTGTAGATGGCTGGTGCTGCTTTCTTTGGAAAGGAAAAAATTGAGCAGTTAGTAGGCAGTTACTGTACTACTGTCAAACTAGTCTATACTGGAAATACTGTATACTCTGACTACTGTTAAATACTACTATGTAACCAGATGGCTGGTGCTGCTCTCTGTAAAGAAAAAACTGTAACTACTATATACTCTGACTATTAGGAACGAAAAAATCTGTGCCATACTTACCTGTATCATACTGTACTTACAATACTACAGTACAGTACTACTTTCCTGATGCTTGCCCATTACGCGCGATCACAATGGGCAACACAGTCGCAATATGGTCTATATATTTATTGCAGCGTTCCACGGTGAGTATATCGTTCCAAAAACTCATTATGCCTTTCAACAACTCGTCCTTTTTGGAGGGTTTCACCACTTTCCGGATATGGTCCTTCAGCTGATGCCAGACCATTTCGATCGGATTGAAGTCTGGCGATCTGTCATTGGAAAAAAGGACAATTAGTTTAGGAGATACAGTACACAGTAAAAACTGTGGGGAGAAAATGAGACACGGTTACCGCACTTACCCCGCTGGCGTCTTCACCCAGTTGATACCGCGCTCAAGGATATGCGCTGTTGATGCGGTGTGCTTCGGATCGTTGTCCTGGTAGAAACGGTGACCATTCGGGAATTCGCATGTGATGTATTGCACTCAGGGACAATGTTGTCTTGTAAGAAAGCTTTATTCATGATTCCTATAGCAAGAAAAGAAAAGTGCTCAAAAAACTGCACAAAAGTACTGTACAGTGCATACAGTGAGGCTACACTAGGAAAGTACAGTGCATAAGGCTACATTATATTTTATATATTTTACCTTCAAAGATGACAATGCATCCTGGTCCACGCCTAGAGATAGCACCCCACACATGCAGCTTTACGGGTTTTTTTGGCCACGGGTTTTTTTGGCCACGGCTTCAAAGATATGCGGCCTTTTTTGTGGAATGCAAAGGTTGCAAATCTCTCCAGTGACACAGTAGACTCGTCAGTGAAGATTCAATCCTGGAAAGTTTCTCCACTGTCGATCCATGCCTGGGCCTGGACCACTCTTTTTATTTTGTTTACGTCCCGTATCATGGGGTATGGTCTGTAATGACAAGGAATAAATAATTTTAGCGGTACAGTACAGTTTCCTAAACAACACTTTTACCTCCTGTACTGTCCAATACTAACCTCACAGGTCCATATTTCCATCCAATTCTCATCTTCTTTATGCTGGTCTAGAATACAGTGTGATTGTGATTTTCCTGCAGAGTGTATTTGACCCTTAATGCACTCTGCTCATCATTCTCCTCACTTATTTTGTCCACCAGAAGAGTTGTCTCCCTACAATGTAAAGAATAACAATCCGGTAAGTATAAATATTAGAGACAGAAGATCAACAGGATACAATATATTGTTCTATTAATATGCAGCAATATAAAATATATATATACTGTTGTAATATAAATATAAAAAATATATATACAGTACTGTTGTAATATAAATATACAAAATATGTATACTGTTGTTCTATAAATATAACTATAAAAAATATATATACTGTTGTAATCTAAATATAAATATAAAAAATATATATACTGTTGTAATACAGTATAAATATAAATATACAAAATATATATACTGTTGTAATATAAATATAAATATAAAAAATATATAAACAGTACTGTTGTATTATAAATATACAAAATATACAAAATATATATACTGTTGGAATATAACTATAAATAGAAAAAATATTTATATTGTTGTAATATAAATCTACAGAAATAACAAAAATATTAGATACAGTACTGTAGATTTACAGTACATTATTTGATATAATTTTTTTTTTAAGTTGAATAAATATACTTACGCGTTTGTTACCCTTGGTGCCCTTTTGCATTCTCTGGTTTTCCCATGTGCATGATAGCTCACGGTGGTTGCTGGCACAACGAGGCCAGAAGTAGCTAACCAGCGTTGGATATCAGCAATTCGGTGTCCGCTCCTGTACATCTCCTTAGTTCGCATGCTGAGATCCTTGGAAATCTTTTTAACAGGCATTGCTGCGAGTAGAAAGAAATACAAACACAAGAATGTATATTCGATGTTTAGTCAATGTGTATTCAATGTGCAGTCAATCCACAAAAAGGATGGTGTATTTACACAGTAATGACTCACATTAGAGTACGCCCACTTTCAACACCTGTACCTCGCCACCATGCATAAAAGGTTACACACTTTGCAAAGCCCACCACTCGATGATCTTTATCTGAACTTGCCCTTGTCCAAATACAGCATTGTGCCACCTGCTTCCATGGATCCCGATTCTACGGACGCAGGAACCCACTCGCCTCTGCCGTGCCTGTCATGCAGGAAAAGCAAAAGGCGGTTGCCGTTTCCACGCCAAGGCAAAAGTGACAGGCTAAGGCCAATAAAGAAAACCTTCTGCTGACCCCAAAGGCTAAGGGTTTTCATAGACGTCAGCCTTATTATGTCAAGAAGAAATACGGTGATGTACTCTCGACGCAAAACGAATGGCAGATAACCCATCGTACCCGCAGACCACTTCCTCACATACGCTTCGACGACTCTGCCGCAGCTGCACACCCATGCCACTGTTTCCCCGACTCCGGAGCAGGAGGGTGGCATGGATGTGCTGAATGGGAGCATCACCCCCTTCCATCACCAAGCGCACCCCCTCCACCAGAAGATTTAGTGTACATGTATGCCATTGAGGAGGACATGACAACCCCGTCAAGACCACGCCAGGAGACAACACGGCCACCAAGACCGGAGGAAATCTTCCTCCCAGACAACCTACCATCGCCCGTCGCCTCAAGCACACCCACTCCCAGAAGACCTACATTCGCTCGCATCGATACGGTGCCCGACATCACAATGCGCGATCTGCCACCGGCATTCAGGGAGAAGTATAGGGTGCTGAGTGCTGGCGCACCCCACAAGTATGCTTTGTTACTTTTTAAGCACCATGTGCCCTACTCTTTGTACTGCGACTGGGCCTTCAGAGTGAACTACGAAGGAAATCGTGTAAAAAAGGCGCTTCCTGCCAATTTAAGAAGGACCATTCTGGGGGAATTGCGGCGCTTTTTATACAATTACAGATCCTGTAATGAAAGGCGTTCGAGACTGCATTAATGGCGTTTTGCGCCATGCAAGAAATCGGCCATGGATGGACAATCTGGTGGACTTTCTGGTTTAATCATGGGTACTGTAAGACCATACTGTTGTGCTGAACTGTACTGTACATGTTTTGACCTGCTGTACTTAAATAAAGGAGATGTTGTTGTGTGTTTTTTAACTTGTATTTATACAGAAATGTTTTAACTTGGTGTACACACACACATCACACAACAGATGGAGTTCCCACGCTCTGATTGGCTGCCCTACCATCTGAGGGCGGCCATGTTTCTTTTAATGACGTCATCTTAAAGGCAATTGAAGCAAAGCCATTCTGATTGGCTGTGCTTTCATTGCCTTTAAGTGACGTCATAATTTTTTTTTTATCGGCCAAACACATGGTTTTCACGGCCCAATCAGGGCCATGGATACCATGACGAAAATGTGACGTCATAGGCCTTTAAAAGCCTATGTCATCTCATTTTGAAGCCAGACGCCGAGGAGGAAGGACCTTCAGTGAAGAAAGAAGACCAGGGCATGGCAGCAGACGGGAAGAAGTCCCCGGAAGAAGATAGAAGAAACAAGAATACAGATGAAGATGGATTAGAAGTAGAAGACCCCTGGATTGTCGTGTTTTATTATTTTAATGTTTATTATTTTCTGGTTTATTATTTTATGGGCTCCTGTTCATGGATTGGTTCGTGAGTAAGCTGTTCAATGGGAGTCGGTGAGTGGGTCAAGTAATCGTAAGTGAACTAAAGTAATGTATTTAATGTAACTGTGTTTTTTGTTGCTTTTTACATGTGTTTTTTTTTTATTGTACATCATTTCTTGCCACTGTATGTATGTATGTATGTCTAGAGAGATATATACATACAGGGTAAGAAATGATTTTGTTTTAAAAGCTTGCTTTGCACTATTTTAAATGATTGTGGCTATGCTGCTATGCATAGATGTGTGTTCAATGTATTTTATAATTAGATAGATGTAATTTTTGGGCTTCTATGCTGTACTTTAGGTAATGGTGAGACTTGCTTTACTATATTGTAATTGTTGGTGTCCTATTTTGTATGATGGTAACTTGTTCTCTTTAACGGTTGCTATAGTTAATTGTGTAATTGGTATGCATGCTATTTTAATTGTTTTGGGATGTAATTCATGTATGTTAATTGATTGATGGTGACTTTATTGGATTACATAGTATACTTCTTTTGATTTAATGCTATTTTATTTGACATATTGTATTGTTAACATTGATTTGCAGCGTCTACATGTAGCTTACATTTTATGCAGCATGTATACAATGTAAATGCAATGTTTTAAGTGGCATTTGAGACTTTGGATTGGCATTTGATGCTTTAGATTGGATGATTACATTTGATTTGTTTAGGAAATTGCATTGTATTTCATTGAGGATGTTATGGATAAGTGGTATTGCCATTGCCAGGATGGCTTAACCCCTTAATTACCTTTGCGGTTAGTACCCGAGAAGGCGATTAAGGGGTTCATTGATATGTGAATGTCATTGCAATGTATTGGCTATGTATTATTTTGGCAACGGACCACAAGGATGATGCTGGCGACGGGGCCTTCTTATTGATGAGGTCAGTAGAATTTTCTTTATTTTAATATGCTAGTTAATGTGTTTAATAATGGCCAAATAATGTATTAGCCCTATCTGGATAATAGTTATTTGGCACATTATTGTACTCTATGAGTTGGGGTGGGGGGAGGGGGTATTGGCCCCAAGGGTATGTGGTAGGACTCCCTTGTGGGTAGTGGGTGAGGGTGGTTAGGCCTCAGGGGGTGGGGAGGTAGTGGGGGAGGGTATGTGGGTGATGGTGGGTTAACCCCTTAATGACTGTAGCGGTTAATAACAGCTATGGTGATTTAGGGGTTAGGGGACATTACATTGGATGTTTTTATTCTTGTGTCTGTTTTGCATAAGCGTATGGGGCATTAGCAGGATGAAGATGAGGATGGCCTTCATCGTGGCAGCCGGACATGGGTGAGTGCTATATGTATTTAATGTATTTATTGTTCTGTATGTATTTTAAATGGACAACTGCACTATTATTCATTTGTGGATAATAGTAATGTTGCCCATTACTGTATTGTATGTTATGTATTGCTATGTTTATTGGGGGCAATTGTCCCCAATAAACATACTATTATATGTTAACCCCTTCATTGCCTTAGCGGCTATCCGCTATGGTAATGAAGCAGCATTAATGTATTTTAATAATATTGTGCGGGAGCAGGGGGTCCCCTGAGCTGAACCGCATTGATTTGTGGCTCAGAGACCCCCTGCTTCCCGAGTTACAGGCCCCGGTTTGGGGCATCGGTTACAGTGTCGACGCCATGTTTATTGTGAGCACGTAGCGTATGTGACGCTATAAACATGGCGGCGACACTGCCCACCCGATCACACATACCGGGGCCTGTAACTCGGGAAGCAGGGGGTCCCTGGTCCACAAAGCTATGCGGTTCAGCTCAGGGGACCCCCTGCTCACTGTACAGTATTATTAAAAAAATATTCATGCTGCTTCGCTACCATAGCAGATAGCCGCAAAGGTAAGGAACGAGCCTTTATTGATATGTGTGTTTTATTCATAGTGTAGATGTGCAGAGGGTCTCCGGAGCTGAATCGCTTTGGTTTTAGGTCCGGGGACCCCCTGCTTCCTGAGATACATGCCCCTTTATGGGGTGCCGGTATCCCTCTGCTTTGTTTACATTCCGCGGTCACGTGATCGGGACCTTTAAATGCAGAGGGATACCGGCACCTCATAAAGGGGCCTGTATCTCGGGAAGCAGGGGGTCCCCGGACCTGAAACCAATGCGGTTCAGCTCCGGAGACCCCCTGCACATGTACACTATGAATAAAAATGGTTTTAAAAATAATTTTTAATGTGCTGATGTTTGTGCCGAGAGAGCAGCGGATCTCCCTCTGCTGCAAACACATCTTGGCAGGGGACGGCTTCTCGGCAGCTTCTCGCCAGGCAGCCATCTCGCCACCGGTTACTAGCAATTTTATCAAATGGTGGTGGCGCATTCATTCACCAGGGATTTGCCCCTTACATCATACAGCGAGTTTAACATGCCAAAAACATGGCTAATTGCTAAACTGGCTAATGCATTTTTTCGCTGCTTACTGCATGATGCCCTAAGAGTGAGACTGAATCAGTCACTCTACATGCGCGCCTCTAACAGGCGATCGCACAGCTTTAATTTTATTTTTTCAACACAGTATTAATGTAGTGGTCTCCGGAGCTGAGCCGCATTAATTTCAGCCCTGGGGACTCCCTACTTCCCGAATTATAGGCCCTGTTATGGGGTATCGGTATCCCCATGCATTGTTTAAAACTCCTGGTCATGTGGGCCATGATGTGGGAGAATTTGAACATGGCGGGGTTACCGGCACCTCATTATGGGGCCTGTAACTCAGGAAGCAAGGGTTCCCTGGGGCTGGAATTAATGTGGTTCAGCTCCAGAGACCCCTTGCTTCAAAACAGTATTATGAAACTAAAATAAAAGCTGTGCGATCGCCTGTTAGAGGTGCTCAGGTAGAGTGACTGATTCAGTTTCACTCAGTGCACATCTCTTACAGACAGGTGCAGCCTGATAGGATTCACACAACACTAGTCTTATTCAGATGTAGGGACCCCCTCTGTGTTAATCCCGATGGGCCATTAAGACTCCATACTTAGACAACAAGTACACGCGAGCACTGGTGGAAAAAAAAACAGAGCAGAAGTGGAATTTGTGAGGATAGTGTGACCGATCCTAGGACTACATTGGTATATATCCATTTTCCTTTACGTAATGTAGACAACCACCATAATTTGGGATAAAGACAAGCTGTGACAATCATGCCCATAGATAGTAATGTTAAGACTTCACTGAAAAGGAACCTACATGGAAGCTGAAATGTTCTGGAAACCTCATGACTGTGAATGAAATTATATTTTATTAATTTGTTATTTAAAAGATTAATTACTGTCCATAACATTTTTATCTAAAGTGATAAAAGTTACTGTATAAGCAGCTTGTTCGTCTTCATTTTATCACTAAATCAGGAAAGCTATCAAATGTTGAAATACATACTGTAGTGTGACAATGCTTGTCTCCGATCAAGAAGCGGACCTGCGGGGCTGAGGTAGGCATGCACTCAGAGTAAATTACTTATACACTGGCGACACACTTTATTGAAGTGTGGCAAGTTCCGCAAGCCGGGAGATTTCCCGGCTTGCAAGTGGCATCCCCTCGGCGTGCCGCGCGTCACCGATGCGCGGTCACGCGTCATCGGGTGCCTGCGCCCCCTGCACGTGCGTCCAGGGCTCCCCGAGGGAGCCCTGGTGTCCCGCGATGTGGGGGACGGCGGCAGGGGGTTCCGGGGGACCCGGCAGACCCGGAGAGGAGAGGGGGAAGCCGCGATCGGCGGGCCTCTCCTCCGCTGCTTCGGCGCGCCCCCGGCACCCTCCGGCGCGCGCCAGGTAACTGCTGCGGCCGAGAACGGGCAAATGCTCGAATAAACTCGGCCGCAGCAGTATGCTCCTTTCAGGAGAGGTTTTATTTTATTTTATCTGGTTTTAACTTTAATGCATAATAAATGACCTTTTGTGTGTTTATTAATTCCTTGCGTTACATTATGCATATTGGTGTGTGAAAATACATTTGCCTATGAAATACCATTCTGGCAGTGGTGAATTAGATTTGCCATCATGTAATTTTAAATCCATACGAATTGTAGTTATATGGTGCTTAAGCTGTGAGAGGGGGCTAGTGATGTCACTACTCTATGCAGCCGCACCTATTTTTAATGATTTAACACCCATGTACTACTCACGTGTGCTTCAATAAATCTAATGGACTAGTAGGGTATAAAAACCCAGTGGTCAGTCCACTAGTAATCACAGAGCCTGATGTAGCCGTGGCATCGGCAAAACATGTTGCTTATACACTGAAGGAAGTTTGTCCCATTGAAGCCTCCGTAGCTGACCGAGTGTGCTGTGTTCAAAGATCTCCTGCATGATCCTGTATTCCGGATGCGGCGTCTAGGATCCTATATGCTGCATTGCACACGGTCAGTGGTGTTGCTGATTTGGGCTGTTGTGCATGTGATTTTTGTTGTTATATATGTGTGAATAAATGCACTCTTATCCACTATTGAACACATCTCATATACATCTTATTGGGATCACGTGGGTGTAAACTGTGTCTAGCACCTGGAGGAAAATCATTACTGAAGGGATAGAGATCTCTGGATCCACTTTAAAGGAACAGAAACCCCTCATTGTGTATGTACTTACACATGCCGTGTGAGTATTGTGATATTACTAGCATTATTCACTCTAAACCTCCCCTGGCTGATCCCCCTGCTATATTGTGAAAGAATTTCGTCTAATCTTTTGCTCCCTATACATTGTGTATATGATATTGTGAGGATCCGAGGACCATCTGGACAAGGATTTCCATAGAAGAGTCAAAAGCAAAGACAAGTAAAGACAAAGACAAGACAAGATAAAGACAAGTAAAGACAAGTAAAGATACCTTTTGTTGTGTATTTACTTACACATGGCTGTGTGAGTAGTAAGATCTTATATTTGTTCTATTTTCCCTACCCCTACTGGTCGAGATTGCATATATATTCATATTTATTATTATTCATTCTCTAATCCCTTGCTTCCCCTTTTATGTGTTTTTTCAGGAATGCCAATTAACTTATCAGAGCCCAGGGACTGAGTCCTGTTAGAGTATCCATGGTTGGTAAGCAGGTAAAGGGCCGGTGGCAGTAGCACGCTTGCACCGCGCATGCGCGACCTCTCTCTGTTCTGACAGTGTCCTTACTGTTGCGCAATCAACATGGCGGCGCCCTATACTGTCGGGCCGCCGCGGAACCTAACACCACTCCCTCCAGAGACGCACTGCAACAACAGAAGGCAACCTAACACATCCCTACATCCCATACTGCACCGACACACTTTATTCGAGCAAATACCCAGTATGTACCTGGCAGATACCTGGAATGCGCCGCTCCTCACCTCTGACAAGCCCCGTTGCATTTGCCTTCCCAGCCATGGTTCATGCCTGGCTGACGGGCGGCTGATCTGTTAAATGATAATGATTAGGATTTAATAGGCTGCAATGCTTCGCATGTCTACCAGATGGCATAAATTCATGAATTGTAATGCAGTATATATATATATATACTGTGCAGTATTGCAGCCAGCGGGAATAAAATACTTCAATCCCTGCCTGGAAAATAACCCAATGCACTCGGGCAGAAAACAGTCACAAACCTCAATACACCCGGGTATACCCGAATTCGTGGGACTAGCCGAGCTCGAATAAAGTGTGTCACCAGTGTATATCTCATTGTGTGCACTCTCCTCACTGACACATCATTAAATTCCTGTGTTAACTATAGCAGAGCTCTGTGGATAGATTTTGTGTAAGGGAACACCTATTTTGCATTTCATTAGCGCTAATATCCATTATAGTTAAAGCAAGCCCCATCCTGAGTGAAAACAGCAGTTAAAGTTGTGTTAATGAGTGTTAATAATTATTCTCTACTGCATACGTAGGAACCTTCTCCAGTACTCGGATAGATTTATCATCACACCCCTGGGAGGCCTTTTCCCCACTGTTAGGGCGCTGGAAAAGGAGACGAGCAGCTCGGAGGAGAAGTAATTGAGTCGGACACCAGTGAGCGTTGTCAAAAACCTCTCCTGTTTATTAAACGGTTACAGTCAGGTTTTATAGGCGAGCGAACAAAAGTGAATCCGTGCCAAGCTTTACTTCCCTTATTCTATGCTTATTCTATGCTTATTCTATGCTTATCTCTAAAGTGACAGATGGAAAGTTACATTTTGGGAACTCATAGTTTGTCAAGTCTGGGGCACAAGGGCACAGCTCATAATTCATGCTTGAAGTGCTGAGACCGTACATAAATTTCAGTTTGTGACTTCTTGGCCAATACTTCCTGTTACTTCATTCCGGAACTATGACTGAACATAAATAGTTCATAAGTGCAGCCAACATTAAGTGAGTAAAAATATTAGCTAATATCAGACTAAAAAGCATAATGGCAGTGTTAGTATAAAATGGTTATACAGCAGACAAAATGGAGTCCCCCCTGATATACACATTATCAGTGAGCTTTGAAGATTCCCGTTAGCACTTAATGAGGCGTGAGAGGTATTTTGGTAATATTTACAAATTTGAGATATACTTATTACATTACTTATCACACACTCACAGACAAAGCAGCAGTCACAACAACATTTCAATAGTAATGTGAACTGCTTAATCTTCAAGCAACATGTCACTGATGTTTTATACATTGTTCTTTTGTTGTTAATTATATTAATTACAAGAAATTGCTCTGCTATTACAAATCTAATTTGATTTTTACTGATGACAATCTACATTAACATTTAATTTCAGGCAACTGTAAGCAGTAATATGTACTGTACAATTGATATGTTTATCATTCCCCCTGTAATACATTTGCTACATATTTTACAAAATGTAAAAGGTAACTAATACAATGAAGAAAGATACTGAGAAACATGTCAAAACGTGTAAAGACTCATTAGTGGAGTCGGTAATGTATGCAGTAAAACTCATGATTAAATAAATTGTTAGCCTGAGCATAGCAAAACATTAATGGTTTTATAATGTAGTACTCTTAAAGTAGCTTTAGCTCCATTCACAGCGTTACCTCTATTAACTTCTTAGACACTACCATCAGGGCTATTAATAATAGACTTGAGTCTGGTATCTTCACAAAGAATACTGATAGAAATAATCTACTGTATGACATTACTCTACTGTAGCTTTCATCCACCTGGGACCATCAAAAGCCTTCCGTTTAGTCAATTTGTAAGATCTAAGAGGATAATTAGCATACCCACTGATGTTACTCACCGTCTGAACACCATGCAGGAGAAATTCAGTGATAAGGGTTATCCTACAGAATTACTTGAGAGTCAAAGATCCAAAGCAAAGCTTCAGCAAAGGAAGAGTCTTTTACGTGGCAATACATGGGACAATCAAACAGGGAGACAGTTCTCTATTCCATTTGTATCCACATTCAGTACCAAAAGTGGATAAATAAAAAATGTTATATTGCGGCACTGACACTTGTTACAAAGTGATCCCCATCTTGCCCCGACATTTGCCTTAAAACCCCACTTTTCCTACAAAAGAGGAAAAAATATTCAAAACCGACTGGTTAAGGCAGATATTGGTGGCACAGTACTTTAACAGACCTTCCTGAGAACTCCTAAGTTAGGATATTATCGATGTTTTAGCTTTAGCCAGTGTGGAAGCATCAAGGAGGGTAATTGTTTCATCACCCACACAGAGGAAAACAATACACTATTAAAGATTTTTTCACTTGTCTATCAAAATTTGACATCTATTTAAAGAAATGTCCCTGTGGTCTGGGATAGTTGGGGGAGACTACTCAACTAGTAAAAGACCGGATTCGACAGCATAAAGCTGCAATCCGCAGATGTGACCAAGAGGCACTGGTGGCACATCATTTCACATTGACAGGGCACAATGCCAGCCAACTGAGGTTCCAAGTGATTGATGGCATAAAGAAGAAGTGCCATGGTGGTGACACTCAGAAACTACTCTTGCAAAAGGAGACACAATGGATTAGACACTTGGGAGATATGGTCCCTAGAGGTATGAATAAAGAGCTCGATCTGAGCTGCTATGTCTTACTGTTTATCGATAGATCTGGATGTATATCTGGTCAGTGAGTAATCACACACAGTATGCTTCGAAACCTGGCTCCGCTGTCCTGCCTACAGGGACATTTGAAAAGTTGCTTTTATTACTGAATTTTGAGACCTAATGCCTTTTTGTTAACCATTGGCAGGAAGCACTGTGATCCATCCTGGCTCTGTGGTTGTCTCTAACCACCTATATCTATCAACTTCGATCGTGGCTCAGTTTGCACTATGATGACCTACTTGGATACTTCATACTTCCTAGACAGCTATAAGTTTAGTAATTGACACTTTAACATCATTCATAGTTTGTAAATAGTTTATTAGATATATGCTGGCCCAATGTATTGGTTTAGGCGGTACTTTCCTGTTATCCGGAGCCATTTCGCCATTTCCTGTCGCCATTTCCTGTCATCCGAGCCATATTCCTGTTATCTGGAAAGTACCAATATTAAATCTACCACCCCCTCCACTCAACTCCCCCTAATGCCCTCCAACCAGTAAAATGCCCGTCCCCACCTCCTTAAAACCCTCCTAATACAGATAACTGTCCCTCCCTCCCAATACAGAGAGATAACTGCCCCTCCCCACCTCCTCATACACAGAGATGACTGCCACCCTAACACCAGAAACTGCCCCTCCCTGCCACCTCCTAATACACAATGAGGACTGCCCCCTAACCCAGTAACTGCCCCTTCCCACCTCCTCCTAATACACAGTGGCGCAACAAACAACACAGAGGAATAGCACATCATAATTTAGTCATATTTGGCCGAATTCATTTGGAGGCAGCATGTGGGAGACGAGGACGTCTTTGAGTCACTGTTGAAAGCAAATAAAGGTATTTGGCCTCCAAAAATGCTTTGTTTTCAATAATAAATAAGTTGTTACTTTGTTTTTAATTAAATACTAAATACGTTTTTAATTAAATAAGTTGTTTCGAATATGGCTCCGGATAACAGGAAAGTACGGTTTAGGCTTTTTAAAGTTTTTGATAGTTATTATGCTCTCATTTTTATTGGCTTTATTTTATGATTGTACTAATAATATGTCTTGCATACCCTATGGAGTCGCTGCTGTGGAGGGCTATTTACATCCTTATGGTGCTATTTCCCTGACTGTGTACCAGCAACCCTGCCATTGTCATGGCAACAGAGGACGCTTGTGGCTACTTGGTCTACACGTGTGCATTATCGGATGCGCATTCATAGTGTAAGCTTAAGAATTTTGGGGTGAGATTTAACGGGAACAGTCAGAGCTCTGTTCAGAGCAACACTTGTTTACAATCTCTAGGTCTAAGGGGAAGTCCCTGCACACCAAAGCAGCGTTCTTCTAACCAATGGAAACAGCCGTTGTACAAGCCCACCCACCTGTGATGTCACTCGTCGGAACGTATTTCAAGATGGATTATCAGTCAGTTCCAGCAGCAGCTCCTCCTCACCAGCATCTGTATCGACAGTGAGACTGACCGAAAGACTTTGCAGCTGGACACGACCAGATACAAGTGCAGTATATACATCTCCTGTTGTCTCTGTACATTGCTTGCACATTGCACATTGTGCTTTAACCTTCTATTAGACTATTCAGTATTGCAAGATGATTGAGTTTAGGTTCATTATTTGCACATGGGTAAAAGGGTATAGGGAAGAACCTATAGTTCTCCTGACCTTAGGGAACAAACCTGAAGAAGGGGTCATCACCTCAAAACGCTGCCCCCCTATTTTTCCCTCTCCCCTATTTTTCCTTCCCTTTTGTGGTTTTCCCTTGTCCTTCCCTCCCCCTGTCTTGCACTTAGAGAGAATTCATTACCACTATTGTCACTTTTTACTACTAAAGTGTATGCCACTGTTCCATAGTTCTGCACATGTACTTTCTCGATTAAATATTCAATTTTTGGCATATTCCTAGTTTTAGTTTATTATTATATGGTCAGTGAGTGCTGGGAACACCCCCCTTTTTCACTCTTTAAAGTAGACACGTGTTAATTTAAAATAGGGGTTGCCTATTCCATGGAAACAAAAGAAAACAGCGCACAATGCCAAATAGTGAAGCAAATTCAACAATATATTATAGAATTAAAAAGGGGGTAATATATCTGCGTACATGAAAAAAGTTGGTAAAAGGCATGTAGTGTGTATCACACTGTTTACCACTCGGCAGCTGTTAACTATAGAATCGGGTGCTTGCTTCCCTCTGCTGCTGCAGCTCAGTTGATTCTGGGGCAGGACGTCAGTCTTTTCACTCCCAAGGGGATTTCCCTTCATGCAGCCAGGTTCAGCAGCTGGTACTGGGGCTCGGTGAAATCGCTCCTGCTTCCTGGCCGATATGAAGCTGCGGAACAAGAAAAAACCCGGGCGCTCCCTGATGCAATTCTAGAACAGGGGAAATGTATCAATGGATGTTACAACCTTATAAATGAAGGTTCCCTCTGGTTCGTCTTCTTGTCCTATGGCTCTGACCCCAATAGGATCCTTATTCAGGATCCTTGTTTGTACAGGGATATAGAGAAAAAGAGGGGGAGCACAGGTTGAAGACTTTGGGGTATATATAGTATCTTATTAGATATTTGTAGGTGTGCTTAAAAAGATATATAGAATCACTTACACGGCCTTGTGTAAATGCTCTCACAGCAAGGTTTACTTTTCTTTGTGTTCCCTTGGTTGATTTCCTTCTTCCTTTCAGGGCTTGGTTTTCTTCCTGGATTTCTTCAAAAGTCTTCGGCTTGCAGTGAGGATGTCTCCCTCGGAGTGAACAGATTGAAATATAGTTGTTTAGAGGAGGATACAATATTTAAATACTCCAAAACTTTTAACTCTAAACAAATGTATATATATAAAGGCAGTAAATACTGCCAGCACTCACACGGGCAAGTGTGGGTATAATCCTTGGGGAAGGTATCTTTATATTCGAACTGATCTTCACAAGTGGTGATCTGTAGGTGTAATTAGGGTCTGGTGTGTAATAATAGATGTAAATCAAATAATACTCACACGGCCTTGTGTGAGTAAATACACAACAAGGTATCTTTAGACTTGAATATTTTCTTTCTTTTATTCAGGTTCCTGATCTTCTTCCTGGATTTCTTCTGTGGTGTTCAGCTCCCAGTTAGGAAATCCCCCTCGGTGTGAACAAATTTGAAAACAAATGTTAGTAGGAAAATATCAACATAATACTGTGGTGACCCACTAGTAAACCCGAGCAGATATATAAAAGCAGCAAATGCTGCAAGCACTCACAGTGTGAGTGCTTGCAGCATTTGCTGCTTTTATATATCTGTTACATCTTTTTATGCAAGTAATGATGGTGTCTATTTTAAGTCGACTAATATTGTGTTTCTTTTATTCCAGCATGTTTTTAATTATTTATGCTAGGTTTTGTCTATATGTAAGTTTATATTAAATAGGTTTTTTTTTTTTTTTTTTTTTGTTAATAAAGTTGTTGTTTTAAAAGTAAACTACACATCTTCCCTATCACGCAGACCATTACCTATTATAGATGATTGGTCTATCCCTAATTGGTTGACCAATAAGGTATCTATGTGAGGTATTTAAGACCTCTGGGTAATGGCCTAATTATTCCCTGAAGAAGTAGTTAATTCTACGAAACTAGTTGGATGTAACATTCTATTGCCTTATATCTGCTTACATTGGCCTTTGTCTATGTATTGGCCTGTCCTGTTTTTATTTCATCCTGTGTGCTGTTTTGGACACTTGTGAGAGACTTTGTAAGACTGTTCAAACTTCCCTATTGAATCCACCACTGCTGTGTAGACAGTGACGTCATTACACAGCGTCCCGCGACGGAGTGGCATCGTGGCACGCTGAGGGCACCCCAGCAAGCTGCGTTTTAACCTCTGTGCAGAGGATACACCTGCCGAGGTACAGGAGCAGCTTCATATCGGCCAGGAAGCAGGAGCGATTTCACCGAGCCCCAGTACCAGCTGCTGAACCTGGCTGCATGAAGGGAAATCCCCTTGGGAGTGAAAAGACTGACGTCCTGCCCCAGAATCAACTGAGCTGCAGCAGCAGAGGGAAGCAAGCACCCGATTCTACAGTTAACAGCTGCCGAGTGGTAAACAGTGTGATACACACTACATGCCTTTTACCAACTTTTTTCATGTACGCAGATATATTACCCCCTTTTTAATTCTATAATATATTGTTGAATTTGCTTCACTATTTGGCGTTGTGCGCTGTTTTCTTTTGTTTCCATTCTCTTAGTGTGTGTGGGGTGCTGAGCCACCCCTGCGTTTACAGCTGCAGACGCCATTATCCCCAACACGGTTATGTGGCACTTATTATTTAATGTATAATTATCTCACTGTGGGAGTTGTGGTTTAATTTTTTATAAAAATTTTTTATCACTAAATTGATGGTATAGTCACTGCACTGTATATATTTATACATTTAAACTTTATAGGTAGTTAGGTAGTAGCGCACAGTTTTGTTTTTTGTTTTTACTGTCTCTGCTCTTCACTGCTGCTGCACATCTAATTATCACTAATCATTGTTACTCTAATTTATATATTTATTTGGTCTGCGTACATTAGTAGTTTTACAATATGGTTTGGAGCTTGATTAACTGTAGGGAGAAAAGGGAGGAACATTTTAAACTCCTCTTTACTGAGGAAGTGCTACATGGTCAGCATAAGGAACCATCAGAGCTCACAGTTAAGGATCATTTTAAAACATTAGAACGGTTATTGCTTACAGAAGGTAAACATTGGCTTGAGACTAAGACCCTACAGAGTTATCTGGATGTGGGTAGAATACCAAGAGGACTTAGGTTCTCAAAAAGCCCAACCTTCGGTAAGGATAACCCCAAGTTCATGCAGGAGTGGAATAGAATACAGGATGAGTGTGCTAATGACCTCATCAGGCTAATAATTTACGAAAGGAATCGTGAGATCAAAGATCTAGAAAAGGAGATCTTCAAAGCGATTAAGGCACTAGAACCGATAGTGATAGATACTGATTGCTCAGAGATTGAGCACGATTTAAAAGTCAAATTAGAGTATGAGGAAGATGAACTTTTAAAAACGAAACACAATACATTTTTAAGAGACAAACTAGATTATCAGCAAGGGAGACAAAGGGACTGGGCTAAAAAGGATAGAGGAAGAGTAGTAGGTGATGAATATATCCCCCATAAAAAAGGAAGAGGGGGATCTGCACACTCAAAGAGCAGACAACAAAATTACCACACCTATGAACAAAGGAGAGAGAGCAGAACCAGTAAAAATGACCGATCAGACAGAGATCGCTCACGCTCTAATCATGGTAATGGGTATCGTAATCCCAACTATAAAGGGAAAAATTACATTGAGGGCTTTAGATATAGCTCAAGGCCACAGGGCCAACATAGGAATTTTGAATATGAGCATAAAGACCCTCATCCAAGAACAACTAAATACTCACCCAGGATCTCCCCTAGATATTCACCTAAACGCCCTGCTAGACCGGAACCCACTACAGATTCACCTTCTTTTTTAGATTTGGTAAGAACCAGACTAGAAAGGAAGGTGAACACAGTAAAAGATATACAGAATACCCCTCAAGAGAAAAGAAAGAAAAGGGTTACATCAGACGAGGAACACGAGGAGGGACCAGAGCACAAAAGAAGAGAGTACTCTTGGGAAAGAACACCGTTGTAAACCAAGGGGTCTTTAATCTCTCCTCAACAGCTTTGAACAAGGATCAATTGAACGTACTTGGAAGGGGTTTGAGTTTCTCCAAAACTTGTGGACCCAGCTCCTTCCAGCTGTTCAAAGATCTACATAAGTTCACTCGCAATATTACCCTAAAGAGACATTTTCTGAAACACGATAGGGATCTTGTTTCTGACAAGGCTGCAATGGTTTCTGTGAGTAATATAGATACGGAAGTTAAAATCAAACATACTGATTTTAAAACCCAATCCAAGTTTAATCCCGCACATTCCAAGGGTCATCATATTGATACATTTTTTAATATGGTCATCAATGATTTTAACATTTTATCTAGTAATTTTAAGTCAGGTGATATTAAACACAACCTCAGTGCAAGTGAGTCCTTAGCCCTTAAAACTTTGCGTGATGACGAAAGCCTCATTATAAGACAGGCAGATAAAGGTGGGGGCGTAGTAGTCCAAAATAGGTGTGACTACGAAAAAGAAGCTCTAAGGCTTCTCAACGATACATCGTCCTATGTAAAATTACCTAAGGACCCTACAGCTGAATATCTAAGGGTGCTTAAAGCACTATTAGACAACGCAGTAGCCCTGTCCGTCATCAACACAACAGAGTTTGCTTTTCTATTTTCTGAATTTCCTACCCATATTCTACCACCTGCCGAAAATTCATAAGGCTCTGGTTGACCCACCTGGACGCCCAATTGTGTCAGGTATACAATCTATGTCAGCCAACCTTAGTCAATATGTGGATTTTTTTCTTCAACCGTATGTTGGAAAATTAACCTCTTATCTGAAGGACTCTACAGCAGTTCTAAACTTATTTAAAGATTTTGAATGGAAAAGTTCATATGTATGGATTACATGTGACATAAAATCCCTGTATACTAATATACCTCACCAGAAAGGGTTGGATGCTGTTAATTCCTTTCTGGAATCAGACTCTGATCTGCATCCATTAAATAGGGAATTTATTCTAGAGTCTATCAGTTTCATATTGAAACATAATTATTTTCTGTTTCTCTCCACTTTCTACCTACAGGTTTGCGGAACTGCAATGGGTACTAGGTTTGCCCCCAGCTTCGCAAACCTGTACGTGGGAAGGTGGGAGTCTCAGTTTATCATGCCCGACCAACCATACCACAGGAATGTCGTTGTGTGGAGACGCTACATAGACGACATCCTGTGTGTGTGGGATGGTGATTACGATTCAGCCAGTGCATTTGTAGCCAACCTTAATAGGAATGACTGCAACCTTGAGTTCACACACAAGGTGGATGCCACCCAGATAGATTTTTTGGATTTAAGATTAACTTCCAAAATGGATGGCACCGTGGAGACTGAGACCTTCTTTAAGGAGGTGGATACCAGCAATGTGCTGATGGCGAATAGTAATCACAAAAAGACATGGATAAACAACATACCAGGGGGGCAATTTGTGAGACTCAGACGTAACTGTAGTAGTTTAGAGGTTTTCAACCAACAGGCTAGCAAATTATTTTGGAGATTTAGAGAGAGGGGATATCCTAAGGAACTTCTAGAAAGAGAGATCATAAGGGTACGTAATATGGATCGTAAGGATATGTTAGTTCAAAATAGATCCACGATTAAAAATAAAGAAGGTCAAAACACAAAAAAGGACACTCTTAATGTGGCTTTCATTACAGACTTTAATTCGGTTCATAGAGACATTGAAAAGGTTTTTAACAAATACTGGGGTATATTGTGCAATGATCCCATTTTGGGATCACATCTTGACGTTAAACCACGGTTTATTTACAGGAGAGCAAAAAATATCAAAAACTTGTTAGCTCCTAGTGATGTTTTTATAAGTAAGAGCAATACTACATCGAAAAAGAACTGGCTAGGGCCTAAACCAAA
Organism: Ascaphus truei; assembly: GCF_040206685.1. Taxonomy (NCBI): domain Eukaryota; kingdom Metazoa; phylum Chordata; class Amphibia; order Anura; family Ascaphidae; genus Ascaphus; species Ascaphus truei. The sequence continues at coordinate 220,481,043 of NC_134484.1, forward strand.
AGGCAACTATATCTGTGGTAATTGCACGATTTGTAAATACCAACATCCTGACAAACACACTTTTTATTCACAAGTAACGAAGGAAGTTTTTAATATTGATGACTTTATTCTATGTACCTCTACACATATTGTATACCTATTGGAATGTGCGTGTGGGTATCAATATGTAGGCAGAACCAAACGCAGCCTTAAAGTTCGGATTCAGGAACATGTCAGAAATATTAAAAATGGTTTTGAAAAACATAGTGTATCTAGACACTTCCTGATACACCATAATAAAGATCCGTCAAGTCTCACTTTTAAGGGGATTCAGTTGATTCCTGTAAATAGAAGAGGAGGGGACAGAGTTAAAACATTGTCTTCTAAAGATACATATTGGATACATAAGTTAGATACTATGTCCCCTAAGGGGTTAAATGAGGATGTGGATATTTGGGCACTTTATTGAATCTTTAGCTCACCACCCCTCTGTACCTAGGGGATGTATCATTTATCTCTGTATCTCTATTTTCCTTTCTTTATCCTACGCTTTTTTCTAGTTTCATCTTTTTATGCAAGTAATGATGGTGTCTATTTTAAGTCGACTAATATTGTGTTTCTTTTATTCCAGCATGTTTTTAATTATTTATGCTAGGTTTTGTCTATATGTAAGTTTATATTAAATAGGTTTGTTTTTTTTTTGTTTTTTTTGTTAATAAAGTTGTTGTTTTAAAAGTAAACTACACATCTTCCCTATCACGCAGACCATTACCTATTATAGATGATTGGTCTATCCCTAATTGGTTGACCAATAAGGTATCTATGTGAGGTATTTAAGACCTCTGGGTAATGGCCTAATTATTCCCTGAAGAAGTAGTTAATTCTACGAAACTAGTTGGATGTAACATGCTATTGCCTTATATCTGCTTACATTGGCCTTTGTCTATGTATTGGCCTGTCCTGTTTTTATTTCATCCTGTGTGCTGTTTTGGACACTTGTGAGAGACTTTGTAAGACTGTTCAAACTTCCCTATTGAATCCACCACTGCTGTGTAGACAGTGACGTCATTACACAGCGTCCCGCGACGGAGTGGCATCGTGGCACGCTGAGGGCACCCCAGCAAGCTGCGTTTTAACCTCTGTGCAGAGGATACACCTGCCGAGGTACAGGAGCAGCTTCATATCGGCCAGGAAGCAGGAGCGATTTCACCGAGCCCCAGTACCAGCTGCTGAACCTGGCTGCATGAAGGGAAATCCCCTTGGGAGTGAAAAGACTGACGTCCTGCCCAGAATCAACTGAGCTGCAGCAGCAGAGGGAAGCAAGCACCCGATTCTACAGTTAACAGCTGCCGAGTGGTAAACAGTGTGATACACACTACATGCCTTTTACCAACTTTTTTCATGTACGCAGATATATTACCCCCTTTTTAATTCTATAATATATTGTTGAATTTGCTTCACTATTTGGCGTTGTGCGCTGTTTTCTTTTGTTTCCATTCTCTTAGTGTGTGTGGGGTGCTGAGCCACCCCTGCGTTTACAGCTGCAGACGCCATTATCCCCAACACGGTTATGTGGCACTTATTATTTAATGTATAATTATCTCACTGTGGGAGTTGTGGTTTAATTTTTTATAAAAAAAAATTATCACTAAATTGATGGTATAGTCACTGCACTGTATATATTTATACATTTAAACTTTATAGGTAGTTAGGTAGTAGCGCACAGTTTTGTTTTTTGTTTTTATTGCCTATTCCATGTTGTTTATGCTCTTAATCCTTGGAGTAAACCCAAGGAAGCACCTCTAGGCAACATCAAAACACACAATGCTTTTCAATATTGCAAATCTAAACATTGTTAATAGTGTGAAATATAAATACCACAGCAGAAGGCTTTTTATGACTATATTGTCTGATTACAAATTAATTATGATATTATAAATGAGTTACAACAGTGAGAGAAAAAAGAAACATAGATAATCATGTCACGGAAAACTAACAGATGGTAAGAAAAAACAGGATCACCCATCTCCCAACAAACAAGACCAACTCTTTCAGCCTACAACTCCGACCCCAGCAATTACTTTAGTTAAGACTAAGGACGGTTTTCCCCAATCGTCTGCAGAGTTCCACCCATGTCAAACCTTGAGATATGAGGAGCTATATTTACATGTATACTGGGATGAACCATAAAGTTATCTTCTGTGGCAGGAAGGTATTATACGACATAGCACCAAATAGTTAATATGGGCAATGGTACAGTATTGTCTTACTCTAAGGCCTCGGGCATGGTCAGCGCTTAGGCGCTGACCTGTGCTAAGGCGCGATGCTGCTCGGCAGTGAGCCCCTGCAGCTGCAATGAGAGCGGCTTTAGCAGGGGCTCGCGCACACTTCCGCAAGCGTGCGGAAGCATGTGTCTTATGAAAATGTTACATTTTCGCACTCATGGGAGCGCAGGGCCGGTCACGTGAGCGGTTCGCCCAATGAGGGCAAACCTGCTCCGTGACGTCACTGGCCCACCCCCCGACACTCCCCCAGATGGCACGCTAACCAAGGCCATGGAAAGCACCCGCTTTCCCTCAGACTCAGCGCGCCTCCGCACGGGCTGAGTCACCATGGACTCAGCCTAAGCAGTTACAATATAATTGCTAAGCTTTTCTTCAGATCAACAGTGAGGTCACACTGTTTCCCCTTGAAAACACATATGCAATAATTTTCCACACTCAGGCTGTCGCTGAAAATCCTTTAAATTCAGGCTCCCCTTGCAGCTTAATGTGTTGGAGCACCTCCCCATAACTGTTCCTAAAAGGGGACTCCCACAGGAGACCCCAAAAGACAAATGAAAAGAAGATACACACAAGCGCACCGGGGATTACTATTGACCCAATAATACAAATGGATATAGTACCTTATACTAAAAGAATTCCCAAAATGGGACAAAGGTGATAAAATATTTATTGAATACTAAAACGGTCTATAAGACCACACACTAACACAAAAGAATGTGACAACAAGTGGTACCAACTCCGCTATAGTGCTACAGTGAACACTATACAAACAGCATATACACATAAAATATACACACAGACAAGCAGGTCACCAAAAACACCCCATAACCTGTGGTACACCAGACATTTATCGGCTTCCAGAGCAGTACCCTGATCTGAGGGAGGCAGGTACTCACTGCAGAAGCGCGAGGTAGAGCCGCTCGCTAGGCGCTTAACTGTCCATACCGTGCCAGCCGCAGAGATCGCATCACAGCCCAAACTTACTGGTACCCCACCTCAGCCAATCAGGAAGTACGTAAAGTGACCTCTCGTGACCTATACATGTTTCGCAACAACATGTTTCGTCAGGAGGTCACGTTAGAGGTCACCCACACGCATAAGTAGGAAACAGCAACCAATCATATGGCTAGTACCTCCCATCTTCAGAATATGTAAACAGATCCTCAATGTGAGATATTGACACATACATTTGACACAATAAAAGCATAATAGCATTCATATTGCCAAAATCATAGAACACACACATATACTATACAAATATATAAGGTCAGAAAAAATACATAATTCGTCAATCCAACACACTAAAAATGCATATAAATATGTCAAACAATTTGTTTAAAAGGATGCCTAAAAAAATATTCCTTAAAAGTTACCTTAAAAATGGCGTGAGCTCTATTTGCTAATTAAAACCTTTTGGATATTTAGGGGTCTATGCACTAAGCAGCGGAAAACTGCATTAGGCAGGGTTTGAATTCGCCATGTTTTTGGCGTGTTACCCTCGCTGTATGCAGGAAGGGCAGAATCCCTGGTGAATCAATGCGCCACAACCATTTGCCAAGATGGCGAATAACTTGGCGTGAATGTTGAAATGGCGTGCACGCTACGCCAATTGCATGCACGCAACGCCAATGGCGTTCTTTCTGAATTGCGCGAGGAGACAACCAATGGCGTGATTGAGCGGCCTATTTAAAGGTTCCATTTGTTTATATTCTTTCTCTGTGTTTTTGGGAGAGAGAAAGAGGGAGTGACGGACAGAGCTTTGCATTTTGAGAAAGAGAGATTGATATACTTGTTGATTGATTTGTTTTGTGCTGTTATATTTTCTTTACCACTTTGTGTTATTGTCTGTTTGAAAGTGTTTAGTGAGCTTGAGGTTTAATTTATTTTTGTGTTGCTTGTGACTGCTAGAGGTATGGATGGGAGGCGTGTGAGTCAGAGGAGTGATGCTGGGGTGAGTGGTGATGCTGAGGTGAGTGGTGGGAGTCAGGAGAGTGATGCTGGGGTGAGTGGTGGTCGTGTGAGTATACGTGGGAGAGAGGGGAGTGATGCTGGGGTGAGCGGTGGTCATGTGAGTAGACGTGGGAGACAGGGGAGTGATGCTGGGGTGAGTGGTGGTCGTGTGAGTAGACGTGGGAGTCAGGGGAGTGATGCTGGGGTGAGTGGTGGTCGTGTGAGTAGACGTGGGAGACAGGGGAGTGATGCTGAGGGGAGTGATGTTGGGATGAGTGGTGGTCATGTGAGTAGGCATGGGAGAGAGGGGAGTGATGCTGGGGTGAGTGGTGGTTGTGTGAGTAGGCATTGGTGAGAGGGGAGTGATGCTGAGGGGAGTGATGCTGGGATGAGTGGTGGTCATGTGAGTAGATGTATGAGTGAATGTGTGAGTCAGGTGAGTGGTGGTGGTGTGGTGTCTGGTGGTGGTGGTGGTGTGGTGTCTGGTGGTGGTGGGGTGTCTAGTGGTGGTGGGGTGTCTGGTGGTGGTATGTCTGATGGTGCTGTGCTCCTGCAGTCTTTTCCATTGGAAGAAGGGGAGTCCAGTCAGCAGCAGCCACGTGCACAGGTTGCACGTGCTCAGAGAAAAAAAAACAGTTCCCCGAAATCGACGCTTTAATGCCGATGAAAATAGAGCCCTTGTGACGGGCATTCTGGACAACTATGATCAGCTGTATGGTCATTTATTAGGTAAGAACATGTTTTCATTGAGTATATCCCAAATTGTACTCCTATGATTGATCCTAAATTAATTTGCATATAGCTGATATAAGAAATCTAATTGATGTCACAATGGAAGAAATGCCATCTATGTAAGTATCTAATTAATGTTATGTATGTTACTAATGTGTCTAATGTATTTAAATATATAATGCTTGGAATATATGTAAGTATATTATGTATGTAAACACATTATCAATGTGTGTTAACAAGGAGTATGTTATTTGAGGAAATAATCAATGATGTGTATATTAATTAATAATGTCCTTGCTGGAAGAGTTGAAGGCCGGATGCGAAGTAGAGGGACTTTAACACATTCACAACATTATTGAGCAGTAATAGCTTCATCATCGGTGATTATTACTATTATAGGCTAACTGTATGAAATATACATAAATAATAGACACTTTTGTATAGTTAGGTATATGTATTTTATGATCAACAAATGGTACATACATGAAACCACCTCAATTGACGCTTACACTGCATATATCTATATCCATACAGTTCCGCTCCCTCTGTGTACACACACACAACACAGCCGCACTACACACACAAAATGGTGGTACAAACACATACAACAATACGAGACACACACAGCAGCCATCAAAACCAAAATGGACTTTTAACACTTATCATACATCCGCCCCCCCCCCCCCGCACCAAAATTCAAAATAATGTGCAATGAAAATCTGTCATCTATGGAGGGGAGGAGTCAACTGGTGCCTGCGAGTTCTTGAGCAATCCCCTGTCCTGTCTCTGTTGTTCATAAAGCTGATTGTCTGAAAACAAAGACAGTCAAAATTACACATTGTAAGCTGCTCCAATTCCGCACATTAATGCTTGATTAGAACAATAATGCTTGAATAGAACAACGACCATTACTGTATGTAATCATAGAGCATGCCTGCACAACTCCAGTCCCCGAGGGCCGCAAACAGGCCAGCTTTTCAGGATATCCCTACTTCAGTACAGCTAGCTTAATTAGTGGCTCAGTATGACTGATACATTAATTGAGGCAGCTGTGCAGAAGTATGGATATCATGAAAACATGCCCTGTTTGCGGCTCTCGAGGACTGGAGTTGTTCCGGCCTGTCATAGAGCATGGTTTTCAAATATGTCCGTATTGTTACTGCTTTTGCCTATCATTCTACATATTGTCAATTCTGTATATATTTCTGTCTACCCATTTTTAGTTTTGTTCGTGAGCCACACATGTGAAAAGAGCATGTTATAAAATGTGCTAAATACAACACACATTTTTGAGTCCTTACGAAATAAGCTAATTCATAGTACACCATTATTTTATTATATTTAAAGGCAGGACCAGTTCAATGACCAGACATCAATTATGGGAGAATATTCGAGTATATGTGTCCGCCTGTGGCAATTAGGTCCGGACACACAAAAATTGTCGCAAACGTTTTGACGATATCCGAAGAAATTTAAAGGAAAATTTTCAATCTGGCCGGAGACATGCTTCCGGCACTGGAGGTGGACCTCCGGCCTCACCTGTAATATTAACAAGGTTGGAGGAGCAGTTGCGCGACAAATTGTTGCCAGTCCTTATTTCTGGTTTGCCTGGTGATAGGGATATCGGCGTCTCCGAAAAAACATTTCCAGCAGGTCACTAATTTCACATGATTACATGTTTTTTATACAAATGGTGTATATAATTTGACACTACACAAATTGTATTGTAATCTTGTGTATTAGATTACAATTTTTTTATATTTACATACTGTACATGAACAATTTTTTTGATGTTGTATTTTATCAATTACTTTAATAGAAGCCTTCTTAAATATATGAATTCACAAATCTTATGTAGTTACATTGACATAGTATATTTCCTGTAGGTGCATAAGTTTGACAAGTGGAACATGTAGCATATAAAGATGCTCCTCACAAAAAAATTGACAAATACAATGATAACAATTGTATTAATCTTAACTACTCCCAGTTCAGATACTCTCATGAACAAATATGTGATTGTCAAATAAATGTTTTTGTTTCTTCATATAGTGTCCTCTGTGTGGCCCACGAGACAAGAAGAGGTGTCCACACCTGAATCTTCTGTGTCATCATCACTGGTGGAAGGTGAGGCTATAATGTTCTTATTATAGAATGTGTTCATTTATATGGAACAAACAGATGTATGAACATAGATCTTGGTGATATCGGCATACTTATTAATAGAAACTTGTCACATATGATGTTGCACTCATATAAATTTCACAAAGAGAAAGGAGGGTTTGTGAAGTTACAGTATGCCTCACAATTTAGCATTTCAAAATAATATACGTTGCTGCTAACTAAGGTCACTAAGAATGTAAACGTTTAATAAATACAAACATTCCATAATTTTGTATTACATGAATATATTGCCTCCACTGATATTCGTAATTCATGTTGAACATTAAATACTCACAAACTCTTAATTGTTGAAAAAGATTATAGTGAGTCAGCAGATCATTTTTTTTTCAACATAGTTTATCATAAATGTGCATCAAAAGTAGTACAATCACCAGCATTCATTAGCTACGAATATTACATGATATAAACCATCGTTGCGCAAAATATATATGTAAAAATTAGTTATGGTGGTGTCGCTGGCTCTGCCATGAAACGTAAATGGGCACAGTAGTGTACGGTGCAGACCAGCAACTGCACCTACTTTCTGCTTCCCTATGCTTGCACCGTGCACGGGGCTTCTCTCTGCACACAGACATCCTTCTTTTCCTGTCTGTTTTGTCGCTACACTGTTAAGAAGCATGGGTGATTGGAACTTGCACTACACTAGTAGTAGTAGTTTCACCTGGGGTAGGGGGTTTGTGTGTGTTTGTGTGTGATTTCATGCAGCGGTGCACAAAATGGGGGGCATACAGTCTCCCAACCTTGGTGCTTGTGTAGTCAAAATGGTTTCACTTTGACTGTTGCTGAGCGTGTTTCAATGTACACACACACCCACAGAAACACACAGATATTGGGCCGATCCATGCCACCCCGCTTCTGTGCCAAAATATGCAGGACAGCCTGTGTACATGCTTTCAGAGTTGGGGATGTCACTGCTCTCAGTAGCAGCAGCATAATGTAGCAAAGGTGTAGAGAAGGATCCAAGTTGGAAATCACGGTGCACAGCCAGGTACTGGTGAAAAATTGCAGTGGGAGCCACGACCAAAAATTAAATTAAACATTTTTTATTGAGTGGTTAACAGAGAAGCAGGTTAGAGACACCCCTCTAACGTGTTTCGTGCTGCAAAAGCACTTTGTCAAAGAGAGTATACCTGCACCTGTCTATACCCAGGCACAAAGTGCACCTGTCTCTACCCAGGCCCAAAGTGCACCTGTGTCTACCCAGGCCCAAATTCTTCCAGTGTCTACCCAAGCCCAAAGTGCACCTGTCTTTAACCAGCCACAAACTCTTACAGTCTATACCCAGCAGCAGCAATTGTCCAGCCAGAAAGTGCAGCAGCAATTGTCCAGCCACAAAGTGCAGCAGTCATGACCCCGAAAACCACCACAAGTAACAGAGGAGGTAGGCCACGAAAAACTGAAAGGGAGCAATCAAACAGGTAAGTTACTCGTTCACAAATGAAAAAAAAAACATGATTTTTCATATGAATATTTGTTTGTGTTGGTGTTGTTGTTGTTGTTGGTGTGCCCACATATGCATACATATTTTATAGTTTATTATTTTTAATGTGTTGTGAAGGTGTAATTAGATCGAATTCAGAATCATTTGTCCATTAATAAATGTTTTTACATTATTACACATTTTTGCTTCTTAATAAAAAATGCTAATTATGTTAAGATTATAATAGACAAATGTCCATACAAATGTAACACAAATGTCGTTTTCACATAGACAAATTGTATGTCATATTACTCAAATTTATGTTGTGAAAAATAATCTACATTAGTACTTGAACATAGATAATTATTGAATTGAAATTCTATTACACTGTGTACAAAAGTTGATACAGTTAACGTTATATGTAATAAGTACATAACAATTTAATATATTTCTAAAAATACTATGTACATAATATATGAAGGTCGTCATAAAAGACAACATGTTAACTTTAGGTATGAATGTCATTATCATTGTACTTTTTGAACTAAAAAGGTATTAACATATATATTCTCTCTCTCTCTCTCTCTCTCTCTCTCTCTCTCTTTCTCTCTCTCTCTCTCTCTCTCTCTCTCTCTCTCTCTCTCTATATATATATATATATATATATATATAATGCATGGAGCAGCAGCTCAAGGTATATTTACGTGTCATAGAGAGGGGACAGACCAGGGGATCCTGCCTGCAGCACCCACTCCTACGTGTTTCGGCGAGATGCCTTCAACTGGGTGCGGTGGGGTAGGCAGAATACATAACAAGCTTTAAAGCTGCAGTTCAGTCTTTTTTTTTTTTTAATTTATTTTTTTACTTCAATAGTTTTATGTGTGCAATCTCTAATTACCTAAAGAACTGTATAGCTGCTAGTCAATTCGTTCTCCATGTATTGATAGGTCGAAATTTGGTGACATAATTATTGAAGGGATCTGTTTATATTCTGCTTGTCTGTCAGTGGAAGCTCATGAATATTCATGAGCACTCCTGCACTGACATGTGCTAGAGGGAGGGCAGGGCTGACAAAGGGTTGTGCCAGGGCTTGTGACAGGACATGAAGGGGCAGTGCCTTAGTAAATAATTGTTAAAATAGAATACAAGAAAATTGGTCTTTCAAAGTTGTTTTTTTAAAAACAGAAAATGCTAAAAGTATTTTTTCTTACTACAGAACTGATTTATTAAAAAAAAACACACATGCAGGATATTAACTGAACTGCAGCTTTAAAAAGACTTCAAATTGCGCCGAAAAGCGCCGTTAACAGGTGTCTATAATAAACTATCAATTACCCTAGGTGTTCCCCGTATTACATTTGCATGTCTGATTGGCTACTTAATTGCGTAATGACATCATAGGTGGAAGCCTGAACTGACGGAACGTTGCTAGCCCTGAGTTCCCCTAGAACTGGCAATACATAGCCTCATACAAGTCACTGCGCATGCGTGGCCAAACAAAAAGGATTTAAAGTGTGATGCCTAGATGCGCTACTCAGTAAGCTAATGCGCATGTGTGAATAACCCTGCATTTAAAGGGAAAGTGTCTAAACCACCTTTAATACCTAAAAACGAACGAGTGTGAATAATGAACAGGAGAAAGGACCTCCACAATCCCAATAAGAGCTAAAGATGGTAGGTATACTGTATATAGACATAGCTAGAGTATAAAGCTATTAAGTCACTAAGATACTGATTACATGAATACAATTTGCAAATCCATACAGAACACAAATAAGAGTATAGAAATATGAAAATATTTGGAAGTGATTCTCCCTCACAAATATGAATCCAATTAACATAGACACTTATACATAAACAAATACATCCCTGTAATAATAGGCATATCTGTTAAAGAGAATTTACAGCAGTCCTCAATATTTCTATGTTTGTTTGTGTAAACAAATAGTACTTGAAGAAATATCCTTGGCCACAAATACGGGCTGGTGGAATGCAAAATTACATAGAGGAAGTCCCGATACAGATTAGCTTCAAAATAAACGGTTAGATCCTCCTTATGAAGGTTGGTCCTGAAAAGACAGATACCAGTGTTCATAACTGTTGATCCTAAATCCAAGCGGGGGTGGTCATACCAACGATCTAGAAGAAATATCCTTAGCCACAAATACGTGCTGGTAGATCACAAAGGCACATAAATAAGGTCCCAATGTAGATTAACTTTGAATTGAAAAGGTAGATCCTCCCTGTAGAGTTTTGTCTTGAATAAAATGGAATAGGTGTTGGTAACAGTAGATCCGAAATCCAAGCGAGGGTGGTCATACCCAGGATCCTAGAGACAAGGGTGTGAGAAAGAGAGGGGTAGGGGAGAGAGATGTGTTTTATGGTCTCATATTGATATCTAAACCATTTAAAATATATATCTATTCCAACAACAAAGTTCTAACAAAGTATAGAAGGGTAGAAGGGGGGGAAGGAGAAAAGGGGGAAAGAGAGAGCAAGACAGAAAATTGGATGATGGAGGGCTACCAAAACAGAAGCCCAGGTAGTCATTAAGACCTTCGTGGAATCATAGAGTCCATCTGGACTATCCACCTGGACTCTCTACGCAACAGAGCCCTCTCCAAATCACCTCCCCGAATTCCTAGACTTACTCTCTCTATGGCAAAAGCCTTCAAAACAGTATGATCGATCCATGCATCAGAAGGAAGTGACGTGCCACCGAGGTGATTTTTTTAAAATTTTCCAAGTCCCTCGAGGCGTTTTAATTGTTTCTAACATGCTCGAGGACTCTAAACCTGAATTCACGAGTGATCATCCCAATATAGGGAAGGCCACAGGGGCACAAAATACTGTAGATCACTCCCTTGGTTTTACAACCAAGGAAGTCTTTGATTCTAAAGGTATTTTTCTTAGAAAATCTGTGAACACTTCCGTCTGATGCATGTATCTGCAGGCTGAGCAATTTTTACATTTATAAAACCCCTTCTTCCTAAAGATAGAAAGAAATGTGTCAGGAGTACTGGGGACAAAGTGGCTGTTTACCAACTTGTCCTTAAGGTTTTGGGATTTCCGACTTGTCATGGTAATCCTCTTACCCAGAACTCTTTTAAGATCTGGGTCTGTCATTAAAACCCCCCAATGGTTCTGTAATGTGTTACATAAGATAGACCATTGTTTGTTGTGTGTTCCAATAAACCTAATCTGTTGTGTAGTGGAAGATTCATTTTTCGGGCGTAAGAGGAAATCTCTAGATGTTTTAAGTCCCCCCTGAAAACCTCTCTCCACACATCTGTGACTATATCCTCTCTGATAAATTCTCTATTTAATCTCTCCTGCTCTCTCTAGGTAACCTGAATCTGTAGAAACATTGTGCTTTAAACGCAAGAATTCACTGGTTGGAACGCCTCTGATCTGGTGTTTGGGGTGGAAACTGGTAGCATGTAGTATGGAATTGGTTGCGGTACTCTTTCAGTGAATATCCGTAAGGAGACTGCCACCTGGCCCAATGGTGATGCATAAGTCAAGGAATTCAACCCTGGTGGGGCTACAGCTGGATGTCAGCTTAATGTTTAAATCGTTGTGGTTGAGGACATCGACGAACTCTGCAAACCTCATGGCAGTTCCCTGCCAGAGGATGAGGATATCGTCGGTGTACCTCAACCACAACGATACACACTGTGTAAAAACAAGATTATCCTCAGAGAACACAACCTCCCTTTCCCACCATCCCAGGAAGAGATTGACATAAGAGGGTGCACAACTGGCACCCATCGCAGTACCTCTTTTCTGTAAATAATACTTATTTTTGAAAATAAAATAATTGTGTGTAAGAATGAACTGTAATAATTTTAATTTTAATAAAAGATTTGTTAATTCAGTGGAGACGTTCTGCATAGAAAGGTAGAACTGTGTGGCTCGTACTCCATCACTGTGATTGATGCATGTGTAGAGGGACTCCACATCACAGGTCGCGAGAATAGTATTGTCATTGACCGTGATGTGGGCCAAGCGAGCCAACACATCCATTGTATCCCTAATATATGAAGGTAACGTCTCCACTGAAAAATGCAAAAAAGAATCAATAAACTTGCAGATGGGTTCGCACAACCCTCCCATGCCAGAAACAATAGGTCTCCCTGGGGGGTGGGAAAGATTCTTATGCACCTTAGGTAACATGTAAAAGGTGGGCACCCTGGGAAATCTAAGTGTGAGAGCCTGACTGTTGCACTGAGTTATTATTTCGTCCAAAACCGCTGACCTTAAAATAAGGTCAAGTTCTGTCTTAAAGCGTGTAGTGGGGTCAGAAGCAAGCTCAGTGTAACAGTCACGGTTTTTGAGTTGTTTCATAGCCTCCCTCTCATACAGTACATCACCTTAGGCCAGATGACGACATTTCCACCCTTGTCACTGGGTTTGATGACGACCTCCTCTACTTCTACTTGTGGGCAAGTTTGCCATGGTGGACAAAAGACTGACTGAGGTTTCAGTCCAGAGAGAATACCTTTCTGCTCTATTTGTCTTATTCCTTGATCATCCAGAAGAGAGTCAAGATCTTGCAAGACAGCTTTCTCCTGTGTATTCCACTGAGTAAAGTCCACATCATTATCTTCCACGGTGGTAATCTTAGAAAAGTGTTTAAACAAAAGTAGTTCCTGCAAAATAAATTAAGATCCTTGATCCATTCAAAATGGTCCATGCATGAGGTAGGTGAAAAGGAGAGGCCACATTTCAAAACGTTGGATTGGTTCTCTGTAAGGGTCACAGTAGAGAGATTAATGATAGTTAGTTAATTCTCTGAGTCTTGAACAGTTTCACTCACTTCGTTTTTTGAGTAGATATTGTCCTTCCTCTTAGTTCCCTTTGTTCCTCTCCTCGTCGTCCTCCTTCTGGAGTTGTTGATTTTACTCCTGTGTCTAAAAAAGGTAATTTATTAGGTTGTTGTTGACTTGGAGGTACACTTTCAACGTCAGAAGACTCAAGATCTGATGCTGAGACCTCAGAAGATAAAGAGACAGAATTAATATTGGATTTGGGTTTATTCTTCTTACGATTTTTAGCAACACGTTTGCCCTTATGCCACTTATAAACTGTATTGGTTCTGTAGTCCTCCTGGTCACGCTAAAACTTGCGTTTCTTAAAAGTAATCAGATCCTTCTCATATTTGTCTAAATCACCTTCTAGTTTTTTGAATTGTGCTGATTCTGTATCTGTAAGCTCTTTTTCAATAGCTTCAATTTGATCGGTAACTTCCCGTACACGGGCCTGATCGTGTTCTATAAGGATCCTAAGTAACTCAAAAGATCAAGTACTTAGGGTCTTTTCCCACCTTTGTTTAAGTGAAGGTTCTACAAACTCAAAGGAAGGGAAGGTTTGTACACGTAAGCCTCTAGGTATAAACTGGTACAGGACATATTTCTCCAAAGCTGTTTTGTTCCACCACGCTCTCATTTGTTTTTGAGATAAATGTTTAAGGGTTTTAATTTTTTCACCACTTATAGGGGTTTGAGAGTCAGAGATTTGTGTAATCCCTATTGGGTTAATAATAAAGGCGAGAGTGTGGGGGAGAGAGGGAGAGAGAGTGTGGGGAGAGAGGGAGAGAGAGTGTGGGGGAGAGAGGGAGAGAGTGTGGTGGAGAGAGAGAGAGTGTGGGGGAGAGAGAGAGTGGGGGGGGAGAGAGAGAGAGAGTGTGGGGGAGAGAGAGAGAGAGAGTGTGGGGGGAGAGAGAGAGAGAGAGAGAGTGGGGGAGAGAGAGAGTGTGGGGGAGAGAGAGTGTGGGGGAGAGAGGGAGAGAGAGTGTGGGGGAGAGAGGGAGAGAGAGTGTGGGGGAGAGAGGGAGAGAGAGTGTGGGGGAGAGAGGGAGAGAGAGTGTGGGGGAGAGAGGGAGAGAGAGTGTGGGGGAGAGAGGGAGAGAGAGAGTGGGGGAGAGAGGGAGAGAGAGGGAGGGGGAGAGAGGGAGAGAGAGTGTGGGGGAGAGAGAGAGAGTGTGGGGGAGAGAGAGAGAGTGTGGGGGGGAGAGAGAGAGAGTTGGGGGGAGAGAGAGAGAGAGAGTGAAGGGGAGAGAGAGAGTGTGTGGGGGAGAGAGAGAGTGTGTGGGGGAGAGAGGGAGAGAGAGTGTGGGGGAGAGAGGGAAAGAGAGTGTGGGGGAGAGAGAGAGAGTGGGGGGGAGAGAAAGAGAGAGAGAGAGAGAGAGAGAGAGTGGGGGGGAGGGAGAGAAAGAGAGTGTGGGGGAGGGAGAGAGAGTGTGGGGGAGAGAGAGAGTGGGGGAGAGAGAGAAAGAGAGTGTGGGGGAGAGAGAGAGAGTGTGGGGGGGGCGAGAGAGTGTGGGGGGGAGAGAGAGTGTGGGGGGGAGAGAGAGTGTGGGGGGGGGAGAAAGAGTGTGGGGGGGGGAGAGAGAGTGTGGGGGGGGAGAGAGTGTGGGGGGGATAGAGTGTGGGGGAGACAGAGGAGAGAAATGGTGGGTGACACACACAGAGGGTGGGTGATACACAGAGAGAGAGGCTGGGTGAGTGACTGGCTGGGTGAGTGGTTTGCTGGGTGAGTGGCTGGGTGGGGCAGGGGTGACTGGGTGGGTGAGTGACTGACACTGACTGGGGGTGGGGGGGTGACTGACACTGACTGGGGGTGGGGAGGTGACTGACACTGACTGGGGGTGGGGGGGTGATTGACACTGACTGGGGGTGGGGGGTGACTGACACTGACTGGGGGTGGGGGGGTGACTGACACTGACTGGGGGTGGGGGGGTTGACTGACACTGACTGGGGGTGGGGGGGTGACTGACACTGACTGGGGGTGGGGGGTGACTGACACTGACTGGGGGTAGGGGGTGACTGACACTGACTGGGGGTGGGGGGGTGACTGACACTGACTGGGGGTGGGGGGGTGATTGACACTGACTGGGGGTGGGGGGGTGACTGACACTGACTGGGGGTGGGGGGCTGACTGACACTGACTGGGGGTGGGGGGGTGACTGACACTGACTGGGGGTGGGGGGCTGACTGACACTGACTGGGGGTGGGGGGCTGACTGACACTGACTGGGGGTGGGGGGGGTGACTGACACTGACTGGGGGTGGGGGAGGGGGGTGACTGACACTGACTGGGGGTGGGGGGGGTGACTGACACTGACTGGGGGTGGGGGGGTGACTGACACTGACTGGGGGTGGGGGGTGACTGACACTGACTGGGGGTGGGGGGTGACTGACAGGGGGGGTGACTGACTGGGAGGGGTTACTGACTGGGGGGGGTTACTGACTGGGGGGGGGGGTTACTGACTGGGGGGCTTACTGACTGGGGGGGACCTCTGGTGTCACACACATACACATACTCCCATACACACATACATTCATTCACACACACACACATACACACACACACACACACACACACACACACACACACACACACACACATTCTCCCATACACACACACAGGGGAGGAAAGGCCGCGACCAGCACCACGCTCCTCCCCCACCCACCCACGCCCATCTCCCGCTCGTGTGGGGGGCAGGCCGACATCCCCCCCCCCCAATCAGCAGGGTGGGTGGGAGTCATGTGGTGAGGTATCCCCGACTGGACGCCCCAGGTGACAGTCAGCCCTGCCGTGGCTGCCACTGCCCTGCTCCCCTCGCCAGCATGTCACAGTGCACGGCCAAGCTGCAGGCTGCTTCTTCCCCCCCAGCCCGCAGCGGCATGAAGCTCATGGGGGGGGGGGGGCCAGGCCGACATCCCCCCACCTCATGCGGCGGATTTGCCATCATGAAGGTAGGGGACGCATGGGAGGCATGTGGTGAGGGCCGAGCCCCCCCCGCAAGCCAACCGGGCTGCAGCAGCGGGGACCTCCCACCCCTGACATCGATCGGTGGATCGAGGGGAAGGGGACAGGAGGAGGGGAAGGGGACAGGAGCAGGAGGAGGGGAAGGGAGCAGGAGGAGGGGACAGGGGACAGGAGCAGGAGGAGGGGACAGGGGACAGGAGCAGGGGACAGGAGGAGGGGAAGGGGACAGGAGCAGGGGACAGGAGAGCTGCCGCTGTGGGGAGTAGGGAGCCATGTGGGGACCAGGGGGATCGCAGGGAAGGAGCAGAGGGGCCGCAGCATGGAGAGTACTTACCCTCCAACAGATCTCCAGGCAGAATGGCCGCTCGTTGGGTACGGGCTCATATAGAGCCTGGCCGCGCACCCACAAAGCCTGGGAGCGCGCGCCAATCAGGAGTCAGGTAGGGGAGTTTTTTTTTTTTTTTCAGCGCGAGCAGGGAAATTTCAGCGTCAACGGGGGAATTTAAAAAAAAACACGTGTGCTGCTTGGGCCAATATTTACTCGCCCGGGGGTTAAATCCACCCGCCCCAGGGCGAGTAAATGTATACAATTGTCGAACACTGTATATATATATATATATGATTTGTTGAGTATATGTAGACAAACATATTCAGTATGTATGTATTGTTGTATATATGTGTGTTATAATGGTTATAATGAACAAATTAATTAGCTTACTTCACAAAAAATTATTTCTCGTTGGAAATGTAAACACACTTTTGTTGCTGAATAATTGGGTAAACATTGCATTACAAATCATTACCAATTAGAAAAATCTTTGTATTTGAAGTATTTGCTCCTGCTCTTATTTATAAACACCTGCTTGTGGGAGTCTAGGAGCTGTAAAAAGTCCCTTTTGAATTTTAACCTTGAGAATCACGTCACATTGATTAAAAGTATCCAATTGTGTATTTGCAAGAGATGCTTTGAATTTGTCATTATTAACTTAAAACTACAAGGGAATAGACATGGCTTCAAGTGTGAGGCGACCATTCAAATCCTACAAATTTTTACTTTTTGAAGCGATAGAATCACAACAAGATAAACGAACAACTCTCCGTGAGATTTATGCATTTATTGCTGACAAATATCCTTACTATAAAGTAGCAACCAATCAAAAACAATGGAAAGTATCAGTCCGTTACAACTTATCAAAGAATCAATGTTTTGAACGAGTCTACCCCCGGCCTGGTGAAATGTTCTGTTGCTGGAAAGTTGTGGATTCGTTTAAGATTACTTTTGAACATGGAAGTTATCTTCTGCTAAATAGCTTCTTCTTACGTAATCCCCATAACAACCAACGTTCACAGAGTGCTGTCTCGTACCCAAGCCAACAACAGTGCGTACCACAATGTGAGATGCAATGTGGAGGTAACTACAATGGTATTGTGCAAAATGTACATGGACAAAATCTGTGTGCATGGGAAAACAGAAAACCTGTGTACTTGCCTCAGCCCGTGTCCTGGCCACTAAATGCTGCGGAACCATATGACAGTGTCACCGAGATGTATGCGCCTCCGAATCACAGGATTGATTCAACCATTGGCAATCCGTGTCTGCATTGCGGTGGCGACAGCGGCAGCAGCAGCGTGTTCCAGCAAGCTCGTTTTTAACTTCTAAAAAAAGGTAAACATTTTTATACTTTAACAATGACAAAGCTAATTATATTTTACAATAACACTGCATCATGTGCAGCATATCACTCACGCATGCGCAATAACAAAAACATGTAGTGTAAACTAGCACACATTCTAACATGTGTACATATAGATTATTAAAGTTGGCGAACAAAATCATTGTGTCAAAATGACATCAAACATGTAAAAGTTTTGTCGCGAAATGTTATCCCATTTTTGCTAACATTACACATGTATATACACACACGCTCATGTACAATCAATTGTTTACTATTCCACATCGGCTAATGTGAACGTTGCGTACATCTGTGACGTGGGTTCGTGATCATGTGACAATGCGGACTCACAACTATGACGAGCTACATGGAGGCGCCAATATGATATGCGCGCGCAAGCTCTGTTGCGTGTGTACACATATTATGCACGCATACAAAGCAATGCTCACAACACAATTAATGATAAACGCTTGTACTTTGACATTACACAACTTTGATTTGAAGCATACAGTAGAGACTGCGACTATTCTAACACAAACCAGTGGCAATCGCCAAAAAGACCCAGGTACAGCCTGAATAAATGCCTTAAAGGTGCCTTAAACTAGTCCCAGCATTTCTGCATTAATTTATGGCCCATCAGATTAACAGCGGGGGTCCCTGGCAGCCCCATTCAAACTGAATTGGACTGCCAGGGACCCCTGCTGTGTTAAGGTTAATCCTATGGGTCGTTTGTCAATGTAGAAATGCCTTAAACGTGCCTCAAACTAGCCCAGAACATACCCAGCACATACCCTGAATGTAACCCGTCTAGTTTAAAGCAAGCGTTAGGATAATCGTGGCCTCGTCTGTATTTGTATCTTATGCGTAAACATGTACACTCATTTTCAGCATATTAAATCACACTCATGATAGCATAATCATTGTACTGCAAACTTTGATAAGTATGTCCTTTGTATTTCAGAAATATCACTCAGAGATGGAGTAACAATCAATGAAATTACCTGGCTACACAAAGAGACTTTGCAGATTTGACACGTGTGTCAAAGTTAGAATGAATGTTACAATGCTTGCAAACACTGTAGCGCTGATTTATACAGTGAAGCTTATTTCCACTTGTAGTTAATGTTAAACAAATGTTACTTCAACATTTATATATTAATAATTTCAAATGAATGTAATAATAACAGTAGTTAAATATCTATACATATTTGCAATAACAATATATTTCACAGTGTGATCAGATTGAAAACGGTTTGTTCAACGTAATAAATTTGATTTGATTATGTATATGTTTCCCATATGTTCTACATAAAGCATTATCTATTCTATACCAAAAGTGAACAGCTATACTTTTACAAAAAATGTATTCTGAAAGTTATTGAAATGCATGCGTAATGATACATATCACATTTATATTGTCTTTTCAACATTACTATTGATATAATGATTTGAATAAATGTTGACAAATTTCACATAAAATTCTAACTACATAACTAATTGACAGGGGATGTAAATGAAAACACATTATATAAAGTTGATATGAAAATACATATACTCTATAGAATTTTGCATGCTTGGTAACATACACGTTCATACAATGTAATTTGTCTAAAGCTTTTTAAAAAATTCATCTTTCCCCCCTATCCTCTCATTATTAGTGTATGCTTATTTCAATTACTTACACAGTTCTTGAAAACGAATATTCAGCATGATCACACATGGTCAAACGCTTCTAATCCTGAAACTGAATTGGTGAAATGACATGTACATTAACACACAGTGACACCTTTTACAAGAACTTGCTCGATACATACTGTGACAAACGGCTTACTCCGGGGCTCCGTCGTTTGTCCGGGACTGTTTAGAACACGGTCTTTTAGGGTAGGTTAAATGATGAGGCGTCACGTACTGTTCCTTTAAACAGGCTATGCCTGGTTTATTCAGTCCCAGGCACTGAGACTGCCACAGTGCATACAACAGAAAACAGATCAAAACAAAAGCTGCTCACCTGAGCGATAACTTAACTTAGATATCCCTGACTCAGGGTTGGAAGTGGCTTTTCCACTTCCAACATCAAAACACGGTACTTTTGCAGTCTTACACAAATGAACAGAAAGATTGAACCTGTTTGGGGAAGAGGCTTCTCCCCTCTGTAGTTCAGCAGCCTTCCAGCCTCCTGGCTCTTGTGGGGAGACCAGAGCAAACAGGAAATCAGTCTTTCATACCTGATTCCTAATTAGCATGACAGGTGACAGAAATCAGGCAGCAGACAAACTCTGGTCTGGATCTCTCATCCCTCAGTTCCAGCGCTTGCCAAACTGTGGGATGGAGTGTATGTATTATAAGGCTGCACTCCCAGGCCAAACAGGATAGAAACTGTCTAGTATCCTGGGAGCCCTATATACGGAATTTATTACCATCCCCTGGTTTCTGTCACATATCCTCCCCCCCAGCTCAGACCTCGAGGGATGAGCGACCATGGATATTAGGGAGTGCATCCTTGACAACCCGTCAGCATTGCCATGTTTGTGCCCTGACCTGTGTTCCACAGAAAATTTAAAGGGTTGTAGGCTTAGGAACCACCTGGTCACTCTAGCATTCTTTTCCCTGTTTTGACACATCCAGGTAAGGGGTGCATGATCTGTGACCAACCGGAATTTTCTCCCCAACAGGTAGTATTTGAGCGTCTCTACAGCCCACTTTATTGCGAGACACTCTTTCTCTACTATGGAGTAATTTTTCTCCTGGGGATTTAGTTTCCTACTTAAATAAAGGATGGGGTGCTCCTCACCTTGAGACTCCTGGGAGAGTACCGCCCCCAGCCCTACCTCAGATGCGTCGGTTTGGACTACGAACTCTTTGGAGAAGTCAGGTGTAACCAACACTGGTTGGGCACAGAGAGCTTCTTTCAGGCTTCTAAAGGCCTGTTCGGTTTCGGGGGACCACTTTACCATTAGCGGTCCTCTTGCTTTTGTGAGGTCAGTTAGTGGGGTTGCCTTAGTTGCAAAATTGGGAATAAACCTTCTATAGTACCCAATTAACCCCAAAAAGGTCCTTACTTGTTTTTTTGTAACTGGCCTTGGCCAATTTTGTATCGCCTCCACTTTGAGTGTTTGGGGTTTGAGTAAACCTCTGCCAATAGAATATCCCAGATACTTGGCCTCCTCCAGACCAATAGTGCATTTAGCGGGGTTAGCAGTTAGTCCAGCAGACCGGACTGCGTCAAGCACAGCTTGGACCTTTGGAAGGTGGGATTGCCAATCTTCACTATGGATTACCACATCATCCAGGTAGGCGGCAGCATACCGAGCATGTGGTTTTAAAATTTTATCCATCATTCTTTGGAATGTGGCGGGAGCTCCATGTAAGCCAAAAGGCAACACCTTATACTGAAAGAGGCCGTCTGGGGTTGAGAAGGCTGTCTTTTCTTTTGCCCTTTCTGTGAGGGGAACCTGCCAGTACCCTTTTGTTAGGTCTAGGGTTGTGAGATATCGGGCTTTGCCCAGTCTCTCTACAAGTTCATCTACCCTGGGCATAGGATAAGTATCAAATTTTGACACCGCGTTTAGTTTCCGGTAGTCATTACAAAACCTTGTTGTACCATCTGGCTTTGGGACTAAGACTATAGGGCTGTTCCACCCACTTTGGGATTCCTCAATTACACCTAGTTTTAGCATTTTTTTAACCTCTAAACTTATAGCCTTTCTTTTGGCCTCTGGGATTCGGTACGGTTTAAGGTTAACTCGGACCCCCGGTTCAGAGACTAGGTCATGTTCAATTACGCTAGTTCTACCTGGCCGTATAGAGAAGATTTCTTTGTTTCTTTTCACTAAATTCTGAACCTCTCGTTTCTGATGAACAGACAGGGTTTCAGCTATGCTAACCTCTGGGTCAGTTTCTTGATTCTCTGACGGACCTGGGGGTACTAGGGTTAACAAGACTTCTCTATCTTTCCAGGGCTTGAGTAGGTTTATATGGTAAATTTGCTCAGGTTTCCTCCTACCTGGCTGTCTTACCTTATAATTTACTTCTCCCACTCTTTCCAAGACCTCATATGGCCCATGCCATTTAGCAAGGAATTTACTCTCCACGGTGGGAACCAGAACTAGTACCCTATCACCTGGAGAAAAAATTCTGACCCTAGCACCCTTATTATATGTATTCCTCTGTGCTTCTTGAGCTTTCTCCATGTGTTCCCTCACTATGGGTAGGACTGCAGCAATGCGGTCCTGCATCTGGGCAACATGCTCTATTACACTTCTGTAAGGGGTAACCTCGTGTTCCCAAGTCTCTTTGGCTATATCCAGTAAGCCCCTTGGGTGTCGGCCATACAATAGTTCAAACGGGGAGAAGCCAGTGGATGATTGGGGAACTTCCCTAATGGCAAATAACAGGTACGGTAACAAACAATCCCAGTTTTTCCCATCTTTATCAACCGCCCGCCGTAACATGCTCTTTAAGGTTTTATTGAACCTTTCCACTAAACCATCTGTTTGTGGATGATAGACTGAGGTTCTGAGATGCTTGATTTTTAGGAGTTTACATAGCTCTTTCGTTACTTGGGACATAAATGGTGTTCCCTGGTCAGATAGAATCTCTTTAGGAATCCCGACCCGGGAAAACAGAACTACTAACTCTTTTGCTATGTTTTTAGCTGAGGTGCTACGTAGGGGAACTGCCTCCGGATATCGGGTGGCATAATCTAATATTACCAATATATGCTGATGTCCCCTAGCAGACTTTATTAGGGGTCCTACTAGATCCATAGCAATCCGGTCAAATGGTACCTCTATTATGGGAAGGGGTACCAATGGGCTGCGGTACGCCTTGAACGGGGCGGTGATCTGACATTCTGGGCATGAGGAACAATAATTCGTAATTTCTGCCAGAACCCCAGGCCAATAGAAGCTTCGGAGAACCTTTTCTTTTGTCTTTTCCACCCCTAGGTGTCCCCCCAATGGATGACTATGTGCGAGGTGTAATACTACGTTACGGAATGTCCGTGGTACCAACAATTGTTTAGTTGTAACTGATTTCCTTTTATCAACCCGATATACTAGGTCGTTCTCTACCTCGAAGTAGGGGTAAGCAAGTGACCTATCTGGTTGGCCAGGAGTACTATTCTGGTCCCGTATATTTCCCCTTGCTACCGCTAATGTGGGGTCCTCCCACTGGGCCTTCTTAAAACTCCCAGGACTGACCTCTATGTCAGCGAGGGTCTTATCCGGTTCTGGGGTGGTAAGTGTCTGCTCAACATCTTGATTTGGGGTATTCCCTACCAAAGTAGTGATGGGGAAGGGAATTTTACAGCACTCCTCCTTTTCCCCCTTCTTATTTGGGCCCTCGTCAACCTCCATTTCTGAAAAAGGGAAAGGATTTGTTTCTTCTAATACTTCATTATGGTCCGCTATTGAACTCTGGGCGCTATTCTGAGCGGGGGACCACATTTTTAGAAAATGGGGAAAGTCGGTCCCTATTAACACATCATGTGCCAGTTTGGGTACAATACCCACCTTGAAATCTAAAGAACCAAACTCTGTTTCAAAAAAAACATCAACAGTGGAATATTCATGATTATCCCCATGTATACAACAAATTGCCACTCTTTGTGAACTGTTTCCCTGTTTCTTCTTAATGGGCAAGAGGTATTCGGACACTAGTGTGACCATGCTCCCAGAGTCAAGAAGTGCCCGAACCCTCTTACCATTAACCTTTACAAATGCCCACAGATGGTTATTCAAGGGGTCCTCTGGGCTAGGGCCCATACATTGGGACAACAGCGAATAAGGTTCCACGCTGTTGCATTGCATGGGCTCATCATTTAGTGGGCAGATTTTTGCTGTGTGGCCCCTCTCATGACAATTTACACATTTAGGTACATAGTCTGTGTCCCACTTAGAGCCTTTTCCCGGCTCCCCATGTTGGCTATTGCCCTTAGTGTGCGAACCACTGTTGCTGGTGCTGCGTGAAGGTGGTCGCCGCTCTTCAGCGCCCCTTAACCCCGGTACCCTTTTACCGTCTCTGGAAGAGTCCTGGAACCTCGGGTAGTGGGGTTGCTCCACGACTGTGGGTTGTGGGTGCTCTTCTGCTGCATTGTACCTTTCTACGAGGGCCACAAGCTCATCCGCATTGTGGGGGTCACTCCGACTGACCCAACGGCGTAAGGCAGAGGGAAGTTTCCTCAAGAACTGGTCCATGACCAACCGTTCCACGATGTGGCTGGCTGAGTTGATCTCGGGTTGTAGCCACTTCCGGGCGAGGTGGATGAGGTCATACATCTGGCTTCGGGTGGCTTTATCCATCGTGAAGGACCATGCGTGAAACCTTTGGGCGCGAACAGCCGTGGTTACGCCGAGGCGGGCGAGGATCTCGAACTTCAATTTTGCATAGACGTTAGCTTCGGCTGGCTCTAGATCAAAGTAAGCCTTCTGGGGTTCGCCGCTTAGGAAGGGTGCGATAAGACCAGCCCACTCAGCTTCTGGCCATCCCTCTCTCTGTGCCGTGCGTTCAAACGTGAGAAGATAGGCTTCCACATCATCCGAGGGTCCCATCTTCTGAAGGTAGTGGCTTGCCCTGGTCATTTTCGGTACTGGGGCTGCCGCTGCCAGTGGAAGGTTACTGATAGTCCCCCTCAGGATCTCGAGTTCCTGCTGTAAGCCCTGAGCGAACCGCTGTTGCTCCTCTCTCAGCAAGCGGTTTGTCTCTTGCTGGTTTGCATTCGCGTTTTGCAGGGCTTCATTCGTCTGTTGCTGGTTTGCATTCGCCTGTTGCTGGTTGGCATTCGCCTGTTGCTGGTTGGCATTAATCTCTTGCTGGGCTATTAGCAGCTGTTGATGGGCTGCATTCGTCTGCTGCTGGTTTGCATTAGTTTCTTGCTGGGCTATTAACAGCTGTTGCTGGGTTTCATTCGCGTCTTTCTGGGCAGCGACATTGCGTACCAGCGCACCCACCACGTCTTCCATCTTGTTTGCAGAGGATGAAAAAACTTTTTTTTTTTTTTTTTTTTCAAAGTTCTTCAACCCGCAGACCCCCTAGTGTTCTGCCCGCATTCTCCACCAAATGTGACAAACGGCTTACTCCGGGGCTCCGTCGTTTGTCCGGGACTGTTTAGAACACGGTCTTTTAGGGTAGGTTAAATGATGAGGCGTCACGTACTGTTCCTTTAAACAGGCTATGCCTGGTTTATTCAGTCCCAGGCACTGAGACTGCCACAGTGCATACAACAGAAAACAGATCAAAACAAAAGCTGCTCACCTGAGCGATAACTTAACTTAGATATCCCTGACTCAGGGTTGGAAGTGGCTTTTCCACTTCCAACATCAAAACACGGTACTTTTGCAGTCTTACACAAATGAACAGAAAGATTGAACCTGTTTGGGGAAGAGGCTTCTCCCCTCTGTAGTTCAGCAGCCTTCCAGCCTCCTGGCTCTTGTGGGGAGACCAGAGCAAACAGGAAATCAGTCTTTCATACCTGATTCCTAATTAGCATGACAGGTGACAGAAATCAGGCAGCAGACAAACTCTGGTCTGGATCTCTCATCCCTCAGTTCCAGCGCTTGCCAAACTGTGGGATGGAGTGTATGTATTATAAGGCTGCACTCCCAGGCCAAACAGGATAGAAACTGTCTAGTATCCTGGGAGCCCTATATACGGAATTTATTACCATCCCCTGGTTTCTGTCACAATACATACATAAACACACATTACCAGCTATGTACAAATCCTACAGCCACAACATCATGAATATACACTGGCGACACACTTTATTCGAGCACGGCTAGTCCCGCGAATTCGGGTATACTCGGGTGTATTCAGGTTTCTGATATTTTTCAGCCAGAGTGCATTGCGTTATTTTCCGGCAGGAATTTAAGCTTTTTATTCCGGCTGGTTACAATACTGCAATGCCGTCAAAATACACATGGTGGCGCTTGCGAGCTATTCTCTGTGAAGCCGTCCCCTATAATGAATTGTAATGCAGTATACAGTATATATATATATACAGTACTGTATAACAACAACCCCTGTAAGCCCTAACATACAGTACTGTACAGTACTGTACTGTATATGCACATACATAAATGATACTACTGTATGGGCGGCGGGGGCGAGATGTGTTTGCAGCAGAGAGAGATCCGCTGCTCTCTCTCTGCGCAAACATCCACACATTAAAAATTATTTGAAATACATTTTTATTGATAGTGTAGATGTGCAGGGGGTCTCCGGAGCTGAACCGCGTTGGTTTTAGGTCTGGGGACCCCGTGCCCCCCGAGATACAGGCCCCTTTAGGGGGTGCCGGTATCCAGCTCTGCGTTAAAAGCCCCGATCACGTGACCGCGGCCTGTAAACCAAGCAGAGCAGAGGGATACCGGCACCCCCTAAAGGGGCCTGTATCTCGGGGGGCACGGGGTCCCCAGACCTGAAACCTGTGCGCTTCTGCTCTGGAGACCCTCTGCACATGTACAGTATCAATAAAACACATACAATATACAGTATAAATAAACACTCGTTCTTTACCTTAGCGTCTATGCGCTATGGTAAAGAAGCATTATTTTAATAATATTGTACAGTGAGCAGGGGGTTCCCTGAGCCAGAAATTAATGATTAATGCTCAGGGAACCCCCCCCCCCTGCTCCTGATCAATATTATTAAAAATACGGAAAATGCTGCGTCATTACCATAGCGGATAGCCGCTAAGGCAATGAAGGGGTTAACCCACCGTGCCCGCTTTATTGTGTGTAGTGGGGATGGGTGAGGGGGGTATTTGGCCCTTGGTGTGAGTTTACGACTTGCGGGAGGGGGGGGGGGTTGCGGGTGCACTTAACCCCTTCACGATCGTAGCAGTTAATACCGCTACGGTCATGAAGGGGTTAAGCCCTCCCGCTACCCCAACCCCCCCCCCCCCCGCAAGCCCTCCCCAACCATCGTTGGGGCGAATACCCCATTCACCCACCCTCCCGCTACCCACAATAAAAAAATACACACACACAGCAGCCGCCAAAAAATAAATAAATAAATGACAATAAATACATTTGAAATACATTTTTATTGATAGTGTAGATGTGCAGGGGGTCTCCGGAGCTGAACCGCGTTGGTTTTAGGTCTGGGGACCCCGTGCCCCCCGAGATACAGGCCCCTTTAGGGGGTGCCGGTATCCAGCTCTGCGTTAAAAGCCCCGATCACGTGACCGCGGCCTGTAAACCAAGCAGAGCAGAGGGATACCGGCACCCCCTAAAGGGGCCTGTATCTCGGGGGGCACGGGGTCCCCAGACCTGAAACCTGTGCGCTTCTGCTCTGGAGACCCTCTGCACATGTACAGTATCAATAAAACACATACAATATACAGTATAAATAAACACTCGTTATTTACCTTAGCGTCTATGCGCTATGGTAAAGAAGCATTATTTTAATAATATTGTACAGTGAGCAGGGGGTTCCCTGAGCCAGAAATTAATGATTAATGCTCAGGGAACCCCCCCCCCCTGCTCCTGATCAATATTATTAAAAATACGGAAAATGCTGCGTCATTACCATAGCGGATAGCCGCTAAGGCAATGAAGGGGTTAACCCACCGTGCCCGCTTTATTGTGTGTAGTGGGGATGGGTGAGGGGGGTATTTGGCCCTTGGTGTGAGTTTACGACTTGCGGGAGGGGGGGGGGGGGGTTTGCGGGTGCACTTAACCCCTTCACGATCGTAGCAGTTAATACCGCTACGGTCATGAAGGGGTTAAGCCCTCCCGCTACCCCAACCCCCCCCCCCCCCCCCGCAAGCCCTCCCCAACCATCGTTGGGGCGAATACCCCATTCACCCACCCTCCCGCTACCCACAATAAAAAAATACACACACACAGCAGCCGCCAAAAAATAAATAAATAAATGACAATAAATACATTTGAAATACATTTTTATTGATAGTGTAGATGTGCAGGGGGTCTCCGGAGCTGAACCGCGTTGGTTTTAGGTCTGGGGACCCCGTGCCCCCCGAGATACAGGCCCCTTTAGGGGGTGCCGGTATCCAGCTCTGCGTTAAAAGCCCCGATCACGTGACCGCGGCCTGTAAACCAAGCAGAGCAGAGGGATACCGGCACCCCCTAAAGGGGCCTGTATCTCGGGGGGCACGGGGTCCCCAGACCTGAAACCTGTGCGCTTCTGCTCTGGAGACCCTCTGCACATGTACAGTATCAATAAAACACATACAATATACAGTATAAATAAACACTCGTTCTTTACCTTAGCGTCTATGCGCTATGGTAAAGAAGCATTATTTTAATAATATTGTACAGTGAGCAGGGGGTTCCCTGAGCCAGAAATTAATGATTAATGCTCAGGGAACCCCCCCCCCCTGCTCCTGATCAATATTATTAAAAATACGGAAAATGCTGCGTCATTACCATAGCGGATAGCCGCTAAGGCAATGAAGGGGTTAACCCACCGTGCCCGCTTTATTGTGTGTAGTGGGGATGGGTGAGGGGGGTATTTGGCCCTTGGTGTGAGTTTACGACTTGCGGGAGGGGGGGGGGTGTTTGCGGGTGCACTTAACCCCTTCACGATCGTAGCAGTTAATACCGCTACGGTCATGAAGGGGTTAAGCCCTCCCGCTACCCCAACCCCCCCCCCCCCCCCGCAAGCCCTCCCCAACCATCGTTGGGGCGAATACCCCATTCACCCACCCTCCCGCTACCCACAATAAAAAAATACACACACACAGCAGCCGCCAAAAAATAAATAAATAAATGACAATAAATACATTTGAAATACATTTTTATTGATAGTGTAGATGTGCAGGGGGTCTCCGGAGCTGAACCGCGTTGGTTTTAGGTCTGGGGACCCCGTGCCCCCCGAGATACAGGCCCCTTTAGGGGGTGCCGGTAGCCCTCTGCTTGGTTTAAAGGTCCGATCACGTGATCGCGGCCTGTAAACCAAGCAGAGCAGAGGGATACCGGCACCCCCTAAAGGGGCCTGTATCTCGGGGGGCACGGGGTCCCCAGACCTGAAACCTGTGCGCTTCAGCTCCGGAGACCCCCTGCACATGTACACTATCAATAAAAATGTATTTCAAATGTATTTATTGTCATTTATTTATTTATTTATTTATATTTATTCATTGTGCTGCTGCTGCAAGTCGTAAACTCACACCAAGGGCCAAACACCCCCCTCACCCCCAATAAAAAAAATTCACGCACAGCAGCCCCACAATTAATAAATAAATCTAAATAAATAAATAAAATCTATGTAAAACCCCCTCCCCTATTCTCGCTTTTAAAACGCCCTGCCTTCTCTCTAATCTATGTAAAAAACCCTCCCCCTATCCCCCTATTGTGTGTGCGTTAAACTTCCCTGCAAGCTATGTAAAAAAACCTCCCCCTATTGTGTGTGTGTTTAAATCTGTCTGGCCTGTGTTTCTGAGTGCTGAGTGCTCTGCGTTTAAAGGTCCCGATCACGTGATCGCGGCCTGTAAACCAAGCAGAGCAGAGGGATACCGGCACCCCCTAAAGGGGCCTGTATCTCGGGGGGCACGGGGTCCCCAGACCTGAAACCTGTGCGCTTCAGCTCCGGAGACCCCCTGCACATGTACACTATCAATAAAAATGTATTTCAAATGTATTTATTGTCATTTATTTATTTATTTATTTATATTTATTCATTGTGCTGCTGCTGCAAGTCGTAAACTCACACCAAGGGCCAAACACCCCCCTCACCCCCAATAAAAAAAATTCACGCACAGCAGCCCCACAATTAATAAATAAATCTAAATAAATAAATAAAATCTATGTAAAACCCCCTCCCCTATTCTCGCTTTTAAAACGCCCTGCCTTCTCTCTAATCTATGTAAAAAACCCTCCCCCTATCCCCCTATTGTGTGTGCGTTAAACTTCCCTGCAAGCTATGTAAAAAAACCTCCCCCTATTGTGTGTGTGTTTAAATCTGTCTGGCCTGTGTTTCTGAGTGCTGAGGGCCAAACACCCCCCCCACCCCCAATAAAAAAAATTCACGCACAGCAGCCCCACAATTAATAAATAAATCTAAATAAATAAATAAATAAAGACATGAAGAGAAATAAATATATACTGTACAGTATATACTTTGTATATATATATACACTGTATATATATATATATATATATATATATATATATATATATATATATACATACAGTATACATATATACACTGTGTATATATATATATATATATATATATATCATACAGCTATATTTATATATATATATATATATATATATATATATATATATATATATATACTGTATATATATATATATATATATATATATATATATATATATATATATATATATATACATACTGTATGTGAGTGAAAAGAGAAAAAAGTAACCCGTATGGGAGCACTCAGGTATGCAATTGATATATTTGTTTATTTATTTGACACAGTGCAAAAAGGGATGAATAAACAGTACAGTACATGATTTAAAAACACTTAAAAAAGAGGCATGGACCCTTAAACACTAATGAACAGCACTAGGGAACGACACACACTGTCAACCCTAAACATGAAAAGGATAGTGACTCAAAAAACACTAGGGAGAATCAAAGTGAATCACAATAGGTTACTGGGTTTAAAGGCACCTACAGTATACAACGCTAAGGATAATGCACACTACACACCAAAAGGTAGACTTGTCAAAGTATAAATGACAGTCTCAAAGCATCACACATCTGCATTAGCATACAGTAATATACTGTACAGTAACCAATGCCTACAGCACAAATCATGTGTAGGAAAGGTGGTAAGGTGGAATGAAATCCCTAGATGTGTAGAGCAATGAAGTTAATGAATAGCATACTGTACAGTATAAAACATAACATTACAATCCACACAGTGCATTGCATTTACAGTACATTGTATACTGTAAATGATGCATAGCATTAAATCTATGCACCATATACAGTACTGTACATTCTGCAAATGAATGTTAACAATATAATTGCAAGCTACTCTACCAGTAAATACTGTACAAACACTTCCAAACAAGTCAACTTAACTACAGTATTTTAACCAAGCAAGTAAACCAAAATCAATATATACTGTAAGTAACAACCAGAAAAGACAATTTAAAAACAAACTAACCCTTACAATACCAAGGATTACATCTATCTAATTGTAAAAAACCTTATACATTATACACAGCAGCATTGTTTAAAAACCCCTTCCCCCCTAATGTTTGTGTTAAGCAGATTACACTGAAGGGAGAGAGATATAAAGGCCTAAAGCCCCTTCCCCCCCTAATGTTTCTGTTAAGCAGATTACACTGAAGGGAGAGAGATATAAAGGCCTAAAGCCTTACCTGCATTGGTAAACCCTCCCTGCATTGGTAAACCCTCCCTGCATTGATGTCGTGTAGTGTACAGTATGTAAATGTGGGGAGGAGGGGGGCCCAATGTGCATAATGTACTGTGAGGTCTAACCACCCTCACCCCCTACCCACATACTGTACCGTTACCCCCCCCCCCCCCATCCTGGCCATGGCCCCTCACGCACAGCAGCTCCACAATTAATAAATAAATATAAATAAATACATGAAGAGAAATAAATATATACTTTATATATAAATGTGAGTTTATAAATAAAATAAAGAATATTATTTCTAGGGGCCCTAGAACAGAAGTTCCCACGCCAATTTCGCGCTCATTGCTCTTTTTTTGCTCTTTTTTTACAATGTTGCTGGTCTTGCGGCTTTGCAGTATGCAAGCAAAAAGCGCAGTGTATGAAGTCTGGGTGAGCGCTTTCCACATTTGATGCCTACGGCACCTTCCCATTTCTACACACTTCAATACCTGCACAGTTGGTAGCGCTTTCCATCCCAGCTACCATTCTGGATATTCACCTCTCACAGGCCATTCTTGCCCGAGTCTGTCCTATCAGACAGGGGCATTAACCTGTATCCACACCACCTGGACAATTTCTCTCTGTCAGAGACTTGTGCTATTTATTTTATATATTTTTGTGTAATTATTCATGCAAATTTATGCTCATTTCATATGTGGTTTTCAACATAAAGTGGCTGCTGGGCCTGATCCTAACTCATACAGTATACAGTAGCGCTTCCCTGTTTGTTTGTTTATTGCAAGCAAAAAGCAGTTTGTAGTACTGAGTGTGAGATAAATTACTGTATTTATCAGTGTTGATCAAAGAGAGTTGATCAGAAGGATTCCCCTTATATACAGTACGTAGAATTAATAAAATTGTATTATTTTCCGATATCCGCAGTGATTCTGGTCAACCTGACAGATTTTTAGTAATACAGTATACTGTACTGCAAGACCATGTGTTGTCTACCTTTTACTACAGTATACTGTACTGTATGAATGACAATAGAGTGCTGTATACTTTATAAGGGGAATCCTTCTGATCAATTCTCTTTGATCAATACTGATAAATACAGTATCATATTTATACCCCTTTAGCACCTGTCGTTCCATCCTATGCACCCATTTACTGTACAATGGTGATTGCGGTCGTATTCACGTACTTTATGTGAGATAAATTAACCAGTTCTTTTATTGCTGAAGTCGCCACAAAATACTTTTATTTACAAATACAGTACAATACAATGGTGAAACTTTTCAAGTTAACAGCAATTCAAAACATCAACACACAATAATACATACTTTACAGTACTGTACAGTATACTGTACTAGTATATTTGGGCCTTGTCTTTGGGGGTTTATTCATGCAATTATTAGGGTGACCTGGCGTTGGAAATACTGACACAGTACAATCCTACAGCTACACCACCCACCCCCTCCCTTAGAGTTTTTAATCCCTCCCTGGCCAAGCATCAATCGTCTGGCTAATCCAATCCAAGCCATTGTTTTGTTAATCTGGCCCTGGGCTGTTCAGAACAGCCACTGCTTCTAAATTACTGAAAATATACAGGATAAATATACAGTGATGTGAAATAATCCTTTCTGTGTGTCTGAGAGTGTTGAAAGTCACCAGGTCCTCATCTAGTAGAGTACATTCTCGAATACCTTTAGAATAAAAATACAGTATATATAAATATACAGTATAAATATTGCACAGTATACTGTAATGTTAAATAACCCATCCTGTTCTTTTTCCCTTCATACTGTAACAGTATCCTCATTGTGTCTGCGGTACAGTAGTTCATTGAGAGAGGAGAGGTTTTGTGTACATCATTACTGCTGTTTATATACTGTACATTTGACTGCACAAGCAGATTTGACGAACACAAGGCCCCCCCTCCCCTCTGGTGCACCCTTTTTCCTGGAACGACAAGAAAACAAAAACTTTGTTCAGTTACTGTACTGTACTGTATGTGCGTACTGTATTATGGTAGACCTACTGTACAGTAGGTGGCTGGTGCAGCTTTCTCTGGAAAGAAAAAATGGAGCAGTTAGTAGGCAGTTACTGTAGTATGTCAAACTAGTCTACTGTACTGTATACTGGAACTACTGTAAACTCTGACTATTGGGAAAGCTAAAATCTGTGCCATACTTACCTGTATCATAGTGTACCTACTGTACAATACTACAGCACTGTACTACTTTCCTGATGCTTGTCCATTGCGCGCGATGACAATGGGCAACACAGTGGCAATATGGTCTATATATTTATTGCATCGTTCCTCGGTGAGTACATCGTTCCAAAAACTCATTATGGCTGTATACAACTCGTCCTTCTTGGAGGGTTTCGCCACTTTACGGATGTGGTCCTTCAGCTGATGCCAGACCATTTCGATCGGATTGAAGTCTGGTGATCTGTGATTGGAAAGAAAGGACAATTAGTTTAAGAGATAGAGTACACAGTAAAAACAGTGGGGAACATATAAATGGGACACGGTCTACTACACTTACTCCGCTGGCGTCTTCACCCAGTTGATGCCGCGCTCAAGGATATGCGCCGTCGACGCGGTGTGCTTGGGATCATTGTCCTGGTAAAAGCGATGACCATTGGGAAAGTCTTGTGTGATGTATCGCACTATCACGGGCACAATGTTGTCTTGGAAGAAATCTTTATTCATGATTCCTATAGCAAGAAAAGAAAAGTGCTCAATAGTACAGTACAGTGCATACGGTAAGGCAACACTAGTCAAGTACAGTGCATTAGGCGGCATTATATTTGAGAAATTGTACCTTCAAAGACGACAATGCATCCCGGTCCACGCCTAGAGATGGCACCCCACACATGCAGCTTCACAGGGTGTTTTGGCCGTGGCTTCAAAGTTATGCGGCCTTTTTTGTGGAACGCAAATCTTGCAAATCTCTCCAGCGACACAGTAGACTCATCAGTGAAGATGCAATCCTGGAAAGTCTCACCGCTGTCGATCCATGCCTGGGCCTGGAGCACTCTTTTGATTTTGTTTGCGTCCCGTATCATGGGGTACGCTCTGTAATGACAATGAATAAAAAATGTTAGCGTCACAGCGCAGTACAGTTTGCAAAACAACATTTTTACTTTACAGTACAGTACCTCCTGTACTGTCCACTACTAACCTCACACGTCCATATTTCCATCCAATTCTGCGTCTCATCTTCTTTATGCTGCTCTCGGATACAGTCAGATTGTGGTTTTCCTGAAGAGTGTTTTTAACCCTTAATGCGCTCCTCTCATCATTCTCCTCACTTATTCTGTCCACCAGAAGAGTAGTCTCCCTACAATGCAAAGAAATTATATTGTGTTATTAATATGCAGCAATATAAAATGTATATTGTATACTGTACATGTAATGTTGTAATATACAGTAAATATAAATATACAAAAAATGTATACTGCTGTACTATAAATATAAATAGACAAAATATACAGTATACAGTACTGTTGTAATATAATAAATATACTATATAAATACGGTATACTGTTGTTATATCATAATAAATACACATCATATACTGTATATTCCGTTGTAAGATGAATTGCAATATACCAAAAGTGTATACTGCTGCACAAAAAATATAAATTGACCACACATACAGTACACTACAGTATATACTGTTGTAATATAATAAATATACTATATAAATACGGTATACTGTTGTTATATCATAATAAATACACATCATATACTGTATATTTCGTTGTAAGATGAATTGCAATATACCAAAAGTGTATACTGCTGCACAAAAAATATAAATTGACCACACATACAGTACACTACAGTATATACTGTTGTAATATAATAAATATACTATATAAATACGGTATACTGTAGATGTACACTACAGTTTTCTATATTTTTTTTGGTTAAGTTTTATAAATACAGTATACTGTACAGTACTTACGCATTTGTTACCCTTGGTGCCTTTTTGCGGTCTCTGTTTTTTCCTTGTGCATGATAGCACACAGTGCTTGATGGCACAACGAGGCCAGAAGCAGTTAACCAGCGCTGGATATCTGCAATTCGTTGTCCGCTCGTGTACATCTCCTTCATTCTCATGCTGAGATCCTTTGAAATCTTCTTAACAGGCATTGCTGCGAGTACTGTAGAAAGAAATACAAACACAAGAATGTGTATTCGATGTTTAGTCGATGTGTATTCAATGTGCAGTGAATCCACAAAATGGATGGTGTATTTATATGTTAATGACTCACATAACAGACCACCCACTTTCAACACCTGTACCTGGCCACCATGCATAAAAGGTTGTACACGTTGCATAGCCCACCACTTGCTGATCTTTATCTGAGGCATTGTCCAGATACTGCATTGTGCCTCCCGCTTACATGGAGCATCCCCGGTTCTATGGAAGAAAGAATCATCTCACCTCTGCTGTGCCTGCCACACTGAAAAAGAGAAAGGCAGTTACCGTTCCCAAGCCAAAGGCAAAGCGACAGGCTAAGGCCAACAAAGAAAACCTTCTGCTGACCCCAAAGGCTAAGGGTTTTAAAACACGTCAGCCTTATTATGTGAAGAAGAAATACGGTACTGTGCTCGGTTCGCAAGACGCATGGCAGCCAACTCACCGAATCCGCAGACCACTTGCTCCCATATGCTTCGACGACTCTGCTGTAGCTGTCCCGGAAATCTTCAGCCCGGCTTCTCCACCCCCATCTTCTCCGGTTCCATCTGAAGATGCTGCTGCCTCTGAAATCAACGGGTCACTGTCTCCTTTGCTCTTGGACGACTCTGCTTCTCTCCCGGAAATCCAGCGGTCACCTTCTCCATCCCTCTTCCACCACGCTGCAGCTTCTCCTGTACCGGGCATCCCCAGGTCACCTCTTCCACTCTCCATCGATGCCGCTTCTCTCCAGGGAACCCCCATCTCATCCTCCGTTGCACCCATCCCCCCAGATCTCCAGATGCCATGCACAAGCAGCTCGTTGGACCGGATCCTGAATGGGCTAAGTGTGGATCTCCCCGGGAATTCTAGTGTGCTGGCAAAGCTAGATCTGCTTCTGGAGTCGGTGCTACATATGGAGCAACGGCTGGATCAACGGATGCTACATATGGAGCAACGGATGGATCAACGGATGGACAAGATAGAGGCAGACATAGCGGGCATACATTATTTGCTCGGTGTTAATGCCCCTGTTTCCCCGACGCTGGAGCAGGGGGGTGACATGGATGTGATGCATGGTACCTTCGACCCCCTTCCATCACCAAGCACACCCCCTCCACCAGAAGATACAGTGTACTATGCTATTGAGGAGGACATGACAACCCCATCTAGACCACGCCAGGAGACAACCCGGCGACCACTACCGGAGGAAAGCTTCCTCCCAGACACCCTACCATTGCCCATCGCCTCAAGTACACCCGCTCCCAAAAGACTTCCTACACCCGCTCGCATACAAACAGTGCCCGACATCTCCCTGTGCGATCTGACACCGGCGCTGAGGGAGAAGTATAGGGTGAGGAGTGCTGGTATACCACACAAGTATGCCTTGATCATATTTAAACACCATGTTCCCTACACATTGTACTGCGAGTGGGTGTTCAAAGTGAACTATGATGGGAATCGCCAAAAAAATGCCCTTCCTGTCAATTTAAGGAAAAAGATTGTGGAAGAAATGCAGCGCTATTACCCTGTTACAGATCCTGTAATGAGAGGCGTTAGAGACTGCATTAATGGCGTTTTGCGCCATGCAAGGCATCGGCCATGGCTGGAAAATGGGGAGGACTTTCAGTGAGACCATACTGTAATGTTGTGCTGTACTGTACAGTACATGTTTTACCCTATAGTACCTGCTGTACTTAAACAAAGGATACTGAATGTTGTTGTGTGTTGCACGGTTTTTGTACTGTATTTGTAAATAAAAGTTTTTAGTGGCGACTTCAGCAATAAAAGAACTGGTTACTTTATCTCACACTCAGTACTACAAACTGCTTTTTGCTGCCAGACTGCAAACCCGCAAGACCAGCAACATTGTAACAAAAGAGCAATGAGCGCGCAATTGGCGTGGGAACTTCTGTTCTAAGGCCCCTATAAATAATATTCTTTATTTTATTTATAAACTCACATTTATAAACCCCGTCACCCACCCCCGCTAAACACAATAAAAAATAATCACACACAGCATCCCCGCAATAAATAAATAAATAAATACAAATAAATACATTTGAAATACATTTTTATTGATAGTGTAGATGTGCAGGGGGTCTCTGGAGCTGAACCGCACAGGTTTTAGGTCTGGGGACCCCGTGCCCCCCGAGATACAGGCCCCTTTAGGGGGTGCCGGTAGCCCTCTGCTTGGTTTAAAGGTCCGATCACGTGATCGCGGCCTGTAAACCAAGCAGAGCAGAGGGATACCGGCACCCCCTAAAGGGGCCTGTATCTCGGGGGGCACGGGGTCCCCAGACCTGAAACCTGTGCGCTTCAGCTCCGGAGAACATCTACACTGTGAATAAAACACACACATCATTAAAGAATCATTCTTTAGCTTAGCGGCTATGCGCTATGGTAAAGAAGCAGCATTTCTGTCTTTTTAATAATATTGTAGAGTGAGCAGGGGGTTCCCTGAGACAGAAATCTAATCTCAGGGGACCCCCTGCTCCTGCACAATATTATTAAAAGTTCAGAAACGAGGCTTCATTAGCATAGCGTATAGCCGCTAAGGTAATGAAGGGGTTAACGCATAATAACCAATAAATACATTCAATACACTACCCACTACCCATGGCAACCTCCGCTGCTGTACAGTAAAACAGAGAAAAAAAATAACACTTTCAAAGTAATGTCCCCTAACCCCTTAATCACCATAGCGGTTATTAACCGCTACAGTCATGAAGGGGTTAACCCACCCTCACCCACCACTTGGGACGCCTACTGTACATACCCTCCCACTCTAACCCCCCACCCCGTGAGGCCTAACCACCCTCAACCCTCACCCACTAACTACCCACAAGGGAGGCCTACCCACATACCGTTGGGGAAACACCCCACCCCCACCCCAGTACCCACAATAAAAACAGTACAATCACCCACAATAAACAGCATTCTATTTATTAAATACATTACCCACCCCCTGTGCCCCCCCCCCCCCATAAATACAAGATTTATTCTTTTACATTCAGGG
The DNA here is from genome assembly GCF_040206685.1 of Ascaphus truei. NCBI lineage: Eukaryota > Metazoa > Chordata > Amphibia > Anura > Ascaphidae > Ascaphus > Ascaphus truei. The sequence goes on from NC_134484.1 coordinate 220,519,553, forward strand.
TCCATAACGTAGCCCCACGCTAGTCACCGGTGGGCTGGCAGGGCACCTGGACAGACCTACAGTTTACCAGCAGCATTCCACAGGTTCTGGAGGCCTGCTGGTGGATCCTGCCAGCACCATGGCGCTCAGGTGGTCTCCTTGGGTCACCGTGAGCCACAATTGGGTCCACACGGTAGGCCCAAGGATGTCTGGGAGCCCCGGGTCAAACCCACAGGTGTCTGCGGGGCCTCGGGTGGTTCCCATGGGGGTCTGGGGAACTCACGGGTGCTCACTACGGGTCCGCGGTGCCCCCACAGAAGTGGGACCACACATCATCATCCCCGCACCTACGGCTCGGAGGTGCCCCCACAGAAGTGGGACCACACATCGTCATGCCCGCAGACTACGGGTCCGCGGTGCCCCCACAGAAGTGGGACCACACATCATCATCCCCGCATGTGTCACCCGTGGAACCACCAGCCTGCTACCCTTTAGGATACCCGAGGATTCCCCGCGGGTGGTCTCCAGAGGTCCCACGCAAAACCACGGAAGTAACCCTGAATGTAAAAAAAATAAACCTGGCCTATACATTCAATACATACACCCTCCCCCCCAACACCTACAGTACAATAATGTGCAAAATAACTATTATCCAGATATGGATAATAGATTAATTGCCCATTATTAAAAACATTAACTAGCATATACAAATAAATAAAGTACTACTGACCTCATCAATACGAAGTGTCCGATGCCAGCGCCTTCCTTCTCTTGCCCACACAAAACATAGCCAAAACCAAGCCAATACATTGCAATTACATTCAGATATCAATTAACCCCTTAAACACCTTATCGGATAATAACCGCAAAGGTAATTAAGGGGTTAAGCCACACAGGCACGATACCCACCCTTCACCCATGAATTTGTACTGTGGCTTCATCATGCAACTATATATATATATACTGTATATATATACATACAGAGAGACAGAGAGAAAGAGAGAGAGAGAGATATATACAGTATATATATATACACACGTTATATACACACCCATGATAAACCAAATATACAGTACAAATAAATGTAGAAGGGTTATCAAAACCATACTGTTCTACAACCAAACACTTCTCCATACAGACACTACATTAAAAATCAATTTCCTTTAAAAATCCTAACTGATCTCACAATCTACTGTACTGTATATGATCACAAACCAATGAAAAAAGTCACATTCCAAAATGCATAAAATCTATGCACCATACTGTATACATTCTGCAAATTAATCAACGTAAACAAAAATCAATTAGCAATCATTATTTAGATCTCTAAACATTTCACACTCAATCATGAACAATGAAACCATTAACAGATTCACGCCTAGAGCAGAACAATTAAGCCTTTGAAAAAATATAAGTACCGACAAAAATACAACCTTTCCAAACCAAGCCTACAGTACCTACAGTATCCCTGACCTTCCTCAAACACACAATACAATACCAAGGAATAATACATCTATCTAATTTTAAAATACTTTAAACTCACAAAATAATTAAAAACACATCTAATCCAGCTTTTAAAACATCATCATTTCTTACCCTGAATGTATACTGTACAGTATATCTCTCTAGACATATATATTGTACATACATACATACAGTGGCAAGAAATGATATACCACAAAAAAATAAAAATACACAGGTTAAAAAACCTTTTGAAAAAATTAACAAGTTAAATAAAATACATTTCTTTACTGTAGTTCACTTACCATTACTTGCCCCCACCGACTCCCGTTGCCCAGCTTACTCACGAACCAATCCACGATCAGGAACCCATAAAATAATAAACCATTGAAAATAATAAACATTAAACTAAAAATCCAAACCAATCCACGGGTCTTCTACTTGTAATACACCTTCATCTGTATTCTTCTTTCTTCTATCTCCTTCCGGGCGGGGCAGGGCGTGGTCTTCTTTCCATCATCGGCCACGCCCTTGTCTTTTTCCTTCTCCGGAGGTCCTTCCTCCGCGGCGTCTGGCTGCAAAATGAGACGACATAGGCTTTTAAAGGCCTATGACGTCACATTTTGCGTCATGGTTCCCACGGTCCTGATTGGACCGTGAAAACCATGTGTGTTGGCCGATAATAAAAAAATGATGACGTCACTTAAAGGGAATGAAAGCACAGCCAATCAGAATGGCTTTGCTTCAATTGCCTTTAAGATGACGTCATGAAAAGGCACATGGCCGTGCACACATGGTACTAGAGCCAATCAGAGCGTGGGAACTTTATCCCTACTCTGATTGGCTCTGGTATACCATGTGTCAGGGGCTTGGGGGAGAAAGGATGTGACGTCAATAAGGATAAAGTTCCCACGCTCTGATTGGCTACCGTACCACGTGACAGGTTTTCATTGACGTCACATCCTTTCTCCCCCAAGCCCCTGACACATGGTATACCAGAGCCAATCAGAGTAGGGATAAAGTTCCCACGCTCTGATTGGCTCTAGTACCATGTGTGCACGGCCATGTGCCTTTTCATGACGTCATCTTAAAGGCAATTGAAGCAAAGCCATTCTGATTGGCTGTGCTTTCATTCCCTTTAAGTGACGTCATCATTTTTTTATTATCGGCCAACACACATGGTTTTCACGGTCCAATCAGGACCGTGGGAACCATGACGCAAAATGTGACGTCATAGGCCTTTAAAAGCCTATGTCGTCTCATTTTGCAGCCAGACGCCGCGGAGGAAGGACCTCCGGAGAAGGAAAAAGACAAGGGCGTGGCCGATGATGGAAAGAAGACCACGCCCTGCCCCGCCCGGAAGGAGATAGAAGAAAGAAGAATACAGATGAAGGTGTATTACAAGAAGAAGACCCGTGGATTGGTTTGGATTTTTAGTTTAATGTTTATTATTTTCAATGGTTTATTATTTTATGGGTTCCTGATCGTGGATTGGTTCGTGAGTAAGCTGGGCAACGGGAGTCGGTGGGGGCAAGTAATGGTAAGTGAACTACAGTAAAGAAATGTATTTTATTTAACTTGTTAATTTTTTCAAAAGGTTTTTTAACCTGTGTATTTTTATTTTTTTGTGGTATATCATTTCTTGCCACTGTATGTATGTATGTACAATATATATGTCTAGAGAGATATACTGTACAGTATACATTCAGGGTAAGAAATGATGATGTTTTAAAAGCTGGATTAGATGTGTTTTTAATTATTTTGTGAGTTTAAAGTATTTTAAAATTAGATAGATGTATTATTCCTTGGTATTGTATTGTGTGTTTGAGGAAGGTCAGGGATACTGTAGGTACTGTAGGCTTGGTTTGGAAAGGTTGTATTTTTGTCGGTACTTATATTTTTTCAAAGGCTTAATTGTTCTGCTCTAGGCGTGAATCTGTTAATGGTTTCATTGTTCATGATTGAGTGTGAAATGTTTAGAGATCTAAATAATGATTGCTAATTGATTTTTGTTTACGTTGATTAATTTGCAGAATGTATACAGTATGGTGCATAGATTTTATGCATTTTGGAATGTGACTTTTTTCATTGGTTTGTGATCATATACAGTACAGTAGATTGTGAGATCAGTTAGGATTTTTAAAGGAAATTGATTTTTAATGTAGTGTCTGTATGGAGAAGTGTTTGGTTGTAGAACAGTATGGTTTTGATAACCCTTCTACATTTATTTGTACTGTATATTTGGTTTATCATGGGTGTGTATATAACGTGTGTATATATATATACTGTATATATCTCTCTCTCTCTCTTTCTCTCTGTCTCTCTGTATGTATATATATACAGTATATATATATATAGTTGCATGATGAAGCCACAGTACAAATTCATGGGTGAAGGGTGGGTATCGTGCCTGTGTGGCTTAACCCCTTAATTACCTTTGCGGTTATTATCCGATAAGGTGTTTAAGGGGTTAATTGATATCTGAATGTAATTGCAATGTATTGGCTTGGTTTTGGCTATGTTTTGTGTGGGCAAGAGAAGGAAGGCGCTGGCATCGGACACTTCGTATTGATGAGGTCAGTAGTACTTTATTTATTTGTATATGCTAGTTAATGTTTTTAATAATGGGCAATTAATCTATTATCCATATCTGGATAATAGTTATTTTGCACATTATTGTACTGTAGGTGTTGGGGGGGAGGGTGTATGTATTGAATGTATAGGCCAGGTTTATTTTTTTTACATTCAGGGTTACTTCCGTGGTTTTGCGTGGGACCTCTGGAGACCACCCGCGGGGAATCCTCGGGTATCCTAAAGGGTAGCAGGCTGGTGGTTCCACGGGTGACACATGCGGGGATGATGATGTGTGGTCCCACTTCTGTGGGGGCACCGCGGACCCGTAGTCTGCGGGCATGACGATGTGTGGTCCCACTTCTGTGGGGGCACCTCCGAGCCGTAGGTGCGGGGATGATGATGTGTGGTCCCACTTCTGTGGGGGCACCGCGGACCCGTAGTGAGCACCCGTGAGTTCCCCAGACCCCCATGGGAACCACCCGAGGCCCCGCAGACACCTGTGGGTTTGACCCGGGGCTCCCAGACATCCTTGGGCCTACCGTGTGGACCCAATTGTGGCTCACGGTGACCCAAGGAGACCACCTGAGCGCCATGGTGCTGGCAGGATCCACCAGCAGGCCTCCAGAACCTGTGGAATGCTGCTGGTAAACTGTAGGTCTGTCCAGGTGCCCTGCCAGCCCACCGGGGACTAGCGTGGGGCTACGTTATGGACCCTGAATGTAAAAGAATAAATCTTGTATTTATGGGGGGGGGGGGCACAGGGGGTGGGTAATGTATTTAATAAATAGAATGCTGTTTATTGTGGGTGATTGTACTGTTTTTATTGTGGGTACTGGGGTGGGGGTGGGGTGTTTCCCCAACGGTATGTGGGTAGGCCTCCCTTGTGGGAACTGATTGGGTGGTTAGGCCTCACGGGTGGGGGGGGGGTTAGTGTGGGAGGGTATGTAGGCATCCCGAGTGGTGGGTGGGTGAGGGTGGGTTAACCCCTTCATGACTGTAGCGGTTAATAACCGCTATGGTGATTAAGGGGTTAGGGGACATTACTTTGTATGTTTTAATTTTTGTGTCTGTTTTGCAGAAGCGGAGGGGCCATGGCCAGGATGGGGGGGGGGGTTAACGGTATGTGGGTAGGGGGTGAGGGTGGTTAGCAATGCAGGGAGGGAGATTTACTGGTAACAGAAACATCTATCTCCCTTCAATGTAATCTGTTTAAAGCCCCCTCCCCCCTAATGTGTGTTTCTGTAAAATCTCTCTCCCTTCAATGTACTGTAATCTGTTTAACAGAAACATTAGGGGGGAAGGGGCTTTAGGCCTTTATATCTCTCTCCCTTCAGTGTAATCTGCTTAACACAAACATTAGGGGGGAAGGGGTTTTTAAACAATGCTGCTGTGTATAATGTATAAGGTTTTTTACAATTAGATAGATGTAATCCTTGGTATTGTAAGGGTTAGTTTGTTTTTAAATTGTCTTTTCTGGGTGTTACTTACAGTATATATTGATTTTGGTTTACTTGCTTGGTTAAAATACTGTAGTTAAGTTGACTTGTTTGGAAGTGTTTGTACAGTATTTACTGGTAGAGTAGCTTGCAATTATATTGTTAACATTCATTTGCAGAATGTACAGTACTGTATATGGTGCATAGATTTAATGCTATGCATCATTTACAGTATACAATGTACTGTAAATGCAATGTACTGTGTGGATTGTAATGTTATGTTTTATACTGTACAGTATGCTATTCATTAACTTCATTGCTCTACACATCTAGGGATTTCATTCCACCTTACCACCTTTCCTACACATGATTTGTGCTGTAGGCATTGGTTACTGTACAGTATATTACTGTATGCTAATGCAGATGTGTGATGCTTTGAGACTGTCATTTATACTTTGACAAGTTTACCTTTTGGTGTGTAGTGTGCATTATCCTTAGCGTTGTATACAGTAGGTGCCTTTAAACCCAGTAACCTACTGTATTGTGATTCACTTTGATTCTCCCTAGTGTTTTTTGAGTCACTATCCTTTTCATGATTAGGGTTGACAGTGTGTGTCGTTCCCTAGTGCTGTTCATTAGTGTTTAAGGGTCCATGCCTCTTTTTTAAGTGTTTTTAAATCATGTACTGTTTATTCATCCCTTTTTGCACTGTGTCAAATAAATAAACAAATATATCAATTGCATACCTGAGTGCTCCCATACGGGTTACTTTTTTCTCTTTTCACTCACATACAGTATGTATATATATATATATATATATATATATATATATATATATATATATATATATATATATATACAGTATATATATATATATATATATATATATATATAAATATAGCTGTATGATATATATATATATATATATATATATATACACAGTGTATATATGTATACTGTATGTATATATATATATATATATATATATATATATATATATATATATATATATATATATATATACAGTGTATATATATATACAAAGTATATACTGTACAGTATATATTTATTTCTCTTCATGTCTTTATTTATTTATTTATTTAGATTTATTTATTAATTGTGGGGCTGCTGTGCGTGAATTTTTTTTATTGGGGGTGGGGGGGGTGTTTGGCCCTCAGCACTCAGAAACACAGGCCAGACAGATTTAAACACACACACAATAGGGGGAGGTTTTTTTACATAGCTTGCAGGGAAGTTTAACGCACACACAATAGGGGGATAGGGGGAGGGTTTTTTACATAGATTAGAGAGAAGGCAGGGCGTTTTAAAAGCGAGAATAGGGGAGGGGGTTTTACATAGATTTTATTTATTTATTTAGATTTATTTATTAATTGTGGGGCTGCTGTGCGTGAATTTTTTTTATTGGGGGTGAGGGGGGTGTTTGGCCCTTGGTGTGAGTTTACGACTTGCAGCAGCAGCACAATGAATAAATATAAATAAATAAATAAATAAATGACAATAAATACATTTGAAATACATTTTTATTGATAGTGTACATGTGCAGGGGGTCTCCGGAGCTGAAGCGCACAGGTTTCAGGTCTGGGGACCCCGTGCCCCCCGAGATACAGGCCCCTTTAGGGGGTGCCGGTATCCCTCTGCTCTGCTTGGTTTACAGGCCGCGATCACGTGATCGGGACCTTTAAACCAAGCAGAGGGCTACCGGCACCCCCTAAAGGGGCCTGTATCTCGGGGGGCACGGGGTCCCCAGACCTAAAACCAACGCGGTTCAGCTCCGGAGACCCCCTGCACATCTACACTATCAATAAAAATGTATTTCAAATGTATTTATTGTCATTTATTTATTTATTTTTTGGCGGCTGCTGTGTGTGTGTATTTTTTTATTGTGGGTAGCGGGAGGGTGGGTGAATGGGGTATTCGCCCCAACGATGGTTGGGGAGGGCTTGCGGGGGGGGGGGGGGGGGGGGGGGTTGGGGTAGCGGGAGGGCTTAACCCCTTCATGACCGTAGCGGTATTAACTGCTACGATCGTGAAGGGGTTAAGTGCACCCGCAACCCCCCCCCCCCCCCCTCCCGCAAGTCGTAAACTCACACCAAGGGCCAAATACCCCCCTCACCCATCCCCACTACACACAATAAAGCGGGCACGGTGGGTTAACCCCTTCATTGCCTTAGCGGCTATCCGCTATGGTAATGACGCAGCATTTTCCGTATTTTTAATAATATTGATCAGGAGCAGGGGGGGGGGGTTCCCTGAGCATTAATCATTAATTTCTGGCTCAGGGAACCCCCTGCTCACTGTACAATATTATTAAAATAATGCTTCTTTACCATAGCGCATAGACGCTAAGGTAAAGAACGAGTGTTTATTTATACTGTATATTGTATGTGTTTTATTGATACTGTACATGTGCAGAGGGTCTCCAGAGCAGAAGCGCACAGGTTTCAGGTCTGGGGACCCCGTGCCCCCCGAGATACAGGCCCCTTTAGGGGGTGCCGGTATCCCTCTGCTCTGCTTGGTTTACAGGCCGCGGTCACGTGATCGGGGCTTTTAACGCAGAGCTGGATACCGGCACCCCCTAAAGGGGCCTGTATCTCGGGGGGCACGGGGTCCCCAGACCTAAAACCAACGCGGTTCAGCTCCGGAGACCCCCTGCACATCTACACTATCAATAAAAATGTATTTCAAATGTATTTATTGTCATTTATTTATTTATTTTTTGGCGGCTGCTGTGTGTGTGTATTTTTTTATTGTGGGTAGCGGGAGGGTGGGTGAATGGGGTATTCGCCCCAACGATGGTTGGGGAGGGCTTGCGGGGGGGGGGGGGGGGGGGTTGGGGTAGCGGGAGGGCTTAACCCCTTCATGACCGTAGCGGTATTAACTGCTACGATCGTGAAGGGGTTAAGTGCACCCGCAACCCCCCCCCCCCCCCTCCCGCAAGTCGTAAACTCACACCAAGGGCCAAATACCCCCCTCACCCATCCCCACTACACACAATAAAGCGGGCACGGTGGGTTAACCCCTTCATTGCCTTAGCGGCTATCCGCTATGGTAATGACGCAGCATTTTCCGTATTTTTAATAATATTGATCAGGAGCAGGGGGGGGGGGGGGGTTCCCTGAGCATTAATCATTAATTTCTGGCTCAGGGAACCCCCTGCTCACTGTACAATATTATTAAATCTCTCTCTGCTGCAAACACATCTCGCCCCCAGTATGTGCAGTAATTTACTGAACATATACAGTACTGTAGAATAAATGCATAGTTTTATTTATTCGGGTTTATTACACAGTATACTGTATGGCCGGAAAACATCAGCATACAGTACAATATAATCCATCGAAATCCCCCCATTAGCCGTTTTCTTTTCTGAGGAAAAACAAAATGAAAAGTTTTAATGTACAGTAATGGTCAGCCCCCTAAAGAAGTTCCCAGCCAGCCCCACCAAAATAATACGGCAAAAATACAGTACTCACCATACTGTACAGTATTGTACTAAATTTCCCATTCAGCTTGCGCTGGCGCCGGCCCACTTCCAGTCCAGCTTTCATCATTTTGCAGAGGGACTAGCCCACCTGTAGTCAGAGGGAAATCGCTTAGGTACATGCAAGCTTCATCAAAACTGGCTGCGAAATCCATCTCAGAGTTGTAACCGACGGCGGGACCATGATGATAAGCTGGTGCTGCTGCTGGTTCTGGTTCTGGTTCTGGCGCATTGCTTGGCAGGGACTGTCGCTTCTTATTTCGTTTTAACACGACCCTTCGCCTTTTGCCGCCTCCATTATCATAGATACGGGAAAAACCCTGTGACACACACCAATACCCTCCAACAAATTGGGGCTCAATACGGTGAAAACAGGGGTCACTACATAACCTTTTCCTTATTGCATGCTTCCACAAATGAGGAGTTGGCGAAAATCTGTAAAAGTCATAATTTTCGATAAAATACTGATAAATTTGAACAACTGTTGCCATCTTATCCTCTGTTGCATTTATAGCGGCCCATATCAAATAAGCATAACTTCTGTCAGGTTTTTGGAACACGGGCTCCACTTGAACACTCATGTCTCTGTAGAATAGTGTAAGTGAAAATGATCTTTGTCTTTATTTAATACATTACTGTATGTAAAGCCTAAATTGATACATTTTTTGCAACTATTCCTTCAGTCTCAAGGACAAGTTACACAATAGCATACTGTACTGGGATAAAGTAACTTTTTTTTGGAAACGAAACAACTTGCAAAGGCCACACATTACTTAAGTCATGAGTTTATGCCATCTGGTGGACAATCGAAACATCGCAGCCTAGTAAATCATTCTCATTATCATTTAACAGATCAGGCCCCCGTCAGCCAGGCATGAACCGTGGCTGGGAAGGCAAACGCAACGAAGCATGCAAGAGGTGAGCAGCGGCGGATTCCAGGTTTCTGCCAGGTACAAACCAGGCATTTGCTCGAATAAAGTGTGTCGGTGCAGTATATTGATGTAAAATAAGAGTGCTGCTGTGCATGGCAAATATATACTACAAAAGACAGGGGTGGCCAATGCTACTTCCAATTTGCGACACATATAATGTCATAAGTATAAAGTTAAACCAAAGATATAATAATAATAAGAATTTAGGATTATTTTATTTTAAACATATGTCAAAAGCGTACGTACCCTGCATAGCAAACGTCAAGCTATATGTATAAAAATATTACACTTATTACCATAAATGTTTTCTTAATTGCATACATACATACATACTGTAAATACACAAAACTGCAATGTGTATAATGTGCAATTGATGGATCATTAGAAAAGTGTGATATTGAAAAAAAACATGTGATTATGTTTCAATGTGCCGAGAAATATAAATTACACTTTATTTATAAATATATTATCATTGTGAAACATGAATGTTTGTGAAGAATTTAATTCCAAGACTTATTTTTGAATGTAAGTATTTAAACCATACAACCTATTACATACAAACATTACATTTTGTTACATGCAAATGTATTATTGAAATAATCTTGTCCGTATCACAATATTATATCTGTGCAATAAGTATAGGTAGACATGAAACATATTGTCATGCAATTGATGTTCTTCAAATTTGACAAGTGTTGTCCTACATACACATTCAGTGTTGCCTTCGCACATGAGTGGAGAGAGGAAAATGTTCATACGTATACGTTACACAATGAATGAAAGAACAATGTCAAACAGTGTCCAACACAGCAAACATGGCGCAAACACCAACAACACAATACAGTCCGAAAATGTTGCAACACATCTATGTTAAAATATAAATTTAACAACATGATACTGTAACAATACATGTGACTGTGCATGCACCTATTTGTCATTATTTGTCATTAATTTGGTTCAATTAACATTATTCACATGAACATCCACGCAATTTCAACATGTTAACAAACATACATGTGATTATTGAATAATAAATAATATTTATGCAACATTTAAAAGGGAATATGCTAGAGTTGCATAATGTCAGAACATGTAATAAAACCATGCTAGATTATGTAAAAAGTAATGAACATTGTATATTTTAAAGCTATTTAAATGAGTAAGATGAATTCACATGTTTTCTTTGAACACTAGTGAATGTTGCAAAAATATTCCATGTGTTTCCCTCATATACAGCAGCAACAGAGATGATCCAAAGCTACACGTATTTGTCTTAAAATTATTTGTTCAAGATACACAAGTATATCTTGAATAATTTATTTGTCTACAAATCCATAGAGCCTTGGATCATCTCTTGTTGCTGTATCCCTGGATTGTTGCAGATAGCCATTCCTGAACCAGGAGATACATTCTTACGCAAGTCTCGCAGTTGTTGGCATTCATTTGCATATTTTTGGAGCGCTACACGCCCAAAAATGTATTTCAATCATATACGACATCAAACATTCCATCACATTTGTACTTGCACAACATTGTTCATTCATGCATACATGATACACAATTTGATTAGTATGTTGATTAAAATATTTAAATCTTCACATACCATAGCCAGATGTGCTTGGACAAACAACATAGATGAAAAATCTGTGAGGAGGAGAGGCAACACTATCCTTTGATGATAAGAATGTTACACATGTCATTCAAATACACTTTAATGACTGTTTATATTAATATTCATATCTACATTGTTGGTTACCTGTGAAATAGGTGTTGATCACATTCTGACGTGTCTCAACACCACTGGCTGTCTGCTCATTTTCACCTGCAGCATATACAGGAGGGTCTTTCTCAAGCCCCTCCCATATGTCGCCTTGAGGATTATGACGCAGTGCAATATTGTGCAGAATGCAACAACAAATGACTGTCAGACACCTTCTCAGGCTTATACTGTAATGCACCGCCCGTTTTATCTAAACACCTGAATCGACTTTTCAACAGTCCAAATGTCCGCTCAATAACTGACCGAGTGGATATGTGTGCAACATTATATCGCTCCTCAGCAGGTGATTGCGGGTTAGCCAGTGGTTTCAAAAGCCACGGTCGTATCCCATAACCTGAGTCACCTAGAATAGAGCGTTAAAATTAATTGTTACACTATACAATGTAGTCATGTTCTTACAAATATGTTTCATTTAGAATTGTGACAAATGTTGAAACAAAAACATATATAACATGCGATTTCATTGTCCATGTCTGAGATGATCAGCAAACATGCACATATATCATGTCAAAACAGTAAACACATATTTCAATAATGTTCACTTACACCTTCATATTTTTGTTAATGAAAAATGCCATTAGGTGATGATATCGATGTTGTATTAAAAGATGGCAAATCATATATTTCAAGTAAAACTTTGATTGATGGCCACTTGTGTTATTGTGTGTTTGTGTGGGGGGGGGGTGTACATATTAGCAAATATGTATAGAATCCAGAATTATTCTAAATAGAATCATACAAATGCACAGTAACTATGTTTGTGGTTATTTGCCAATATGAAACACTATACATTTCATATTAATCATAATGTTACATGTCACCAAATTAGACATGATGAAATATGTATGTTAACACGTCATAGTCTTATACTTCATAATATGTACAAGTCAACCATGCCCAAAATACCCATTTTCAAAGGCATGGAAAACTGATGAGTTCCTTAGTATCGATGAATCATGGCTGGAACCACAGAATCTGGCTACCACATTCATAATCTTCATAGTGGCATCGCATACCATCTGCACATTCAGGGAATGATAGTGCTTTCTATTCCGGTATGCATGCTCACTCTGAGTAGGCGGGATCAAGGCAACATGGGTGTAATCGATTGCACCCATCACACATGGCATCCCGGCTATGGTATAAAAGCCATTTCTGACTTCCAGCCACTCTGTCTGCTCTCCAGGAAAATGAATATAATTCATTGCGTGTCTTGTCAGTGCACATAGAAACTGGCTAAAAGCCCGCGAGAATGATGACTGCGAGACCCCGCCCACTATGCCCACAGTTGTTTGAAAAGACGCAGAAGCCAGAAAATGTAATGAGCACAGCATTAAAACAAGACCAGGGACTGCATGACCTCTGGCTGTTACACTATCCAAATCTTCTCTTATGTCTTCGTAAAGAGCTAAGATTGCTGCTGAACTCAATTTATACCGATTTATAATCTCCTTCTCACTCATCCCATCTAAAAGTGTTCTTTCCCAGTACACACGTGGATGGGCTGGCACCACCTCTCTCCTCTCTCTTCTCCTCTCCTCTCCCTCTCCTCTCCCTCTCACATCCTGTAAATCTTCTCCCTCAAGCAAAATAAGCCTCCGACTTCTACTGACCAAACGTCTCATTTGCATCTCCATCTCCACGTCACAGTGAGTGTTGATTGTTCCTCCTTTAAATACATATGTAATTAGGTCACGTGACTGAATTAAATTAACTTTGTGTAAAAATATATTTGCATTTTACTCTGAGATTCGTGTTTACGAACAATGAGTAAGTGTTAATTGGCACTTACAAACATCGCTAGATAATCATGTGAAATATATAAAAATTAAACTATACCATTGTTTACAACAAGTTAACAAGAAATTTGAAATGCATCAAATTTGTATGTACACAAGTGTGTGCAATAAGATTTGGGAACATGAATGTTGAGAAATTAATTGAAGCACATTGACGTATTAAGGTGTTTAGTAAGAATATCTTTATAACTTAACACACATTTTTAGGGTGAAAGAAATATCCGTCAATACAATCAATATGTAGAATGCTAAGTGATTATTTACAATATCCATATATCATTTGTCATGTCATTGGTGGCTGAAGCAGAGTTTTAACATGTAAGTCTTGCACTGCATTGTGTCCAATGTATTCCTGGAATGTTAATGAGTGTGTACACCATTGGTTATACAATTGGTTCCGTGCTAGAGAGAGGGCGTGCCTACAAAATATGTAAACATTACCAATATGCATAATGTGTGACTTGAACCATGCTTTTAACATTATAAACAGTATGAAATAAATATCAACATTTTCAACACGAGCATTGTTATTATTACAAAGTATTTTAGGTTAAGGAATTCTATCACTGTTTATGTTGACAAACATGATTCATCTTATCTGAAGTGTTCCTTTAAGAGACTATCCCTAGACTCACCATAAGAAAAACATTGAGTGAACAAAAACATCTTATCTGAAGTGTTCCTTTAAGAGACTATCCCTAGACTCACCATAACAAAAACATTGAGTTACTCCGTAAATAATCCTAACATTAACAACTCATATTGTAAAACATACTTAACGTACGCGTTGACACTTTTATGTCAATAAGCTCAACTCTTGAATGTAACAAATAATATCTTTCGTAAGACCACAGAAGAAATAATCCAAAGTAATATGTATTATCTCAATTGACAGCATGCTTCCAACATATATTTCAACAATGGTTTTTTTTCTAAGTGCCGTTCCGCCGCTCATCCGCAGCCTCTCACCATCAACTTGCCTACTTTTTGTGGCGACCCGGATTGCCGTGAAAAACACCATTCTAGAGTGGCGCAAAGCTACTCGCCACTACTAGAATTGAGCGTGGTTGAAAAAATGGCTAGTTGCGGCGCAAAGTGCCTTTTCGCCGCGCCGATGGCGGAAAAAAAAACACCAAACACCTTGGCCGTTTTTTTGCCTTTCGCCAAGTTTTCGCCCCTTACTGAATCGGGGTATGCATTTTTGGCGTAAAACGGGCGAGAAGTGCCTTTCAGCCACTCACTGCTTGACCCCCTTTGACTCAAAAGTAAACATCCAATGCTGCTTTCTTTTTAACAGGGCAAGATTTCTATTTCCCTGTCTTGGATATCGTGGGATACTGTCAATCCCCATAAATGTTATGGAACTAGGATCACAGTTATGAATTTCCTTGAAGTGCTTCAAAAGAGGGGTCAGGGGTTGTCCTTTTGCCAGCAACTTGGGAATGTTCTTAACATTTCTAAGGTGCTCCATCATTCTCAATTTAAAAGCCCTTTTAGTTTTTCCAATATACTGTAGATGGCACTGACATTCTAACACATACACTACATGTGTAGTAAGGCAATTTATAAATGTATTGATTTTGTATTACTTCTTAGTAACTACTGATGGTACCTGTTGGTCTACCGTAGCATGGTTACAAGCTTTAAACTTCCCACATCTAAAGTTTCCAACAATCCCCAAGCGGGACTTGATGCTACCATGTCCTTTTCTCATTGGGGGTGCTTGACTGGGGGCTAATAGGCCCTTCAAATTCTGTGCCAGTGTAAGTACTACATCGGTCTTGGGTTTTAACAAGGGACCCAATATTGGGTCCATCTTGAGAACCCCCCAGTGTTTACACAGGACACATTTAATCAGATTAATTTTGGGCCCCATTATTTCTGGCATCAATTCCATTACTTCCAGTATTTGGAGGGAGCATGATCGTCAGGATTTCACCCAAAATAAAGAGGAAAACAATGTAGTGCACTTCTGTGTATGCAATTTGACAAAATAATTCTTCAGAGTCATATAGAGAGCCTACTTACAGACTAGCAGATGTAAAACAGCAATGGATATGAGCAGTGTCAGCAGATCTGGATTCCAGTCTTGTCTTGTATGTCTCAGAGAAAGACAAATGAGAGCCAATATTGCAGACCAGTTTAAAATGTATCGACATAAAATCAAGGAATAGTAATGTACTCACATTCTGTACAAAAAATACAGACACATCAGGTAAAGGTGAATGCAACTTCGATACTGCCGAGAAGATGGATAGTCGAAGCCGTCTCTGTCAGTGGAATCCTCCCGCAGCACGATCGCTTCCGATGGCGCCTGACGTCACATCCGCCGGAATCACTGTGTCTTCCGGATTTACAAGGGAAATGGACAAGTGTGGCGACGGCTGTTCCTCTCGGTGTTACGTTACACTCCACTAGCTCAACGTGTTTCGCTGACTAAGGTCAGCTTCATCAGGAGCACCTTTATCACATACTCAGAAGTGCACAATATTGTTTTCCTCTTTATTTGGGGTGAAATCCTGACGATAATGCTCTCTCCAAATCCTGGAAGTGCTGTCTATTAGTGGAGATTGTGTTCAATATCTCCTTGGAGGTTGAGATTTCGTTTTTCCACATTACTTCACTATCTATATTAATAGATTTTATCACTGGTTCACTATCACTTTATTGTGTTTAAGAGCCTGTTTAGATCACATTGGTGTTATCAATTCAATTACGTCACATTTGTCTCTTTATGTTGATTTTTTTCTTCAACCATTGGTTACATCACTCCTCAAGGACACTACCATGGTCCTCCAAGTCTTAAGTGACTTTGAGTGGCATGAGGGATACAGATTGGCCACGCTAAAAGTCCAAGCTCTATATACGAGCATACCACATTCTAAGGGAGTGATGGCAGTGGAATATTTTCTTATGTTAGATCAAACTTTACCACGTTCAAAAATAGAGTTTATTTTGAGGTCTATTCATTTCATATTGAGTCATAATTATTTTATGTTTGATTTTATGTATTTTTTGCAAATACTACTGTAGGCACGGCGATGGGGACCCCATTTGCCCCAATGTTTGCCAACATATATATGAGACGATGGGAGTCTGTTGTTTGTTGTAGGTGCCCCTCCTCCACAGCTTAAGCTGTGGAGGAGATACATTGATGATATTTTAATTGTTTGGGAGGGGAGTGAGGCTTCACTTTTGGAGTTAGTCTTGTCAATGAATGATAACAATTATAATTTAAAATGTAGTGTGGTAAATAGCATTAGTGTTATCCCCTTCCTAGATCTGGAATTTTTTATTGAGAACAATTCCATACAGTACTAAAACCCATTTTAAAGCCACAAACGTAAATTCATACCTGCATCCAAGTAGCTGCCATGATAGCAGATGGATTAAGAATATTCCATTTAATCAATTTTTAAGACTCAAAAGGAATAATACTATGGAGTAGGATTTTGATGTACAAGATAGCTTTCTCAAAGAACGGTTTATTGGGAAGGATTATGATGGGGAATTAATAAAGACATCATTGGATAAGGCCAAAAAAGTGAAACGCCAGTCCTTGCTAAAATATAGGAGAAATCTTGGAAATAGGTGATTTGTCCAATCATATGGGACAGGTGTGAAGACATTGGGAGCTAGCAATACACCGGTGTTTATAACAGAATTTAATGGGGCCCACAATTAATCTGTTTAAACGTGTCCTGTGTAAACACTGGGAGTTCTCAAGACGCAAGCCCATTGAAGTATTTAGACAGGCACAGAATTTGAAGGGCCTATTAGCCCCCAGTCAAGTTCCCCCATTGAGAAAAGGACATGGTAGCATCAGGTCCTGCTTGGGGATTGTTGGAAACTTTAGATGTGGGAAGTTTAAAGCTTGTAACCATGCTACGGTAGACAAACAGGTACCATCAGTAGTTACTAAGGTCATAGAAAATCAATACATTTATAAAATTGCCTTACTACATATGTAGTGTATGTGTTAGAATGTCAGTGCCATCTACAGTATATTGGGAAAACTAAAAGGGCTTTTAAATTGAGAATGATGGAGTTTCAGTATTCAATAAATATTTGATCAACTTTGTCCCGTTTTGGGAATTCTTTTAGTATAAGGTACCATATCCATTTGTATTATTGGGTTAATAGTAAATCCCTGGTGCGCTTGTGTGCATCTTCTTTTCACACTGTTTACAGTTATATTCACTGCCTGATTTTACCCTTTCTGTTAGGTAATGGGATATGTCACGACATGGAAAGGTTTGACAACTGCTCTCATAGTTCACAGAGCTCTTATTCCCAATGATAAAACAAATATAGGCTCAAATGGTATGGTTATGCAAGATCAATCCTGAGCACTTCAAGTTCAGGAAAGTAACTGAACCAACTAATAATGAGTCCCACGAACAAAACATAGTGCAATATTTCTTAAATAAATAAACACATATATAACATACAGTATAAATTATAATTAAACCTCAGGATTAGCATTTATGTGTCACATTTGTAATGTTATTACTAAGGTTTTCACAAAGTATCTTTAAACTCATAAAATTATATGAAAACATTTCTGTTTAAATTAAAATGACCAAGAAAATATTATTATTGAAGTATTTAACTATATACTTATTATTATATATGTTTTGTCAATTGGATGTAGCATTGGGTTCCCCTGTCTTTTGTTATATACATTTACCATGCTCAGTAGTACTCCTTTATATATATATATATATATATATATAATTTTTAGATGCTGTAAACAATTCCTAAAAATACACACACACACACACACACACACACACACACACACACACACACACACACACACACACACACACACACACACACACACACACACACACACACACACACACACACACACACACACACACACACACACACACACACACACACACAGTTTCTTTCTAAAACCACACCTGTGTTGTTAAATTAAATTCAGTGTTGTCATTCGCATACACAATATAAGGCATACAAACGGTACCTCCATTAAATAATTAGTTGTGTACAGCATATATTGTTCTTAGTATTTAATGCTGTTCATATTGTATCTGTGTAATTGCTACAATATGTTGAAAAAATTACCTTAATATGCTGTGTCTGCTCCGAGCCTATCTAATCCTACCCATATATTTTAGCAGAATTACCTAAATACTTTCGCTATCCATCAACAGTTCATTTATGAGCTGCTAGTAAAGAAAACAACTCTATATCACAGTGACATGTCCCATTCGGTAGACGCAATAGTAGTTACTAATGCAAGGTGGCAAATTCAAGGTATTACATGCTAGCTAAAGGCAGAACTATCTGTGTGTTGTTTGTGAACTACACTATATACAGTAGTTTCAGTATTGTATACTGGTAGGCTTTGAATTACATACTTTTCTATCAATGAATCAACAATAAAACATACTAGTATAGTTTGAAGTAAGATTGCTCTGCTGTACTTTACAATGTCTTCTATTGATATGGCTAGTCCTTACTTTATCATTGTTTTGCAAGGAAATGGGATTTAAATAGTTTGGTGAACAAACTGTACCAAGTGGTTATGCCGGGAAAGAAGACTATTCTAGTGATATCACAATATTATGAACAATCGCTCATTAAATAAAGTAAAGGCAATGAGATTGAAATTGAAGACCTTTAAAAAAAAAAAATTTAAACCACTACAAACCTTATTTAGGCATGAATTATGTAATTTCTATATAAACAAAATCTACTTCTTTAAAATGCATTACAAGCTTTAAGAATACATGAACAGTAATAAACAAAGAATGATCTACTTATAGTTGGAAGAATCGATTTGAATCAATTGATATATCCTCTCAAATCTCCCCCTTGGAGATATGCTAATGGGTATTCACTTTTTTATAGACATTATTTTAAATTATGGACTAGATAACAATTAGATTAAAATTATTTACTGTGTTATTTAAATTATGACCTTGTATAACTAGTTCCAAGGATATGAGGGAGCGGGGGACAGGAATTGTGAAATGGAAAGAAAAATACAACATAGAGTAGTATTATAGGAACTTATGTGGATACATGTTCAAATTAACCTCCAAAAATAATACTCACATTTTAGTGAGTGTTATGTAGCAAATAACAATCTTTGGCAAATGCAGATAGTAGTACGGTGGATGCAGGTTATCTCGGAAGATAAAAGTAAAAAAACATCATGCAAAGATATAAAATAATCTTTATAAAAATATGTATTCTAACAAAACCTATAGCATGCACACTTACAAGAAGTTTTCTTCAAAATCCATGGGGTGTTTAAGAGAAGTTCAACAAAAAACATAAAGAGAAAACAATTCTAAGTGTAGATGTAATACATTTTGTGAGTTTATGGGAAGACTTGGCTCTCATGTGTTGCCAACTCACAATGTACTGTAGCAGGCATATCAAAAGCTCAGGCAATCTGTTCTTAAGTGTGGGGGTCGAGTAGTTTGTACCTCAATATACATAAAAGAGAGAAACCATTGCACAGATCGATTTGCAAGGACTTTATGTATGTAAAAATATTAGAATCGCACTTACAATTTGGGCAATGTTTAAAAGCATGTAACACATATAGGGATCTATTCTAGTGCTTTTGTGAGTTTGCTTCTATCTCACAAGGTTTGGCATGTTCCCGCTGAAAGGTTTGTCATTTGAGTTACCATGGTATTCAGAAATAATCTGAATCCCTCTCAAGCCGTGCAATAGCAGAATGCCAAAACCATTCGGCGTAGCAGCAAAGTCATCTGATATTCTCCCACCTGCGATTTACTATATCGCAATCTGAGTTGCACAAGAAGACCTGCCTATCTTGCACAGCTCTTACAGGTGATCACAGTGTTTTTATTTTAATTTGAATACTAGTGTGTGTGAGCAGGGGGCTCCAGAGCATAACCGTGTTGATTTCAGGTCCGGGGACCCCCTGCTTCCTGAGATACAGGCCCTGGTATGGTGTGCTGGTATCTCCTATGCATTTAAATGATCTAGTCACATGACACGGAACATTTAAACATTGCATGGGAATACCGGTACCCCATAACGGGGCCTGTATCTCGAGAAGCAGGGGGTCCCCGGACCTGAAATCAACGCGGTTATGCTCAGGAGACACCCTGCTCATGCACACTAGAATTCAAATTATAAAAAAAAAACAGCTTCATTGCCTTTAGAAGCTTGTTGCTAAGTTTTGGGAATTTTGCTATGACTGGTAATGAAGGCTTTATGAATACCATGATAGCAACACTCCTAAAAAATGGCGATTTAAATGGCCTGGTGAATTTTTTTTTTAACCTTTTCTGCATAGGCCCCTTAATATTTTAAAGTTTCATTGTTAATACTTGTTTTAGTGTGCCATCCCAGACATTTGTTTCTGTATTGTTGGAAAACTGTAAATAGTTATGTCTTCAGTAAAGAATTGTGTTTTAGATATACTTTTGCTGATAAGACTGGATCCAACGCAGCTTTCTCATGAAATAGAAACAAAAATACATGATATTGCATTCATTTCTAACACATCTACAAAGTGCTCGCCTTTGTTATAAACATGTAAGCATCAAAAGGGAGAGATTTTACATTGCAATCTGCTATTTCACAGGTGACAATAAGGAATATGTAGTTGAATAGGTACCTACTGTATGCCTCATGCCTTTTTATTACACTACCAGAAAAAGTTAATACATTACATAAAGGTCTGACCTTACACAATTAAAAATTATTTAAAAAAAACAATGTAAAAAGCATAAAAATTATGTAGCATACATTTTTGCCTGAATGTATTGCAAGTGACTCTCCCGTCATCCCTCTATTTAATTAAAATAGTAAAAGAATATTGATGAAGAAAAATTAACAGGTTTTCTTTTTTTCATTTAATTGCAATAGTGCCAATCAAAGAACTATAACACAAAACCGCCTGTTGCAGTCAATCAAAGTTTCTGTGTTATAGTTCCTTGAGTCACATTTACAGTTTAATAAAAAAAACACCCACAGATGGTGGCAGTGAGAGGAGGGAATAAGAATGAAAGTGTGTAAACAAACATAAGTGGAAGTAAAATTAAATAATGAATGTACTGTCTTTTCATTGCACAGTTTTCGAGTTTTACCCTCTGTCTAACATTCCTTTCAGAACCTCCTGAGACATAACTGTTCCTGAATTTGCCACCTTATTGGACTTTTAATTCTTGCTTTCTTTTTGAGAAGCTTGAGTAGATCAATAAGGGAAAACATAATTTACCTTCATAATGAAAATTTGGGTTGTGTATTTTGTTAGAATTTTCAAAATATGTACAATGCTTTATTACCCAGTAATATTTTTGGGAATTGTTTGAAAAGAGATTAATGTACAATGACTTGAACAAGTTGGGGAAAACCGTATGGAAAAATATGTATAGAACATGAGACATAAACAAGCTTGACTTACTGTATGCACTTGGGAATAGAGATGGGCGAAATCGCCAAAATCCTTATCACGGATTTTCTTGCATTTTCCCCAAAAAATTCAGTTTTGCAGTATAAAATCAGCAATCAGCTTTGGTCGGTTTTAATCTGTGAGAATTCATCAAAAACTGCCATTGGATACAACCCGTGGAGGGATTTGTAGAATCCAATCCACGGATTCATCAACTCATTAGTGGATTCTAAAAACTCCAAGGGATTGCTGAATACGTTGATTGGATTCTATAAATCTTTCAACGTATTGCAATGTTTGCTGAGTGTATTGGCGATAATAATAAAAAACAGCAAAAAACAAATCGCCCTTTTTGGGATTGATCTGCTGAAATCCATGGACCAAAGGAACCGGACAATTTGCTGTGAATCCAAATCCGCCAAAAAAATGCATGAATCTCTAGTTGGAAATACAGTAGGACTATTAATACAGACACACATATAAAGTGTGACCTATCATTCAGTGTTACTCTATGTTACAGGAAGGGGTTGAATTCTGTACTTCGAGGAAAAACAAACATGTGTAAACCTAAATCCATGTGTGTGTTATTACCTCATTTGTTTCGTGATTGGTTAAGGAAAAAAGATACTGCAATCACATTTTTTTTGTTAGAAAAAATAGTTTTTATAACAAGGAGTAGTGTGGTGGTTGCTGCTAAAGAAAAATTACCTGTCTGCAGACACTGAGAATGTAGGTCATCATCATTATCATTTTTTAAGTGAAAGCACACCTTCATTTAAGGGAGCCCCACAATATTTTACAGTAAGTTTAAGAACAAACTAAAGTTATACGCAATTAATATTGTAAGACAGGAGAAGCCAGAAGGAAGAAATAAGTCTTACACTGGGCACAAAACAGTGGTAGGGTAAATATACACCTGATCTCTGGTGGTAGCAAATTCCAGACCTCTTGAACTGCACACGAGAGGTAAAAGAAACACTTGAATTGAAAGAGAGAAGTTTTTGTTGGTTGGTCAGACTAAGATTTTCCAACACAGGAAATAAGAAGAAAAGACCTTGCAGACCTAAAGGGGAAATAGTCTTTAGCAGGGGAGCTGGAAAACCAGCAAGTGTAATTGTGATGAAATTGGTCATGAATAAAAGATCAATAGGAATTGCTGTGGAAGATCGAAGACTAGAAAATATCTACAGTAACTTTAATAGTTTCAACCAATAATTACAGTTGGCATAAAGAAGAAGTTAACCTACAGATGAAATCCTGGGTTTGGTTGCCCACTCCATGCTTTTCCTATACTGCCTCCTGTCCCGCACCGCGGCCATTGATAATTTTTCCGGAGGATTGCCTGTAATTTGAAAGGGGGTAGAAAAATGATATTTAGCATCGTCTTCAATACCGGACAGAAACGCAAGTCCGCGATTGAGAGTTATTGTGTCTTAAAAATGTACACTGCATTGTAACATGTCACTTATTCCCATTCATCTGCGCACAATCCGATATCACACAGATATATGCAGTAAGTGTATTTAATTGAAATCTAAAGACTAAAAACCTGAACACACCAAAAAGTACTTCTAAAAAATTAAATGTTTTATTTGCAAACGCTAATAAAGTAAAATGAATAATGCGCAAAAACAAAGTCATCTCTCTTCTTTTAAATGTACAATCTTCTTTTATTTGTCCTCTTCAGACTGGCTGTCTCTTGGACGTCTTGATCTGTAAAGAAAGAGACAATATTCAATATTAATAATCTCATATACAGTAGTAGTATGCTTGTAACGGATCGGGGGACTCGCGTGTCCCCGTCACCCTAGGTCCATTGGCTCCTAGCTACCCCTCTTTAGTAAGTCCTCACTCTTTCCCATCCTCCTCCCATCATTCCTCCGCGGCGCGGTCTGCGCGCCCTGACGCACGTTTGGGTCACACGCGTGGCTCCTGAACTGTGCGCACGTTCCCGATCGCTCGTTACTCTCCATTAGGCGCGTGCTCCTCTGCGTGCTCCCATCAACCCAGCCCTTGCCTTACCTTGCTCCTTCGCTTCTCCTTCCCTTCCGCCTACAGTGCCGAGCATCTCCCCGGCGGTGCGCCCCCCACTTCCTGTGACACGCGCGGTGCGCGTGCATAATAGGCTTACAGAAGGCGCACACCCGCTCCAGTTGTCTACCGTCCCTAAGCACTGGCTCCGCCCCCCGTTGCTTACAAGCTATCTCCCTGGATTACTTCCCTGTCTCCTCCCCTGCTCTCACAGACCTATCCCTGCAAACACTCACTCAAGCCTCTGCTCCACCCCTCATCCCTATTGGTCCTCCTTCCTATATAACCCCACTCTGTGCTCCCAGTCATTGCTCTGCATAGCCTTCCTGTAGCTCCTGTGTGTGCAGTTTCTATGCTTAGCTCCCTTGTCTGTTTCAGCTCTGGTTCCTTTCCCTGCCCCTGTTTGAATTCCCTTGGTTTGAACTTGAACTCTGTTTTGGATTTGACTACGCTGCCTTCTCCTGCCCTTGAACCCTGGCTTACGGACATCACTACTCTGCTTTCTCCAACCCTTGAATCCTGGCTTACGGACATCACTATGCTGCTCTCTCCAACCCTTGAACACTGGCACTTGGACATTACCCTCCGACCTCTGGCACCCCGGACTCAGCAAGTATACGTTAACCCTTACTCACCAGGCCCGGCAACACTATTTACCACACCCCGGGCATGCCCTCACTGATGTGGGTGCATGTTATACCCTTACCCACCTCAGTATTGGGGACTGGCCAGGTCTGCGGGCATACATGCGTTACATTATGCAGAGCCAAACAAATGCAGACCCCCCTGAGGTGGTCCAAGGTGTTTCCATGGAACATTTGCAATTTCTAAGCAACCAACTTACCAATGTTTCACAGCAACTTTCCAATTTATCTCTCCGGGAATCCCCCATAGCATCGTCACCCCCGGCCCCAATGGCTATAAGCAATCCGGGACCACGTATAACACCTCCCAACCGGTATGATGGGGACCCCTCACTTGCCGAGGATTCTTGAATCAGTGCGAAGTTCAATTCGAGATGTCCCCGTCCCTCTTCTCTACTGGTCGTACCAAGGTGGCCTATATCTATGCCCTACTCACTGGCGACGCACTCGCTTGGGCTTCTCCTCTCTGGGAACACAAACCAGACATAACCCAAGATTACCCCAAATTCCGGCGTGAGTTTCAACAGGTTTTTGACACACCAGCACATAGGGAGACTGCTGCTTTTTCCTTGTTCCATCTCTCTCAGGCTCATAGGTCAGCTGCAAGATACACGGTGGAGTTCCCCACCATCGCTGCAGAAACCCAGTGGAACGATGAAGCACTCGCTGCGGCATACTGGCACGGGTTTTCTGAAACTCTCAAGGATGACTCACAGCTCACGATTGGCCTTCTTCCCTTGAGGAACTCATTGCTCTCAGTATCCGGATGGATCAGCGCACTCAAGAACGGCGCCACAAGCGTCACTGTTCCCGTTCTCTCTCGTCTCTACCTATTTCTCCTAGATCACCCCCTCCGGCCTTCCCTGCGTTGGACGCCCCTGAACCGATGCAAATCGGTAGCCAACAACTTCGGGTTGCTGAGAAAGCATGATGTTGTGAGGAAGGTCTCTGCTATTATTGCGGTTCTCCAGAACACCGTCTTCGTTACTGCCAACTGAAACCAGGAAACGGGAACGCCCAGTAAAGGTAGAGGAGCTTTTACTGGGTACTATCTCTCCTTGACCCTCTCTCCCTAAGGAACTACCGAAGAAGATACTACTTCCTGTAACTTTGGCGGGTCCTGGTCTTCAAATAGAAGTGGAAGCGTTCATCGACTCCGCGACATCGCGGGTCTGGTGGTAACTTTCTTGATCACCCCTTCGCTTGCAACAACCAAATTCCATTAGTCAAGAAAAAGTCACCCATCGGCCTGGAGGCTATCGACGGTCGACCGCTCCAACAAGCCTTCATCATTTGGGAGTCTATTCCACTTACCCTGACCACCGCAGATGGTCATACTGAGGTAATGGTCTTCGGTGTTTTCCACTCCCCCACTGTCCAGGTTATTCTGGGATGGCCATGGCTCCAACTTCACAACCCGCGTATTGATTGGACCAACGTTTTGCCCATTCAATGGGCCGCTACCTCAGAGAAGACGCTTACCCCTCCTGTTGCCGTGTTCGCTAGCCTCGATACCGACTCATCTAACCACTCTGCTTTACCGAATGTATACCAGGAGTACTTAGATGTCTTCAATAAGACACAGGCTGAGGTGCTACCTTCCCATCGCCCTTATGATTGTCCTATTGATTTAATCCTTGGAACCATACCCCCACGTCTAAGTCGTACCCCTTATCTGTACCTGAGACAGAGGCGATGACGTCATATCCAGGAGAATCTTGAGAAAGGGTTCATCCGGAATTCTACATCCCCCGCTGGGACAGGCTTCTTCTTCGTGAAGAAGAAGGATGGCTCTTTAAGACCCAAGACTTTCGTGGGCTTAACAAAATTACGGTAAAAAATCGATACCCTCTTCCTTTAATTTCTGAACTCTTCGACCGTCTTCAAGGAGCCTCTATATTCTCCAAACTCTATTTAAGAGGGGCCTACAATCTGATTCAGATAAGAGATGGGGACAAATGGAAAAATGCGTTTAACACGAGTTCGGGACATTATGAATATTTAGTAATGCCGTTCGGCCTGTGCAATGCCCCTGCTGTTTTCCAAGAATTCATGAATGATATCTTCCGGGACATTTTGGGAACGTTCGTCATCGTATATTTGGACGACATCCTCATTTTCTCTAAAAGTTTGGAGGAGCACATTCGCCATACCAAACTGGTTCTGTCTCGGCTTTGTGCTAATCGCCTCTACGCAAAAATGGAGAAATGTCTGTTCCATCAACCATCCACAGCCTTCTTAGGCTATATAATCTCTGACAAAGGCTTTACCATGGATCCCGAGAAGTGGAAGTCTGTACTCGATTGGCCGTTGCCGAATTCACTCAAGGCCGTGCAACGCTTTCTTGGCTTTGCTAATTACTATCGGAAATTCATCCTTAACTTCTCTACCATTGCACTTCCTATCATTGCCTTGACCAAGAAAGGTGCTGATCTGACTGTTTGGTCTCCCGAAGCCATCAAAGCCTTCGAGTTCCTCAAGAAAGCCTTCGTGTCTGCACACATCCTTCGGCATCCGGATACTTCTCTTCCTTTTACTTTAGAAGTAGACGCCTCTGATGTGGGAGCTGGTGCAGTGCTTTCTCAGAGATCCAATCCACAGGAGAAACTCTATCCTTGTGGATTCTTTTCCCGGAAGTTCTCTTCGGCCGAGAGAAATTATGATGTCGGGAACCGTGAGCTTCTGGCCATCAAATTGGCTCTCCTGGAATGCAGGTATCTAATCGAGGGTACCAAGGAACCTGTAGCCATCCTCAACGATCACAAAAACTTATTGTACATTGAGGTGGCTCGTTGCTTGGGATCCCGTCAAGCTCGTTGGGCACTGTTCTTCTCTCGGTTCAATTATGCTATTTCTTATATTCCCAGCACCAAAAATATCAAGGCCAACGCTCTCTCTCGCCAGCTCTACGGAGAACGACTCTAACGAATCCTCAGAGACGATTCTTCCCGCTAAATGTAGTATTTCCGCCAATAACTTTGATGTTTTGTACGAGATCAATAAAGCCCAGGTTCACATTCCTAGGAGATTTAAGGTGCCAGAAGGATGGTTGTACGCAGCCCCGTGTTTTTGCCATAAAAAACTTCTGTGGGGACACTCTTCTAGATCTGCTGGTCATCCAGGCTTCAAGAGGACAGTGGATCTTATCATACGGACCTTTTGGTGGCCTAAAATGAACAAGGATATTTTCGATTTCACCAGAGCTTGTCCGGTTTGTGCCCAGATCAAGTCTGCCCGACACAAACCTTCCAGTCTCCTCATGCCTCTTCCTATTCCGGAACAACCTTGGAAACATATCTCCATGGACTTTATTGTGGAACTCCCCAATTCCAAAGGGATCAATACGATCCTCGTTGTAGTGGATAGGTTTTCCAAGCATTCACACTTTATACCCCTCAAGGTTCTCCCTAATTCAGCTACCTTGTCCGACGTTTTTTCTAAGGAAATTTTCAGATTACACGGTGTACCTATTTCAATTGTTTCAGACAGAGGTACTCAATTCATTTCTAAGTTTTGGCGAGCGTTTTCTCAGAGACTCGGTATTTCCCTTCTATTTTCCCGGGTTATCATCAACAGACCAACGGTCAGATGGAGAGAATGAATCAGACTCTGGAACAGTATCTCAGATGCTTCGTGTCTGAATCTCAAGACAATTGGGTGGATCTATTACCCTGGGCAGAGTTTGCTATTAACTCATTAAAAAACGAGTCTACGCAAGAGTCACCTTTTTTCATTAATTTTGGATTCCATCCCAGCAGTCTTTCCCTCTCCTCTCCCCCCCCCCCTCTGGTGTTCCCGCAGCGAATTCTCACATTTCCAGCCTTCAAGACTCTTGGAGAAAGATTCTAAAAACCTTGCAAGGTTCTGTTCAAAGACAAAAGACGCAAGCAGATCGGCGACGTCAAGTGGGACCAGTATTCAAACCCGGGGACAGAGTTTGGCTATCTTCTAAGAATATCAGGATCAAGACTTCCTCCCAGAAACTGGTCCCGAGATTCTTGGGCCCTTTCAAGGTCCTCGAGAGGATCAACCCGGTCGCATACCGACTTGCACTTCCTCCTACCATGAAGGTCCCCTCGGTGTTCCATATGTCCCTACTTAAACCGGTGATCCAAAATGCAAATTTTTCAGACCGTCCTCAGAGACCAGATCCTGTCGTCATTCATGGACAACAAGAATTCGAAGTCCAGTCCATACTCGATTCTCGTTGGTCCAGGGGCAGACTTCAGTTCCTTGTTCATTAGAAAGGATATGTTCCGGAGGAACGCTCCTGGATACCGTCTCACCACATTCATGCCCCAACGCTTCTCAGACAATTCCGTCGGAAGTTCCCTCATAGACCTTGGGAGGATCATCCGGAGTCCGATCCTCAAGGGGGGGATACTGTAACGGATTGGGGGACTCGCGCTTCCCAGTTTGTCCACGTCACCCCAGGTCCCACGGCACCTAGCTACCCCTCTTCCCTATGTCTTCACTCTTTCCCATCCTCCTCTCTTGGCCGTTCCTCCGCGGCACGGTCTGCGCGCCCTGACGTGCGTTCGGGTCACGCGCGCTGCTCCCGCACTGTGCGCGCGCATTCCCGATTGCTCGTTACTCTCCGTGAGGCGTGCGCTCCTCGGCGTGCTTCTATCACCCCAGCCCTTGCCTTACCTGGCTCTTCCGCTTCTCCTTCCCTTACGCTTCCAGTGCCGAGCGTCTCCCCGGCGGTGCGCCCCTCACGTCCTGTGACACGCGCGGTGCACGCGCATAACAGGCTTACTGAAGGCGCGCGCACCCGCTCCAGTTATCTACCGTCCCTAAGCACTGGCTCCGCCCCCCGTTGCTTACAAGCTATCTCCCTGGATTACTTCCCTGTCTCCTCCCCTGCTCTCACAGACCTATCCTTGCAAACACTCACTCAAGCCTCTGCTCCACCCCTCATCCCTATTGGTCCTCCTTCCTATATAACCCCACTCTGTGCTCCCAGTCATTGCTCTGCATAGCCTTCCTGTAGCTCCTGTGTGGGCAGTGTCTATGCAAGCTCCCTTGTCTGTTTCAGCTCTGGTTCCTGTCCCTGCCCCTGTTTGGATTCCCTTGGTTTGTACTTGAACTCTGCTTTGGATTTGACTACGCTGCCTTCTCCTGCCCTTGAACCCTGGCTTACGGATATCACTACGCTGCTTTCTCCAACCCTTGAACCCTGGCTTACGGACATCACTACGCTGCTCTCTCCAACCCTTGAACACTGGCACTTGGACATTACCCTCCGACCTCTGGCACCCCGGACTCAGCAAGTATACGTTAACCCTGTCTTTCTAACTATCGACCTTTCTCCCTCCTGCCTTTTGCCTCTAAACTCCTTGAACGTCTTGTATTCTCTCGCTTGCTCCATTTTCTCAACACCTATTCTCTCCTAGACCCTCTACAATCTGGCTTCCGCGCTGCTCACTCCACGGAAACAGCCCTCACTAAAATAACTGACGACCTCCATGCTGCCAAAGACAGAGGTCACTACACTCTGCTCATATTACTCGACCTCTCTGCAGCATTTGATACTGTGGATCACCCTCTTCTCCTTCACATTCTCCATACTCTTGGTATTCAGAACAAAGCTCTATCCTGGATCTCATCCTACCTCTCCCATCGTACTTTCAGTGTCTCTTCTGCTAACACCTCCTCCTCTATTGAGCTCTCTGTGGGGGTACCCCAGGGCTCTGTCCTGGGACCTCTTCTCTTTTCTCTGTACACACTCTCTCTAGGTGACCTAATAACATCTTTTGGGTTTAAATATCACCTCTATGCTGACGACACACAAATATACTTTTCAACACCTGACCTTACACCTGCTATACAGACCACAGTTTCTGAAAATCTCTCTGCTATATCATCCTGGATGGCCCTCCATCGCCTTAAACTCAACATGGCTAAAACAGAGCTCCTCATACTTCCTCCCAAACCTGGCCCTACTACCTCCTTCCACATTACTGTTGGAACTACGATCATTCACCCAGTAGCCCAAGCACGCTGCCTAGGGGTCACACTCGACTCCTCTCTCACATTCGCCCCTCACATTCAAAACATTTCTAAAACTTGTCGCTTTTTCCTCAGCAATATAACAAAGATACGCCCTTTCCTCTGTTGCTCGACTGCTAAAACTCTGACTCAGGCCCTCATTCTCTCCCATCTTGATTACTGTAACCTCCTGCTGTCCGGCCTTCCTGCCTCTCACCTGTCTCCCCTACAATCTATCCTAAATGCTGCTGCTAGAATCACTCTACTCTTTCCTAGATCTGTCTCAGCATCTCCCCTCCTGAAATCCCTCTCCTGGCTTCCCATCAAATCCCGCATCTCAGACTCCATTCTTCTCCTCACTTTTAAAGCTTTACACTCTTCTGCCCCTCCTTACATCTCAGCCCTAATTTCTCGCTATGCACCATCCCGACTATTGCGTTATGCTCAAGGATGTCTTATTCTACCCCCTTTTTATCTAAAGCCCTCTCCCGCCTTAACCTTTTTCACTGACTGCCCCACACCTCTGAAATGCTCTTCCACTCAGTACCCGACTAGCACCCTCTCTATCCACCTTTTAGACTCACCTTAAGACACACTTGCTTAAAGAAGCATACGAATAGCACTGTGAACATTCTGAACACATGATACATAAAGCTTGGCCCCCTGCAGACGCACTTACCAGAACTCCCTCCTACTGTCTCTGTACGTTCTCTCTACCTACCAATTAGATTGTAAGCTCCTCGGGGCAGGGACTCCTCTTCCTTAATGTTATGTTTATGTCACTTATTCCCATGATCTGTTATTTATATTATCTGTTATTTATTCGATTACCACATGTATTACTTATGTGAAGCGCTATGTACATTAATGGCGCTATATAAATAAAGACATACATACATACATACATACTCACCAGGCCCGGCAACGCTATTTACCACACTCCAGGCACGCCCTCACTGCTGTGGGTGCATGTTATACCCTTACACACCTCAGTACTGGGGACTGGCTAGGTCTGCGGGCATACAGACATTACAGTGCTGCACATTCGTGTCGCTGTGGAACTTGGATGTAGAACACTGGCAGCACTGCATAAACCAAATGACAGCTTGTGGCTCTTACACCTTGAGGGCAAATGAAAATGACAATTTCTACTAAACACTGAGTGGCCTATGTGTCATTGTAGTTTTGGAGCAAAACCAGGGGATTTTCACCTGGCCCTATGTATCAAAGTATTTTGCTCCAATTTGTTCCCATCTGCCATAGCTTGCCTCATGGGTTGTATCAGTAGGATTAGCTGGAGAGGAGATACATGGTGCACATATTATAATGAGATATACAATGTCACAGTCTATGTATCTCTCTGCCACACTATTTGCCTTTATTGTTCCTAAAAAAATCCTCCACATTTTAAATGGCGTAGGTCTAACATACTGCATATGATGTAATAAACGGCTTACATATGCCACAGCCAAACATCTTTATTCTATGTTCAATACATTGACCCTACATAATTTAGAAGTCAACACAGTATAACGAGGTTTATCAACACCTTTTTATACCGGGATCATTGATTGAGCAAAGCAAGGAGGTAAAAGAAATAGTAATTTATTTCAGGAAAAGACATACACACAATGTAACACAATTTGCACAGTTACTGGGGACAGGGCTAACAAATAAACTTGTCCTTTAAACGAAATTCAGAAAAAAAATCTCTGTAGGAGCCCTTTCCAATGACCGGGAGGTACTCACGAAAGTCCTGGAACTGATTTCGGCATGCAATGCCAGCCGTGACAGGTACATTCCCAAAAAGCGGGACTTAGAAAATGTTCTCACTCAAAATCTTTGAAGCCAGCTCACGTCTATTCAGCACAGAGCATCTTTGAATTTGATGCTGTTGATTTGGCGCATGGAATTTGCGCTCCTGATTGGCTGCAAGGTTTCGTATGGGTTTCAGTGTCCCATTCACAAACCTCTACAGCCCATCAGAGTGTGGGAATTCTCCTGCCAGCCAATCACCAATTTGTAAAGCTGGATGGGCAACTTTTTTCATTCTGCAAAGGGGCATGCGCCAACCTAGCACCTCTGCCTCTTTGCATACTGAGCCCCCCGTGGCTCCAGGCTCCACATAGTCTTGGCTCTTGCAAATGGTGGCTGGATAGCCATATGTTAGCCCAGGATGTGGGTACTTAAGCATGACTGCAGTTCCCCTCCTGGTCTAACACCTTGGCATCCCTGAGGCTTTCAAGTCCGGACTCCGAACAGACCCATAGGCACCAAGCTTGGTAGCCATCTGGTCCCTCGGAATGCATGACTTGGAAACCCCACAGTTCATTCATAGGTTATCAGTACATATCGCTATTAAACATAACCCTTTAAAAAAATATGCTGTGTCCTTTATTTTGTTTAATAAAAATGTGTAAGTCCCTGTTCTGGTGTTAGGGATGGATTAAGGGTATATATTGCCTACAATTACTAGCCTCATACTTGGCACACTCTAGAAATAACTTTTAAACTTTTTACACTCAAAATCAATCTCAGCTTTATCATATAGCTAGAGCATCCCCTGAACCCCTATACCAGGTTCAGGGTACCTGGGCATGTAGCTGGACACCCCTCCTTATACTAGGATCCCCCTGTATGTTGCAGGTTTACATGAACCCCCTCATTCACCATTTACCAAGTCTGGATTATGCAGCTGAAATCCTGGCGGTCGCAAGAACATTTTTAGGGTTGGAGTTTGCACGGAGTAATGGGCTTTGCTGTATACGAGAATATCACTTGATTTCCGGATTCAACTTTTGGGAAATCACATAACTCCGGAACCCCGATACATACAGAGGCGGCACATTTTATTTGAGTGCGGCTAGCTCCGCAAGCCTGGGGATGCCCCGGCATGCTAGCCGCACTCCCTCTGCGTGCCGCGCGTCATCGACACGCGGTCACGCGTCATCGGGTGCCTGCACCCCCTGAACATGCGTCCAGGGCTCCCTGAGGGAGCCCTGGTGTCCCGCGATGTGGGGGATGGCGGCAGGGGGTTCCGGGGGACCCGGCGGAACCGGCAGCGGGAGGGAGAAAGCTCCTCCGTGTCTTCGGCGTGCGCCCGGCACCCTCCGGCGCGCGCCAGGTTACTGCTGCGTCCGAGAACAGGCAAATGCTCGAATAAACTCGGCCGCAGCAGTAGACACATTCTGTGAAGACTTTCTCTGACAAACCCACCCTGAGATTTACAGACTAGAAATCTCCTGGTCCCAGCACCCCGAGAAAGGCAAAACACACTAAAATCTTTAATGTCGCATAATTTACACAGTCACAGTAATGCATTTCATTCAACTGGATCCAAGAGATGACACTCTAGGACCTCAACACACAGATATGGGGTAACCCATTAGGCTTAACATTTATTAGTGAGCCTGGGTACCCCTTCACTGTTACACCCAGGAACTACGGATTACTTATGCAGCACCAGTAATCATGTCTGATGTGTACAAAATGCAATGCATGTTTCGCCACTTAAGGGCTTCTTCCGGGGTTCTCTTTCATCAATTGCCTTTACTAGTTTTTAATCTCTACAATACTTAATTTATTTTAGATTGATTAAATAAAAAATACATTTTAATCTGTACTTTCAGTGATATATTCTCACCGATATTTTTTCCAAGCAATGAGAAAAAAAATACTTTGTTGATGATAAATTGTATCTGTGCGATTTAAAATAGGGTGTGCGCCAATTTAGAGGCATTGCTTTCATTTCAGCTACTCTTTGAGGGAGTGAAGGAGTTAACTCACTCATTCTGCAAGGATAATGAAATGACACACTTGTGTCCGTTTTCCTGTCTGAGCTGATGTAACGGTGAAGAGGTAGCCAGGCTCACTAATAAAGGTTAAGCCCGCTTGTTTACCTCTAATCTATGTTTTGGGGTTCAGGAGTTTCAACTCTTGGACCCAACTTTTGTAAAAGCAGTAGCTGTAATTATGTGACAATAAAGAATCTTTGTGTTTTTACCTTTCCAGGGATGCCAACAAGCAAGGATTACTGTGGTATGAGTTTCGGGGGGGGGGGGGGGAGAGAGGTTGCAGAGAAAGTGTTGTATGATTGTGTCTATCTAGTCAGGGTCCAAAGTTTCTGGTTCCCCTAAAAATGTACCCAGAAATCAAGAAGGGCTTCTTGATGCATGTAGAAACTTTATCTTAATAATATCTCCCCTTTCAAAGGCTTGCACATCTCAAGAGGTCCCTGCTTCAGCACAGCCAGAAAGGTAAATGGGGCATAGGGATGTGAGGTGCCCCTGAAACAGACAAGGGGTCCCTAGGTTAATGGGGATACCCAGTAAATGCCCAGGTCACGTAGAACCTGTATAGGGGTTCTGAGGTGCTCCAACCATGCTTCAGTGCAGACCAGAAAGGTAAATTGGGCATAGGGATGTGAGGTGTCCCTGAAAAAATCAAGGGGTCCCTAAGTTAATTGGGATACCCAGTAAATGCCCAGTTCACCCAGAATTGGTATAAGGGTTCCATTTCCCATAACCAAAAGAGATAGGATATTTTTAAAGTGTATACTTTATGGAACTGTGTGTTTTAAAGTGAATGTTTTATGGAACAGTGTGTTTTAAAACATATCTGTTTGTGCACAGAAATAACCTGGGACTTTCAGAACCAATGCTCTGACTGGCCACTGGGCTACCAAGTGGTGCCAGGAGGTCTGGCAGGACATCTGGAGATTAAAGCCCCAGAGGAAGACCAAGGTGTCAAGACCATTTGGACAGGAGGGAAAAATTCAAGTATCCAAATCCTGAGATCAATGATTTTTCCCTTTGCATTTCCATTGATCCCACAAGACTGTCAGGAACCTGTCGACGCAGGTGGCATTGAGGGAAACAGGACCAGAGGTGCCAAATTACCCATGCCCCTTGGTTCATTCAGATTTCCAGGTAACCCTGTTGGGTCTACCAGCTTGTCTCTGATTGGCGGCGGAGAAATTTCTCACGCTTTGGATTGGGCTATAGTATTTTTTGAATGAAAGTCAGAGGTATTATAAACCCTTGCGCCCATGAGATAGTGTGTTCTCCAGTGTTATGCAAGGTTTTCCAAGGTCTCTCATAGTTCTCCATTCTTCTAAGTTTCTCAGCTTCTATGTTTCCAGTTGCAAGTCTCCAGCAAGGAAAGGGCTGTTTCGGCGAAAGCTGCCTGGAATATTTTCTATCCTGTTTTTGCAACTGTTATCAGGGAAAGGATTCTCTGCATTTTGGAGAGTCTAGGTTGTTACACCAATACAAAAGTAAGTGTGTCTTTTTTGCTGTAGTTTGTGTAACATTATGTGTTTGCCTTTTCCTGTGAATAAATTTACAATTTACATGCTGGTAATAAGGTGTAAATGGCCTGGTCTCCTGTGACAGCTGTGTAAATAAACTCCTGATTGAGAAGCCTTTAAACAACAGAAAGTAACTGTGTACCAGTGTTCCAGTTCCTGATTGAGCTACAAATAAAAAAGAGGCAACCCTTTATTTTTTTCTCGACATGGGCTTATTGAATGAGTGATTTTAAGAAACTATTATGTGAAGCAAGTTTTTTGTACTTTATCAATTGTTGCCATTCTTAAAATAACTTGCATTTTAATTCTACTGTACTGTATGAGGTGACATACTATTATTTTTATTTGGAGGTGGGGGGGTGTTCAAATGATTCTAATGAACAACTAATTCTGATGAACTATTCAAATTATTTCTTTGAACTACAAGTACAGGTATAATCCTGCTCACCCGGACTGGCAAAGCTACAGTAGCACTTCGCCCCACCCCCTCACAAAGCCTAACAAACAAAAGCGAATTCAACTGCTTATTGATATCTCCTCCAGAGCCATTCATTATATTTCAGGCTTTGTTGAACTATGTAGAGTCTAGAGGCCGGTTTCACACGCATGCGCACATGTGATAAGTCCTTCATGGGGATTTGGCGAGAATGACTTCACATTCAATGTGAATTTCAAGTCTCAAAAAATAAAAGAGGCATCTCTTTTTATTCTCTCGATATGGGCTTATTGAATGAATGATTTTAAGAATATATTATGAAGCATGTTTTATATACTTTATCAATTTTTGCCATTCTTAAAATGACTTGATTTTAATTCTACTGTATTGTATACTGTACTGTATGAGGTGGCATACTATAATTTTTATTTGGGGGTGGGGGTTCAAATGATTCTGATGAACAACTTATTCTGTACAGTTTATCAATGACACATTTTTATATATTGAAATGACCAAAGAACTTTACTGTAGGTATACAGTAGTACTACTGTAAGTGTACAGGCAGTTAAACCATGAACACACCAAAAAGTATATTTAAAGAATGAACAATGTTATTTGTACAGGATAATAAAGGAAAAAGGAATAATACAAAGATAAAACGTTGCCTCTTCTTCAAAATGTACAATCTTGTCTTTATCTTCTTCATAATGGCTGCATTGCATTCTGTAGTTCTTTTGTCATTGAGAGAGGGGGGATTAGGGCAAATTATTGACTGTTATTACAGTATGCACACAGTACAATAAGTTTGCACATTTCCTCCCCCTCTTCCTGTAGTGCTGCATCTCTGAAAGAAAAAAATTTCACCAGGATTAGTGCGTTAAAGGCCTTGAGTATTTCACAATATTGAACTTCATTATAACTACTGTCTAACTATATATAACTGTATAACTACAGTATATACTGTATAGTATATACTGTAACTATATACAGGCATACCCCACATTAGCGTACGCAATGGGACCGGAGCATGTATGTAAAGCGAAAATGTACTTAAAGTGAAGCACTACCTTTTTCCCACTTATCGATGCATGTACTGTACTGCAAACGTCATATACGTGCATAACTGATGGAAATAACGCATTTGTAACAGGCTCTATAGTCTCCCCGCTTGCGCACACCTTCGGTACAGGTAGGGAGCCGGTATTGCTGTTCAGGACGTGCTGACAGGCGCATGCGTGAGCTGCCGTTTGCCTATTGAGCGAGATGTACTTACTCGCGAGTGTACTTAAAGTGAGTGTACTTAAACCGGGGTATGCCTGTACTGTATACAGTATAACTATATACTGCAAAACAGAAATAGAAACAAATTATTATACCAAGCATTAAAAGAATTAAACAATTAAAATATTTTAAACAATCAACAGGTTTTTTTTTAGATTAAAAACATTGGCGGTGAATCTATATTTTGAAATACATTTTTAAATAGCATCAGTCGTCAAACAAGTGGGTGTATATCTAGGGAAGAGCCCTTGTATGCCTCAAAAGGCCATTGATGCTTTCTCTAACGGTTGAGAATACAGGTTATGTAGAAGAAAGGACACAGAATTTTACAGATCCAATGCTGGTTAGCTACTTCGGGCCTCGGTTTAGCAAAAAGCTCTGTCAGTTATCATACCCATGGTAAGGCAAAAAGTGTAAAGTGGTGTCCCACAGTAACAACAGAGTAAGTATTTTTATTTTCATTACTGTACTAGCTTTTGTGCCCGGCTTCGCCCGGGGAATGAAAAATTGAAAACATGTCCCTGGCTCCCCCCCCCCCTGCTGCCGGCACAAGTCCCCGGGTCCCCCCTCCCCCCACTGCTGGATGTAGTGCAGGGTGAGATTTGTCTCTGTCTGTGTGTGTGTCTGTGTGTGTGTATATGTGTGTGTGTCTGTCTGTGTGTGTGTGTCTCCCCCTGCTGCCGGAACATGTCCCAGGCCCCCACTCCCCCCGCTGGTGGCACATCTCCCTGTGCTGCTGCAGCATGTCCCCTCTCTGCAGGCCCATCTCCCCACCCCCCCTGTTGTTATATCTCCCCTCGCTGCCGGCATATTTTCCCGCCCCCCCCCCCTCTTGATGGTAAATCTCCCCCTGCTGCCAGCACATGTCCCCCCGCCCCACTGGTACATCTCCCCCCACTAGCTGGTACATCTCCCCCCGCTGGAACATATCCCCCACGAGCTGGCACATCTCCCCCTGCTAGCTGGCAGATCTCCCCCTCCCCCCTGCTGGCCCATCTCCCCCGCACATCTGACATCACACAAACAGAGAGACACAGAGACACAAAGCCACAATCCAAGCAATGACATGCCCCCTCCCTTAATAGCCAGGGCCCCCCGCCACCCTGCTCTTGCTGGACAGCCAAGAGAAACTTACTGTAGAATGTCCATAATTTGGGAGGTGAGTCACATTGGAAGCTCAAAATAGTTGCATTAATCTACAAATCCGCAGCAGAATGTACAATGAAAGTTTTGTTGTGCTACATGATGCCGTTTCTGAGATTTCGATGCTTCAGACATACAAACAAACAGACGTAATTCAACTTAGAATTATAGTATAGATGTAATTATATATTACTGGTAAAATGCATATGTGTGTTTACAGTACTTGTTACCTTGCAATTATTTTAGAGTAGCCACGCCCAGTAGCACTACTTTTGACACTTATACCCACACACATGCATATATATATATATCATTTTTTTGTGGTAATTTTTTGGGGGTTTCTGAGAGCTTGCTGGGTATCTGTGTGTTTGTTAACATTGTCCAACTAGTCTCAGCTGATTTGAAGGTTAGTGGCTTGTGGCGGTGAGAGGGTTAACCAGGCCAATAATAAAGGTATTATGTTCGGCTGGTTAACCCTAAACCGTGTTGGGACAGACGAGGTTAAAATGTATTGCAACCATCAGCCTATGTTTTTCCCTACACTACCTTTATTGTCCCTGTTTTGCAGCACAGACGATAGCTGCAGTTACAATGAATGAATGAACTATGTGATAACTGTATTTGCGACACAAGGGGGAGCTGCTAGCGCTGTGCCAAGCGCTGATTGAAGAAGTGTTCCCATGAATAAGTAGCTGCTTTCAAGATAGGTATCAGTTTTCAGACCACAGACGATGAAATCGCAAAGTCAATTGAATAAGTGGTCTGCGGTCTAGCTGAAGTGCCTTCTTGTCAAAATGTATCCACCGGTCTCGTTAGCCACTTAAGCTGGAACTGTTAGCATGTGTCTGCGGTTATGGATTAAAGCCAGCACGGATACATTGTATGTCAGCTTGTAACCCAGACCAATTATAGGTTAAACCTCAACCCTCATCAGAGAGCCCGTTTGTTACAGGGTGAATAAATGTCACCAGCCCTATGCCTGGCAGACCTATGTTTAGGTCTACAGTGCAGCAGTGACGAGGTTAACTTTCAGCTGAGAGGTCTGGTTAATTAGTCTGGTCCCAGCTGCCTCATCAAGGAGCTTTAAAAAACCCAGGCTGTACACACATGCAGCCTGTCTGAAGCATGGAGATTCACTGAAACTCTGGAGGGAGAACAGCTTTATTTAAGGTCTGTTTTTCTGGGACATTTTGTTTGATGCTGAATTGTTTCTGTGGACTTTGAACAGAAAGAGCAAAGTCCTGCTCAGGACTTATATTGCTTTACTTTATATATGCTGAAGAAAAGCTCTTGTTGTTTTTGTGTGCCATATTTTGAGGCTCATTAAAAGCCTTATCAAGAAAACCCACGTGTGGTTGCATGTGCCCTGCAAAATATGGTGTCAGATGCAGCCTGTCTGAAGCATGGAGATTCACTGAAACTCTGGAGGGAGAACAGCTTTATTTAAGGTCTGTTTTTCTGGGACATTTTGTTTGATGCTGAATTGTTTCTGTGGACTTTGAACAGAAAGAGCAAAGTCCTGCTCAGGACTTATATTGCTTTACTTTATATATGCTGAAGAAAAGCTCTTGTTGTTTTTGTGTGCCATATTTTGAGGCTCATTAAAAGCCTTATCAAGAAAACCCACGTGTGGTTGCATGTGCCCTGCAAAATATGGTGTCAGAATTGCCGGGATGTTAAAAGGCCCCTGAAGTTGAAGGGCCACACAAAAAAAAAATGGAAGAATTTTTAAAAGAGTTTCTGTGCGAGCAGACCAGACACCAGGGACTGTTAATGCAGGAGCAGGCCCAACTACTTCTGCAGCAGCAAACCCAGGTCCTAACCCAGCAGCAGGCAGCACAGGATGAGCGGATGGCCAGGCTGCTGACCCAATTCCAGGAGTCTGCCAATCCAGAACTTGTGAACAAACTGTCACGGGAGCTTGTGCAGGATTATAATATACACCAAAAATCACTGGGTTGAATCGAATGCGACCATGATATGATAAATAAAGTTTATTCCTTAGAGATAAGGTGGACACACAGGAATCTACAAATAACACACAGAATATGAACTCTTACATGGGAAGGGGTCAATGAAGTAATCAGGACTGGATTAGCAATTAATCAGGCATCAAGTATCTTTCAGATGTAGTAACGAAGACTCTGGGCATAGAGCTGACAATCAGTTATATAGGATTTTGGCTCTATCCCTAACATGTGGTCTCAGACATTGGTTCACAATTATCTGCACCCACTTACCTTGTGCCAGCTAAAGTGGGAAGCACTTTGGTACCTGCCCCCAGGTAACTGACACATGTGCACAATCCTCTGGTCAGAGTCCCATTTCCTGCACCCCACACTGAAAAGTTGGCGTCTCCTAGTCTGCCATTTAGGATTCTAGCCCGGGAAACTCAGACCAGAGGTGTGAAACACAACACTTTACACAAGTACCCATGTCCTGCTCTCCTCCGCTCTAGAATTCTTAATCAAGGGTGGTGAGCCTTTCATTCATGGGTTTCCCTCAGACATCCTGATGCCCTGTGGCCATTAACATTCCTTCGATGCCAGTGGCTTTCGCGGGCTTAGAAATATCAGGGATGCAGAGTATAATTTTAATATTATACACATATTAAAATAATCCGTTCTGTGAGTCTGAGCGGGCTGAAATTTGCCAGGTCCTCATACCTGAGGACCCTTGCCATAGTGGCCAAATATCAGCCTTCC
The DNA here is from genome assembly GCF_040206685.1 of Ascaphus truei. Lineage (NCBI taxonomy): Eukaryota > Metazoa > Chordata > Amphibia > Anura > Ascaphidae > Ascaphus > Ascaphus truei. The sequence goes on from NC_134484.1 coordinate 220,560,971, forward strand.
ATGACCCCCAGAACCGGAGATAACAAAACCAAGTTAAACTCCTATTAATTTTAATGCAGGATTCTCCACTATAGGCTAAATAAATAAATAGGGGCAAAAATAATTTTATTGCTGGTCGCCCTAGAACAAAAGTTTCACACGTTAATTGGTGGTGAATTTGACCGCAGCCTATTTCCCACGCCAATTGAGTGATCAAAGCTCCTCATTGAAATTGTATCCGCTTTTCTGGTTTTGCGGTCTGGCTGGCTGCCAGCTCGTTCCTGGAGGTCGAACTCAAGGAGTCCCCATTGAAATACATTACTCCATTCACTTTCAATGGGGAAGCTCCGCTTCTCGGTCGCCACCTGCAGGTCTTCACAGGTATCGGGCCCAAATCTGTGAAATCTCCATAGGGTTGCATGGAGCTCCAATGGTGACCTATGGAACAGGCTGCAAACGGAGACTGAAAAGGCGGGAAGGGGAACAAAGGGCCATCAACCTGTAAATACAATTAACCCTTTCCCTCCCGACCTGATCCCACTGTATGTGGTTGGTGCATACACTGTATGGGTAAAAACACCAATAATTGGAACCATATATACATCCAGTAAAGAGAACACATCTTGCCCAGAGGCAGGGTAATAAAAATACATGTAATCACTCTGACTGTGAGAACATGATAACCAAAGAGACATACATTTTGGTTGTGAAGCAGGGGAACATATGTATTATAGGTACATTTCTAGTTAACCCCTCACTTCCCAGACGGTTGAAGGGGGTGCCTAATGGGGGTGACCCCTTTATTACGGACTTTGTACCCCGTTACCGTCACACAAACCCCCGGTCCTCCTGAGGAAAATGGCTTAGAACGAGGATCCAGAGGCTTTTCCACTGACGTTTGAAAGGGTTGCCAAAGCTCAAGATTGGTCTGCAGATCGCTGGGCAACCGCTTTGGCCCCGCTCCTCATACTGCTGCGGCTCATTTTATTCTAACACATTGCCGTTTTTTCCCTGGCTTTTCCTGGAATGCGATGCACTTCACCGGGAGCATGCCGCATTCATTTTGCGTTCTCAGTCACGGGTCGTGCGCGGGTCATGCACGGTTGATGCACGGTTGATGCGTTTATTGAGAATGGTTTGGATTTAATAGGTTGCAAGTCTTCGTGTGTCCGCGAGATGGCAGATATTCATGAATTGTACTGCGCATGCACTTCAGTAATGTGTCGACTTGCAGGTGTTTCATTTAAAAAAGATACCACAGTGTGCTATTGTAAATTGGCCTTGAGACTGAAGGAAGAGGTTGTAAAAATATATCAATTTAGGCTTTTCATATTAAATAAAGACAAAGACCAGTTTCTGTTACAGTATTCTCCAGAGTCCCACCATGAGTGCACAACTGCAGCCCGTGTTCCAAAAACCCGACAGAACGTACGCTTATTTAATATGGGCCGTGATTAATGCAACAGATGATAAGATGGCAACAGTTGTTCAAATTTATCAGTATTTTATCGAAAACTATGACTTTTACAAATTTTCGCCAGCTCCTCATACGTGGAAGCGTGCAATAAGGAAAAGGTTATGTAGCAATCCCTGTTTTTATCGTATTGAACCACAATTTGTTGGAGGGTATTGGTGTGTATCACCGGCTTTTTCCTGTATCTATGATCAAGCAGACGGCAAAAGGTGAAAGGTCGTGTTAAAACTAACTAAGAAACGACAGTCACTGCCAAGCTATGCACCAGCACCAGCACCGGCTTCCAATAACGGTCCCACCGTCAGGGACAACCCTTGCTGTCTATCCAGCAAGCCTGAGACGGATTTCGCGTGCAGTTTCAATCAAGCTTGCATGTACCTAAGCAATTTCCAGCCTCATCAGCTCACTACAGGTGTACTAGTCCCGCTGCAAACTATCGACGTGGATGATCAAGAACACTGGACTGGCAGTGGCCTGGCGCCGGCACCAGCTGAATGGGAAATTCTATGGTGAGTATTGTTGCCGTATTATTTTCTGTGTTTTTTTTCTTTTGACAATACAGTATCAATATTGGCGCGATTCAAAAGTCAAGCGATTTTCCTGTAAGCAATATTATTGGCTGTGAGGCTTCTCCAGTACTGTGCTGCAGATGCTGAACAATTGGTGGAATGCTAGGCACATGCGCATTGGAACCTTCTTGAAAAGCATACAGTATGCATGTCATCACATCGACGGTAGGCGCATGCGCATGTGAACAGGAGACGCCCCCCCGAGAAAATTAATCGTGGGACTGGCTGGGAACTTCTTTAGGGGGCTGACCATTACAGTAAAACTTTTCTTTTTGTTTTTCCTCAGAAAAGAAAACGGCTAATGGAGGGATTTCGATGGATAATATCGCTTTGTGTAACAATGCCTGCACATTGCTGAATCGGATTTAAAAACCCACGTACCAGAGTCTATAGTTTAGTGGCCAGTGTTATTGATTAGGATAGAATACTGTACCTGAAACAGTATGCTGATGTTTTCCAGCCGTACAGTATACAATACTTTTTTATATACAGTATACTGTGTAATAAGCCCGAAACAAAAAAAACTATGCATTTATTCTACATGTATTAAAGTACTGGTCATACAGTATGTGTCTTCTATACAGTGCCAGTACATACAGTACAGTATGTGTCTTCTATTTTTTTTAATACTCTTGTACTGAGCATGCCTATAGTATACAGTACAGTATGCCTGGACAGTAATGTGTACATTCTAGAAACACTGTATTTTGTTACAGTAGCAAAGGAGCCAATGGAACAATGTAAAACAAATCAACATGTTCTTTTATTATGTAGTAAGTACAAAAACATTTATTTACAAATACTGTACAATGTAGAAACATTTTAAGTGCACAGCAATTCAAAACATCAACAGGTGTATGGTTTACTGCTAGTGGAAACATTTATGTACAGAAAGTAAAAACATTTACAGTCAGTCAGTATGGTTTACAGTCACATGTTATAAAAACAAACTCTTTATTCATAAAATATACAAAACGCAACATCTCCTTTATTAAAGAACGGCAAGTCAAAACATATACAGTGGGATGGTGTGCAAAACAGTCTGCACCACTACAGTCCTCGAGGGCAGCAAACAGGCCCGGTTTTCAGGACAACCTTGAAAACCGGGTCTGTTTGCGGCCCTCAGGGACTGGAATTGTGCAGGTCCTGTGTGTGTGTACAGCAAGTTAAAACATTTCGGTTTATATACACTGGCGACACACTTTATTCGAGCTTGGCTAGTCCCACGAATTCGGGTATACCCGGGTGTATTGAGGTTTGTGACTGTTTTCTGCCCGAGTGCATTGAGTTATTTTCCAAGCAGGGATTGAAGCATTTTATTCCCGCTGGCTGCAATACTGCACAGTATTTATATATATACTGCATTACAATTCATGAATTTATGCCATCTGGTAGACACGCAAAGCATTGCAGCCTATTAAATCCTAATCATTATCATTTAACAGATCAGCCGCCCATCAGCCAGGCATGAACCCAGGCTGGGAAGGCAAATGCAATGGGGCTTGTCAGAGGTGAGGAGCGGCGCATTCCAGGTATCTGCCAGGTACATACCGGGTATTTGCTCGAATAAAGTGTGTCGGTGCAGTACAAGTTAAAAACACACAACAACATCTCCTTTATTTAAGTACAGCAGGTCAAAACATGTACAATACAGTTCAGCACAACAGTATGGTCTTACCTGTGATTAAAAAAAATCTTTATTCATAAAATACAGTATACAAAATGCAACATCTCCTTTATTAAACAGCAGGAAGAGAGGTGAAGATGTGTTGCACTGCCTCAATTTCCAACTCCCAATGAGACCGGAAAAAATACAAAGTGAGCACTCAGCTAAAAAACAGGTCAGGTTTATTGCAGGGTGGTGCAGCAAGGGGACAGCAAAGCCACACGAACGCACCTACGCGTTTCGTGCACAGGGCACTTTATCAATAAAAAGTGCCCTGTGCACGAAACACGTAGGTGCGTTCGTGTGGCTTTGCTGTCCCCTTGCTGCACCACCCTGCAATAAACCTGACCTGTTGTTTAGCTGAGTGCTCACTTTGTATTTTTTCCGGTCTCATTGGGAGTTGGAAATTGAGGCAGTGCAACACATCTTCACCTCTCTTCCTGCTGGCTATCTACCTGGATGAACTGCACGCCCTTGATATCTGGAAGTCCTGCAAGCACTAAGGTAATAGGGCCATAGTGCCCCTACATATATGCATATGTTTACCAGTGCCCCTGTTCATTATATATTGGTTACTAGGGGGGGCTGTTATGGTGTTTCATTTGTGGTGGTCATGTGGACCCCACTAGACTCCTAGCCCGCACCTGATAATTGCCATATCATTCATGGACTTTCCACTACTATCCAGTATCATTTACATATGTTATTGAGGAACTTTGACCAATTTGGATGCATCACTTTTTTCCTGTTCTCTCCTTTATTAAAGAAACATATACAGTACAGTGGGATGGTGTGCAAAAAAGTCAGTCAGGCCTTCACCACTGACTGTCCTCGAGGGCAGCAAACAGGCCAGGTTTTCAGGAAAACCTTGAAAACCGGGTCTGTTTGCGGCCCTCAGGGATTGGAATTGTGCAGGTCCTGTGTGTGTGTACAGCAAGTTAAAACATTTATGTATAAATACAAGTTAAAAAATACACAACAACATTTCCATTATTTAAGATTTCCTTCGTAGTTCAATCTGAAGGCCCAGTCGCAGTACAAAGAGTAGGGCACATGGTGCTTAAAAAGTAACAAGGCATACATGTGAGTTGCACCAGCACTCAGCACCCTATACTTCTCCCTGAGTGCCGGTGGCAGATTGCGCAGGGTGATGGCAGGCACCGTATCGATGCGAGCAAATGTAGGTCTTCTGGGAGCGGGTGTGCTTGAGGCGATGGGCGATGGTAGGTTGTCTGGGAGGAAGCTTTCCTCTGGTCTTGGTCGCCGTCTTATCTCCTGGCGTGGTCTTGACGGGGTTGTCATGTCCTCCTCAACGGCATACATGTACACTAAATTTTCTGGTGGAGGGGGTGCGCTTGGTGATGGAAGGGGGTCGATGCTCCAATTCAGCACATCCATGCCACCCTCCTGCTCCGGCGTCGGGGAAACAGAGGCATGAACACCAAGCGTGAAACAGATAATATTGCGCTCTTAAGTGACCTGTGATAAATATATATATGTGATAATAATAAAGGTATTCAATACAACCTGATATAGTGTGGTTTTATGCTGCTGGTCTGATGGGATTGGCTCAAACACCAGGCTAAATGGATACAAAGAAAAGACAGCGCAAAAAAACCATAGTGTAGTAAATTCAATTAATATTTATAAAGTGAAGGTGAGTATTGCACGTACATCAAAATAAAGGGTTAATAGCATGACATGTTTAGGGACATGTTACCACTCAGCAGGAACAGCCAGACACCAATACAGAGATCTTTACACGTTCACCCTCTTTGCTGCCAGCATCCAGGGAGACTCTGTGTTGCTCTGTGGTGGCGAGTCGTGTTGAAGGAGCTCCAGGCAGTGGATCGGCAGAGATGATCTCAGCTCACTTCCGTATTACTCCACGCTGGCGTGTGACGTCATCCGGCGGCGTCTCTCAGCCTCTCGCGTCTCACACGTGTGGATCAGGAGAGATGGTCTCAACTTGCTTCCTTGTTACTCCACGCTGGCGTGTGACGTCATCCGGCGGCGTCTTACAGCCTGTCGCGTCTCGAACGTGTTAATTCTTTAGCGATATTCTTTCTAATGGTGGCAAATTGTCCCAAACAAGTCCCGCAGAGAACTAATGTTCAAAATAGTAGCCACAATGGGAATAGTAGGAACGCGCCCTCTCCTACGCGTTTCGTACTTTCGTACTTCGTCAGGGAACCTTCGAAGTACGAAAGTACGAAACGCGTAGGAGAGGGCGCGTTCCTACTATTCCCATTGTGGCTACTATTTTGAACATTAGTTCTCTGCGGGACTTGTTTGGGACAATTTGCCACCATTAGAAAGAATATCGCTAAAGAATTAACACGTTCGAGACGCGACAGGCTGTAAGACGCCGCCGGATGACGTCACACGCCAGCGTGGAGTAACAAGGAAGCAAGTTGAGACCATCTCTCCTGATCCACACGTGTGAGACGCGAGAGGCTGAGAGACGCCGCCGGATGACGTCACACGCCAGCGTGGAGTAATACGGAAGTGAGCTGAGATCATCTCTGCCGATCCACTGCCTGGAGCTCCTTCAACACGACTCGCCACCACAGAGCAACACAGAGTCTCCCTGGATGCTGGCAGCAAAGAGGGTGAACGTGTAAAGATCTCTGTATTGGTGTCTGGCTGTTCCTGCTGAGTGGTAACATGTCCCTAAACATGTCATGCTATTAACCCTTTATTTTGATGTACGTGCAATACTCACCTTCACTTTATAAATATTAATTGAATTTACTACACTATGGTTTTTTTGCGCTGTCTTTTCTTTGTATCCATGAACACCAAGCAAATGATGTATACCTGCTATGTCAGCTCCTATCTTCTCCATCCGTTGATCCATCCGTTGATCCATATGTTGCATACGTTGATCCATATCTAGCATCCATTGATCCATATCTAGCATCCGTTGATCCATATGTAGCATCCATTGCTCCACATTTAGCATGGTCTCCAGAAGCAGATATATCTTTGCCAGCACAAGAGAGTTCCCGGGGATATCCACACTTATCCCATTCAGCATCTGGTCTAACGAGCTGCTTCTTGTGCATGGCGTGCTGTGCACATCTGGGTGGATGGGTGCAATGGAGGATGAGATGGGGGTTCCATGGAGAGAAGCGGCAGCGATGTCGAAGAAGGGTGGAGGAGGTGACCTATGGATATCCGGTAGAGGAGAAGCGACAGCGTCGTCGAAGAGGGATGGAGAAAGTGACCTTTGGATTTCCGGGCGAGAAGCAGAGTTGTCTAAGACCAAAGGAGAAAGTGACCCGTGGATTTCAGAAGCACCAGCGGCAGCGTCGTTGGATAGAACTGGAGAAGATGGCCTGTGGGTTTCCGGGAGGGCGGCGGCAGCATCGAGGACGAGGGGTGGAGAAGACGGGCTGAAGATTTCCGGGACAGTGGCGGCAGAGTCGTCGAAGCATATGTGAGGAAGTGGTCTGCGGGTTCGATGGGTTGGCTGCCATTCGTTTTGCGTCGAAAGTACATCACCGTATTTCTTCTTGACCTAATAAGTCTGACGTCTATTAAAACCCTTAGCCTTTGGGGTCAGCAGAAGGTTTTCTTTATTGGCCTTAGCCTGTCGCTTTTGCCTTGGCGTGGAAACGGCAACCGCCTTTCGCTTTTTCTGCATGACAGGCACGGCAGAGGCGAGTGGGTTCCTGCGTCCGTAGAATCAGGGTTGATCCATGGAAGCAGGTGGCACAATGCAGTATCTGGACAAGGGCAAGTTCAGATAAAGATCATCGAGTGGTGGACTATGCAAAGTGTGTAACCTTTTATGCATGGCGGCGAGGTGCAGGAGTTGAAAGTGGACGTACTCTAATGTGAGTCATTACTGTGTAAATACACCATCCATTTTGTGGATTGACTGCACATTGAATACACATCGACTAAACATCGAATATACATTCTTGTGTTTGTATTTCTTTCTACTCGCAGCAATGCCTGTTAAAAAGATTTCCAAGGATCTCAGCATGCGAATTAAGGAGATGTACATGAGCGGACACCGAATTGCTGCTATCCAACGCTGGTTAGCTACTTCTGGCCTCGTTGTGCCAGGAACCACCGTGAGCTATTATGCACACGGGAAAACCAGAGAACGCAAAAGGGCACCAAGGGTAACAAACATGTAAGTATATTTATATAACTTAAAAAATTTTTTTATATCAAATAATGTACTGTAGATCTACAGTACTGTATCTAATATTGTTGTTATTTCTGTAGATTTATATTACAAAAGTATATATTTTTTTCTATTTATAGTTAGATTACAAAAGTATATATATTTTTTATATTTATATTTATATTACAACAGTATATATTTTTTCTATTTATATTTATATAACAACAGTATATATATTTTGTAAATTTTGTATATTTATATTAAAACAGTACTGTATATATAATTTTTATATTTATGTTTATATTACAACAGTATATATATTTTCTATATATTTATATTTATACTGTATTACAACAGTATATATATTTTGTATATTTATATTTATACTGTATTACAACAGTATATATATTTTTTCTATTTATAGTTAGATTACAACAGTATACATATTTTTTATATTTATATTTATATTACAACAGTATATATTTTTTATATTTATATTTAAATAACAACAGTATATATATTTTGTATATTTTGTATATTTATATTACAATAGTACTGTATATATTTTTTTATATTTATATTTAAATTACAACAGTATATATATTATGTATATTTATATTTATACTGTATTACAACAGTATATATATATTTTTATATTTATATTTAGATTACAGCATTATATATATTTTTTATATTTATATTTAGATTACAACAGTATATATATATTTTTTATTTATATTTAGATTACAACAGTATATATATTTTTTATAGTTATATTTATAGAACAACAGTATATATATTTTGTATATTTATATTACAACAGTACTATATATATATATATTATATTTATATTACAACAGTATATATATTTTTATATTGCTGCATATTAATAGAACAATATATTGTATCCTGTTGATCTACTGTCTCTAATATTTATACTTATACTTACCGGATTGTTTTTCTTTACATTGTAGGGAGACAACTCTTCTGGTGGACAAAATAGGTGAGGAGAATGATGAGCAGAGTGCATTAAGGGTCAAATACACTCTGCAGGAAAATCACAATCTCACTGTATCCGAGACCAGCATAAAGAAGATGAGACACAACATTGGATGTAAATATGGACGTGTGAGGTTAGTACTGGACAGTACAGGAGGTAAAAGTGTTGTTTAGGAAACTGTACTTTACCGCTAAAATGATTTATTCCTTGTAATTACAGAGCGTACCCCATGATACGGGACGTAAACAAAATAAAAAGATTGGTCCAGGCCCAGGCATGGATCGACAGTGGAGAAACATTCCAGGATTGCATCTTCATTGACGAGTCTACTGTGTCGCTTGAGAGATTTGCAACCTTTGCATTCCACAAAAAAGGCTGCATATCTTTGACGCCGAGGCCAAAACACCCAGTAAAGCTGCATGTGTGGGGTGCCATCTCTAGGCGTGGACCAGGATGCATTGTCATCTTTGAAGGTAAAATATATAAAATATAATGTAGCCTTATGCACTGTACTTTCCTTGTGAAGCCTCATCGTATGCACTGTACTGTACTATTGTGCAGTTTTTTGAGCACTTTTCTTTTCTTGCTATAGGAATCATGAATAAAGCTTTCTTCCAAGACAACATTGTCCCTGAGTGCAATACATCACATGCGAATTCCCGAATGGTCACCGTTTCTACCAGGACAACGACCTGAAGCACACCGCGTCAACAGCGCATCTCCTTGAGCGCGGTATCAACTGGGTGAAGACGCCAGCAGTGTAAGTGCGGTAACCGTGTCTCATTTTTTCCCCACTGTTTTTACTGTGTACTGTATCTCTTAAACTAATTGTCCTTTTTTTCCAATGACAGATCATCAGACTTCAATCTGATCGAAATGGTCTGGCATCAGCTGAAGGACCATATCCGGAAAGTGGCGAAACCCTCCAGAAAGGACGAGTTATTGAAAGGCATTATGAGTTTTTGGAACGATGTACTCACCGTGGAACGCTGCAATAAATATATAGACCATATTGCGACTGTGTTACCCATTGTGATCGCGCGTAATGGGCAAGCATCAGGAAAGTAGTACTGTACTGTAGTATTGTAAGTACAGTATGATACAGGTAAGTATGGCACAGATTTTTTCATTCCTAATAGTCAGAGTATACAGTAGTTACAGTTTTTTCTTTACAGAGAGCAGCACCAGCCATCTGGTTACATAGTAGTTTTTAATAGTAGTTAGAGTATACAGTATTTCCAGTATAGACTAGTTTGACAGTAGTACAGTAACTGCCTTCTAACTGCTCAATTGTTTTCTTTCCAGAGAAAGCAGCACCAGCCATCTACAGTACAGTAGTACTACACATCACACAATGCCATAATAAAGTACGCACATAACTGCACTAATTTTTTGTTTTCTTATCGTTTCAGGAAAAAAGGGTTGCCTGGGGGGAGGTGGGGTGTTGTGTCCAGTCTAATCTGTTTGTACAGTCAAATGTACAGTATATAAACAGCAGTAATTATGTACACAAAACCTCTCCTCTCTCAATGAACTACTGTACTGTACACAGAATGAGGAACAAGATAAAGACGGAAAAAATAATATTACTATATATATATATATTATACATTACAGTATATATTATTAAATAATATTCTTATAAATGTGCATTATTCATGTTTATCCATGTTTTACAAATGTTTTCTAAATGTTTATCCTATTTCAATCTGCCAGAAGAACTTAATAAAGACTGCATTATGTATTATTTTTATTTTTTGGTTCCTGATAAAATAAAATAAATATTTATTTACATTACTGCTAATCATAATCATTGACAACACCCCCCACCCACCCACAGTACACCAATGAATAAGAATGAATGACAAAACAACATGAATCAGTTAATGGGTTTTTTAACTCTCAATTCTCACAATGCTGTGCAAATCAGATTTACATGTCAAATTCGAGAAGGGATTTTCCAAAGCGTTACTGTAAACAAAGCCTCAAAGGGTTGGGGGGGGGTGAGTCATGTGCAGTAATCATCTAGCTCCCATCTCAAAGAGGATTACACGCAGGCGCAGTGAGGCTATGTAGCTCGGCTATGGACGGATTAAGAACACAATGGAATGGCAATATTCAGAAATGTAACGACTCTGTTGAAGGGGGTTGGGTGACTCATGCGCAGTAAGCAGCAAGCTCCCATCTCAAAGAGGATTAGAGTACATGCAGGTGCAGTGAGGAAATTGACGCTCGGCTAGGGACGGATTAAAAACACAATGACTAACTTCAGAAAATTAATGACTCTGTGGAGGTGTCTGTCGATAAGAGTTTGTGTGTGCGTGAGGGAGGGATGAAGGATTAGTTGTGCAGCAGTTCAAAGAAATTACATAGAGTGGAGTACAGTACAGTAATTTCAAAAGGCAGTTCATCATAGTACTGTAATTTGATCCCTACACCCCCAAATACAGTACATAAAAGCACACAAATCAACCATGTGCAGGCAAACGCACATATTGAATATCGTAATATCAAGATTGTTTTAGCAGGCTTGTGGATAAAATAACAGTTAAAAAATCATAATTAAAAATTAAAATTTGGGGGCACTCAAGCAAGCAGTGGTGGGTGAAGTTACAGGCGCATAAGCAGGAATCAACTAGCTCCCATCCGAAAGAGGATTACAGTACACACAGGCGCATAGAGAGGTGATGCTCTGTGCAAATCAAATTTGAGAAGGGATTTTCCAAAGCGTTGCCGTAAACAAAGCCTCAAAGTTCCCATCTCAAAGAGAATTACACGCAGGCGCAGTGAGGCTTTGTAGCTCGGCTATGGACGGATTAACAACACAATGTCAAGATTCAGAAAATGAACGACTCTGTGTAGAGTGGGGGTTGGGTGAGTCATGCGCAGTTAGCAGTTAGCTCCCATCTCAAAAAGGATTACACGCAGGCGCAGAGAGGCTTTGTAGCTCGGCTATGGACGGATTAAGAACACAATGTCACGATTCAGAAAATGAACAACTCTGTGGAGAGGGGGGGTTGGGTGAGTCATGTGCAGTAAGCAGTTAGCTCCCATATACAAAAGGATTACACGCAGGCGCAGTGAGGCTTTGTAGCTCGGCTATGGACGGATTAAGAACACAATGTCAAGATTCAGAATATTAACGACTCCGTGGAATTTCCTTGAGCTAGCCTTGTGTGTGTTCATGGGGGAGGGGGCTACAGGGTACAGCTGCATGAAGTTCAAAGATAAAGACATACTTTAATTTCAAAAGACAGTTCATCATAATAATACTCCCCCAAATACAGTACGTAAAAAGCACAAAAATCAACCATGTGCAGTCAAACACACACGTTCGCAGTCAAAAGCTACAGCACAGATTGAATATCGTAATACAGTTACAATACAGTTTTTGCAGGCTTGTGGAGAAAAAAAAATTCCAATAAAAAAAATTTAATTTTTTTTTTAGGTCACTCACTCAAGCAAGCAAGCAAGCAGTGGTGGGCGAAGTAACAGGTGCATGCGGATTAATCACCGGCTGTCAAGCAGGAATGTGATTGAAACCAGACACACGTTCAAAGGAATGGTGTCGGAGAGATGTACTGCATTGCACAGAAGATAAGAAGTTGAAATACCCTGCAGTGCAGTTAATTATCCTGAGCGAGGGGAGAGCGGTGTATATGCCAAAATGTGACACTGTTACAGTACTGTACACACCTATGCATTTCAACAATTTTCAATAAGACATACTGTACAGCAGCATTGCAAATGCAAATGCATGTATACTTTAAATATGCAAATTTACAATTACTGCGTGCGCACACACAGACTGTGTACTGACGTACGTTGAACCGCGAAGGTATTAGACATCCAAGACAACAGCTCACAAACGCCTCCCTGAGTTTTTACATGACATTGCAGTATTGCAGATGGCGAGAATAAAATGCTAAAATCCCGAGCGCGAAAATAACGCAGTTCACTCCGGGCGAAACAAACAGAAAACCGCACCAAACAGGGATAATCTGAGAGCCGCGGATCTAGCCGACTTAGGGTATCATGCAGTAAGCGGCGGAAAAATGCATTAGCCAGTTTAGCAATTAGCCATGTTTTTGGCGTGTTAAACTGGCTGTATGCTGTAAGGGGCGAATCCCTGGCGAATGAATTAGCCACCACCATTTGATGAAATGGCGTGTAACCGGTGGCGGGACGGCTGCCTGGCAAGAAACTGCCGAGAAGCCGTCCCCTGCCGAGTTGTGTTTGCAGCAGAGAGAGATCCGCTGCTCTCTCGGCGCAAACATTAGCACAATAAAAATTATTTTTAAAACAACTTTTATTCATAGTGTACATGTGCAGGGGGTCTCCGGAGCTGAACCGCATTGGTTTCAGGTCCGGGGACCCCCTGCTTCCCCAGATACAGACCCCTTTATGAGGTGCCGGTATCCCTCTGCATATAAAGGTCCCGATCACGTGACCGCGGAATGTAAACAAAGCAGAGGGATACCGACACCCCATAAAGGGGTCTGTATCTCGGGAAGCAGGGGGTCCCCGGACCTAAAACAAAAGCGCTTCAGCTCCGGAGACCCTCTGCACATCTACACTATGAGTAAAACACACATATCAATAAAGATTCGTTCCTTACCTTACAGGGTATCTGTTATGGTAGCGAAGCAGCATTAATATTTATTTAATAATACTGTACAGTGAGCAGGGGTTCCCCTGAGCTGAACCGCATCACTTTGTGGACCAGGGACCCCCTGCTTCCCGAGTTACAGGCCCCGGTATGTGTGATCGGATGGGCAGTGTCGGCGCCATGTTTATAGCGTCCCATATGCAACGTGCCCGCAAAAACATGGCGTCCACACTGTAACCGATGCCCCAAACTGGGGCTTGTAACTCGGGAAGCAGGGGGTCTCTGAGCCACAAATAAATGCGGTTCAGCTCAGGGGGCCCCCTGCTCCCGCACAATATTATTAAAATACATTAATGCTGCTTCATTACCATAGTGGATAGCCGCTAAGGTAATGAAGGGGTTAACGCAAAATAGCATGTTTATTGGGGACAAAAGACCCCAATAAACATAGCAGCAATACACAACATACAATACAGTAATGGGCAACATTACTATTATCCACAAATGGATAATAGTGCAGTTGTCCATTTAAAATACTTACTGAACAATAAAGACATTAAATACATATAGCACTCACCCATGTGCGGCTGCCATGATGAAGGCCATCCTCATCTTCATCCTGCCCATGCCCCATCCACTTCTGAAAAACAGACACAAGAATAAAAACATCCAATGTAATGTCCCCTAACCCCTTAATAATCATAGCGGTTATTAACCGCTACAGTCATTAAGGGGTTAACCCACCATCACCCACATACCCTCCCCCACTAACCCCCCCACCCCTGAGGCCTAACCACCCTCACCCATTACCCACAGGGGAGTCCTACCAAATACCTTGGGGCCAATACCCCCTCCCCCAGCACATACAGTACCATAATGTGCCAAATAACTATTATCCACATAGGGATAATACATTATTTGGCCATTATTAAACACATTAAATACCCTAGTAAAATAAAGAAAATTCTACTAACCTCATCAATAAGAAGGCTCCGTCGCCAGCATCATCCTTGGGGTCCGTTGCCAAAATAATTAATAGCCAATACATCTCAATGACATTAACATACCAATGAACCCCTTAATCACCTTATCGGGTACTAACCTCAAAGGTAATTAAGGGGTGAAGCCATCCTGCAATGGCAACACCACTTATGCATAACATCCTCAATGAATTAAAAAGCAATTTCCTACACAAATCTCATGTAATCATTCAATCTGAAGCCTCAAATGCCACTTAAAACATTGCATTTACAGTGTATACATGTAGCATAACATGTAAAGTACATGTACACGCTGCAAATCAATGTTAACAATACAATAATCCAACTCAAATAGCCTGACATCACAAGAAGTATATTATGTAAGCAAATAAAGTCACCATTAATGAATTAACACACAGGAATTACATCCCTAAACAATTAAAATACCATCCATACCAATTACACAATTAAGACACATGGCCAGACTCACATGGTACAGCAGCCAATCAGAGCGTGGGAACTCCATCCCTACTCTGATTGGTTCAAGTACCATGTGACAGGCTTTCAATGACGTCATATCCGTTCTTCCCCAAGCCTCTGTCACATGGTCTACTAGAGCCAAACAGAGATGGGATGGAGTTCCCACGCTCTAATTGGCTGCCGTACCATGTGAGTCCGGCCATGTGTCTTTTCATGACGTCATCTTAAAGGCAATTGAAGCAAAGCCATTCTGATTGGCTGTTATGCTACATGTATACACTGTAAATGCAATGTTTTAAGTGTTTTAAAAACAGCCCCCTTGGTTCCTCTACCCTTGGTGTCAGTTCCCTTTGATAGGATTGGAGTAGGGTAGGACCTCTAGAACCTTCTGCGAAAGGACACAGGTTTATTCTTGTAATAGTTGACTATGCAACAAGATATCCTAAGCATTCCCCCTGAGGACAGCAATGGCGAAGCAAGTAGCCAGCAAATTGTTGGAGCTGTTCTCACGGGTTGTACTTCCCCAGGTTATGTTGACAGACCAAGGTACAAATTTTATGGCTAAACTGATGCAGGATGTCTTAAAATTACTAGAGGTCAAGTCTTTTTGGATATCGGTCTTCAATCCACAGACTGACGGATTGGTGGAAAGATTTAATCAAACGCTAAAAGTTATGCTGAGAAAATTTGTAGATTCCGAGAAGAGAGCCTGGGATGAACTTCTCTCTTTTCTGCTTTTTGCCGTGCAGGAAGTTCCCCAGGCCTCCACGGGATTCTCTCCATTTGAAGTACTGTATGGCCGCCAACCCCGGGGTATCCTAGACCTCCTAAAGGAGTCCTGGGTGGAACAGCGGTCCCCTTCTAAGAATACCTTGCAATATGTATTAGACCTTAGGAAGCACCTAGATGTGGTCGGCCATTTTGCTAGGGAGAATCTTAGATCAGCCCAGGACATTCAGGAGAGACATTACAATCAGAATGCTCGCATGAGAGTGTTTCACTCGGGAGACCAGGTGATGTTATTGTTACACAGTTTTGAGAGCAAACTCATAGCCAAATGGCTAGCCCATTTGAAAAACTCCGCCGCAGGGGTGATGTGGATTATGAGATCGCTCAAACAGGGTCCAGGAAGGGTAAACAAATTTACCATGTGAACTTGCTGAAACCCTGGAAGGTGCAGCGGTCTTTTTTCATCCACCCGATGGAGGAGGAAACGAACCTGGGTCCTCATCCCCATGGGGAACATCGTTGGTGACGAACAAATCCCAATGGGTAGACAATTGTCCTCTGAACAATAAGGGGACTTGTTAGAATAATTACACAATTCAATTATGTTTTTTCTGATTTACCAGGGCAAACTAATTTAGTTTCACATGTGATAGAGACAGCACCTGAGGTAAAAGTATGTTCTTGTCCTTACAGGTTGTCTGAAAGACGTAAGGCCCTGGTTGAAAAGGAGGTACAAGAAATGTTACACTTAGTCATGGTTGAGGAATAATGCAGTGAGTGGTGTAGTCCACTAGTTATGGTCCCTAAACCCGATGGGAAGGTAAGATTTTCTGTGGACCTCCGAAAGGTCAATGCGGTATCCAAGTTTGACGCATATCCGTTGCCAAGGGTGGACGAGTTAGTTAACGCCCTTGGTAAGGCGGAATATATATCCACGCTGGACTGAACAAAAGGATACTGGCAAATACTTTTAGAGGAAAAGTCCAAGTGCAAAACAGCCTTTGCCACTCCCATGGGTTTATACCAGTTTGTGACAATGCCATTTGGACTGCATGGAGCCCCAGCCACATTTCAGAGACTCATGGATAAAGTACTGAGACCTCATAGGGCTTATGCCGCAGCCTACCTAGATGACATTGTCATTTATAGTAAACACTGGCAGGCCCATCTAAATAGACTGAAAGCGGTTCTCAGATCTCTAAGAGAGGCAGGGCTCACAGCCAACCCTAATAAATGTGCCTTGGGTAAGGCAGAAACCAAATACTTAGGTTATGCAGTGGGAGGTGGAAAAGTAAGGCCACTAGCCGACAAGGTAGCTACCCTGAAAGAAGTTCCGACCCCCCAAACAAAAATGCAGGTAGTCTCTCTGCTGGGTTTAGCAGGGTACTATAGGCGGATCATCCCCAACTACTCTGAAGTTGCAGCCCCATTAACAGACCTCACAAAAAAGTATACCCCTACACAAGTGGTATGGTCAAGGGAGTGCCAGAGAGCCTTTGAGGATGTAAAAAGGTGTCTATCAGAGGGTCCCGTCCTTAGAAGCCCAGACTTTAACATGCCTTTTGTATTTAAAATTGATGCATCAGAGATAGGGCTAGGGCAGTGTTGTCACAACAGTTTGAGGGAGTGGAACATCCGATCCTTTTTCTAAGTAGGAAATTGTTCCCGAGGGAAAAAAACTACTCGGTGATTGAGAAGGAGTTCCTCGCAGTAAAGTGAGCAATCGAGGCTTTGAAGCATTACCTGGCAGAAGTTCATTTTTACTCTGGTGACAGGTCATGCTCCATTGAAGTGGTTAAATAGTATGAAAGACTCTAATGCTAGGTTGACCAGGTGATATATGGCCCTCCAACCCTTCTCGTTTGAGATTCAGCACAGACCTGGAAAAGAAAATGCGAATGCTGATATTTTCTCTAGAGAAGGGGTGGATGGTCGGGCTTCAGCTGTGCGTGGCCCAGCCACACACTAACAGGGGAGGAATGTAACTGGGTGAATAAACGTCATCAGCCCTATGCCTGGCAGACCTATATTAAGGTCTACAGTGCAGCAGTGACGAGGTTAACTTTCAGCTGAGAGGTCTGGTTAATTAGTCTGGTCCTATGTGCCTCATTAAGTAGCTTTAAAAACCCCATGCTGTACACACATGCAGAGAGTACAGGGAAAACGGCGGTGCATCTGCTGCTGCTGCTGAAGATTGGAAACCACAAATTGCAAACCACAAAATATCCTAGGTGCAAAAATTATTTTAGGGCATAGTAACAGCCAAAAAGAACACTCTGACGCGTTTCCCGTGGTATCCCACTCTTTGATAAAGCGTGGGATACCATGGGAAACGCGTCAGAGTGTTCTTTTTGGCTGTTACTATGCCCTAAAATAATTTTTGCACCTAGGATATTTTGTGGTTTGCAATTTGTGGTTTCCAATCTTCAGCAGCAGCAGCAGATGCACCGCCGTTTTCCCTGTACTCTCTTCAATTGTTCCTTGGTAGGAGCACGCAGGACAGGACCAGGATATCCCCAAGGTCAGCAGTGAGTAATCCATTTATTTCATTTATGTGATCAGTCCCACACACGGTTACCTAGACCACCACATAAGACTTACCTATATGGCTAGTGGCATAATCTATGGGAGTGTGTTTAACATTGGACTATCTGGAATCCTGAGTCTTATGAACTGTCCTATGCTATGAAGATGTTTATATTTTTATATCATGATTAAACATTGCCTACTCCTGGTTAGCATCACAAGTGGGAATTAACCCTCCCCTTCCCTTTCATGTACACACATGCAGCCTGCCTGAAGCATGGAGATACACTGAAACTCTGGAGGGAGAACAGCTGAGATTTAAGGTCTATTTTATGGGACATTTTGTTTGATGCTGAATTGTTTCTGTGGACTTTGAACAGAAAGGGCAAAGCCCTGCTCAGGACATATTGCTTTACTTTATATATGCTGAAGAAAAGCTCTTGTTATTTTTGTGTGCCATATTTTGAGGCTTAATAAAAAGCCTTATCAAGAAAACCCGCGTGTGGTTGCATGTACCCTGCAACACCGTTCAATTAAGTGGATAACTTGAGGTAGGAAAGAGCTAGCACTCTAATTTTTGGATTGCGGCGAGGTAAAAAGAAATCATAAACATACATATAAGGTTTATCATTGTTGAATAAGTAGAACATACTTTTATAAATAAAACGTATTGTATTGGTATTTTAAAATGTACAGGCAGGAACCCTTTCCTGCCAGACCAGCCATGAGTCCATTAACATGCCCATATGTTATGGAAGAAGGAGCTGAGAGATTTTTTCATCTCCGTACTTCAAAAGGCACCCTGCAGAGTTGGTGCCCCTGTGTCTACCAGAAGTCCGGAGTTGAAAAGTCTCAGAGCCTCTACGTGTTAAGGTGGCCGGGATGTTTGTAATTATCAGATACCGGTGCGAAGTATGGGCAAACCCCAGACTTACTGTCGCCAGGTAAGAGGTTGGGCCCGGTGTGCTAAGTAGCTCAGGTGTGAGGTTAGCACATACTCTGTGCGAACCGGGAAGCAACTTCTGCCCTTCTTGTTAGGTACTGGCTAGTCTGGGATAGGTGGGGAAGATTATTCCCATGAGAGGATTGGGTGTTAGATATAGGACCCTTTACCCTATAAAAATGCCTGCAGCCCAGTCCCAGAGAGATTCACCTTACATCTAAGATTCACCTAAGATTTAACAAGGAACGTCCAAGATACAGCGTCAGCGGTTCCGGAGTGTGAGGGGTTAATTACAGCGTTACGAAGATTTGCACCCCTCTTCCAGAATTCGTTTGAGCTAAGGATTCCCGAAAGAATTCTGTAAGGACAATACGAAATACTTCCCTTCGGCGAAGATATAGGGGTGGCAAGTTCGCCCCTAGACAAGGACTGTCGCACGACTCAAATCGCGCACCCACTTGCATGCATGCAGGGGTGCCCAGAGACTTTGTTTTGTTCTGTGGACATTTGATTTTGTTTCCCCATCCCAGTAAGTATTTTATTGACTGTTATTTTGAATATTGTGTATTTGTCTTAAAAGGAAATAAATTACTGTTGCGGCCCCATTTATCCTCCTTCCGTTTTTCACGATCTTTGCCGCCGAGCGCAGCCGCATTAACCAGACAGCGCTAATAGCGCTAAACAATGAAAGCGCCCGCGGTGCCCAAAACGGACGAAAACATGCCGCATCTGCCCGCGATTTTAAAAATCGCGGGGAAACGGCCGTAGGAGGCTAAAGGTGGCCCCCACTGTATGCATTTTATTTATTTATTTATAAAATGTTTTACCAGGAAGTAATACATTGAGAGTTACTTCTCGTTTTCAAGTATCCTGGACATAGTTAATATGACAAATAATACATGGTTAAAAATACAGTTACATAAATTAACAGGGTATACATTATATACAAGACATAGGATGCACAATAAGGGAAGATGTATATTATGGACTTATGTAACAGTTACAGACCAGATTAAAATGTGAGACAGCCTTAGTTTTGAAAGAATTTAAACTGGTGGTGGATGTGAGAGCCTCCGGTAGGTTGTTCCAGTTTTGGGGTGCACGGTAAGAGAAGGAGGAGCGGCTGGATATTTTGTTGAGCCTTGGGACCATGAACAGTCTTTTGGAGTCTGATCTCAGATGATAAGTGCTGCATGTGGTAGGGGTGAGGAGCTTGTTCAGATAGATGGGTAGCTTGCCCAGAAAGTATTTGAAGTCAAGACAGGAAAGGTGAACTTTGCGCCTTGACTCGAGTGATGACCAATATAGTTCTTTGAGCATTTCACAGTTATGTGTGTAGTAGTTGCATTGGAGAATGAAACAAAAAATTGAATTGTAGAGGATGTCAAGTTTGCTAAGGTGGGTTTGGGGTGTCAAGCCATATACTATATCTCCATAGTATATAATTGGCATTAGCATCTGCTGTGCGATACACTTTCTGACCAGCAGGCTTAGGGAGGATTTGTTCCTGTAAAGTACACCTAGTTTGGCATAGGTTTTGGATGTCAGGGTATCAATGTGCATTCCGAATGTTAAGTGGGAGTCAAACCATTTGCCCAGGTATTTAAAACTAGTAACAGGAGTTAGGGTGGTGTTAGCATTAGTTCTGATCTGGAGCTCAGTCACTGGAAGCTTTAAAAATTTAGTCTTGGTCCCAAATACCATTGTTACAGTCCTGTCAGTGTTTAAAAACAGTTTGTTTTGGGAAATCCAGTTTTCGATTCTCAAAAAGTCAGACTGAAGTATGTGTTGAAGGTCGGAGAGGATATGGCTGTGTGCATATAGGATTGTGTCATCTGCATACATGTATATTGAAGCTTCCTTACTAGCTGTGGGAAGATCATTGATGAACATTGAGAAGAGTAGGGGCCCAAGAACAGAGTCTTGCGGGACGCCACAGGTGATATCCAGGGGGTTAGAGTTAGAGCCTGAGATGGACACATGTTGGGATCTACCTGATACTGTAGGTAGGACTGAAACCAGTTTAAAGCATGCTTACCTATTCCAGAGCTCTGGAGTTTGTTAAGCAGGATAGCATGATCAACAGAATCAAAAGCCTTTGCAAAATCTAGGAAAATTGTACCAGTGAGTTGACACCGTTCCATTCCACACTGGATTTCATTGCAAACTTTTAGCTCTGTAGTTATGGTAGAGTGTTTGGGGCAAAAGCCAGATTGGAATTGGCTAGGGAAATTTGTCTTGATATAATAATCGCTTAATTGGGAGTGGACACATTTTTCCATGACTTTGGATAGGATTGGGGGAAGGGAGATTGGCCTGTAGTTTGAGACAGTGTTTTTGTCCCCACTTTTGAAGATTGGGACAACTCTGGCAGGTTTCCAGGTCTTAGGGATACGGCCTGCAGACAGGATAGAGTTGACTATGGAAGCAATTGATTTGGCAATTGCAATTTTAAATTACAATTTATTTTGCTCATCTTGTGTGCTCAATCCAGAATCCCGGTATTAATGTGTTTTAAAACCTTGTCTACCGTGACATGGCTCCTCCCCCCAGGGTTTAAAGCTCACCCCTACCCACTGTCCAGGTAAGCAGGTTTTCTTTTCATGCAGCTGGTTGCGACAGGTTCAATGCCACGACCATTCTTCCCCTAATTATGGAGGTAAATAAGGATTTTAACCAGTTAGTGTTGGGACCTGCGATATTTTGGTCATGCCTTGAAAGTGACTCAAAGTGACGCTTTGGCCAAAGGGTTAACTAAATTACTTTTTTTTCAAGAGATATATAGGTATTTCACTGTGTATTTTTGTCACATTGGATGGTGCTCTGGACTTCTTTGTTTCTGCTACTGTAGCTTTGCCAGTCCATGTCGAGGGAAAAAAAAGGGCTACCGTTTTTTTTCAGACTTGAAATTCACATTGAATGCGAAGTCATTCTCGACAAATCCCCAAAAGGGGGGAAGGTCCAACTACAGTACTCTAATGCTGTGATGCACATGTGTGTCAAACAAGGCAAAGTAATTACTTAGCCAAGAACCCAAGGCTCAAATTAATGTGTCTTTGTTTTTAAGGAAGCTCCTATGGCTCGGGGGAGTTAAGGATAATGACTCAAATGCCTTTTGCAACTAATTTAGTCCGTCTTTGTTTAATGTGAATGTGTCCTTGAAACTTGGAACTGCTTTAAAATGTAATAAAGAGTTAACACTCACAGAGACCACTCACAGAAATAGTACTGAATAAATAGTACAGAAAAAGTTGCAGCGTCAGCGGTTCCGGAGTGTGAGGGGTTAATTACAGCGTAACGAAGATTTGCACCCCTCTTCCAGAATTCGTTTGAGCTAAGGATTCCCGAACGAATTCTGTAAGGACAATACGAAATACTTCCCTTCGGCGAAGATATAGGGGTGGCAAGTTGCGCCCCTAGACAAGGACTGTCGCACGACTCAAATCGCGCACCCACTTGCATGCGTGCAGGGGTGCCCAGAGACTTTGTTTTGTTCTGTGGACATTTGATTTTGTTTCCCCATCCCATTAAGTGTTTTATTGACTGTAATTTTGAATATTGTGTATTTGTCTTAAAAGGAAATAAATTACTGTTGTGGCCCAATTTATCCTCCTACATCCCCAAAAAAATTTGGGGATGTTTTCCGTTTTTCACGATCTTTGCCGCCGCGCGCAGCCGCATTAACCAGACAGCGCTAATAGCGCTAAACAATGAAAGCACCCGTGGTGCCCAAAACGACTGAAAACATGCCGCATCTGCCCGCGATTTTAAAAATCGCGGGGAGACGGCCGTAGGAGGATAAAGGCGGCCCCCACTGTATGCATTTTATTTATTTATTTATAAAATGTTTTACCAGGAAGTAATACATTGAGAGTTACTTCTCGTTTTCAAGTATCCTGGACATAGTTAATATGACAAATAATACATGGTTAAAAATACAGTTACATAAATTAACAGGGTATACATTATTTACAAGACATAGGATGCACAATAAGGGAAGATGTATATTATGGACTTATGTAACAGTTACAGACCAGATTAAAATGTGAGACAGCCTTAGTTTTGAAAGAATTTAAACTGGTGGTGGATGTGAGAGCCTCCGGTAGGTTGTTCCAGTTTTGGGGTGCACGGTAAGAGAAGGAGGAGCGGCTGGATATTTTGTTGAGCCTTGGGACCATGAACAGTCTTTTGGAGTCTGATCTCAGATGATAAGTGCTGCATGTGGTAGGGGTGAGGAGCTTGTTCAGATAGATGGGTAGCTTGCCCAGAAAGTATTTGAAGTCAAGACAGGAAAGGTGAACTTTGCGCCTTGACTCGAGTGATGACCAATATTGTTCTTTGAGCATTTCACAGTTATGTGTGTAGTAGTTGCATTGGAGAATGAAACAAAAAATTGAATTGTAGAGGATGTCAAGTTTGCTAAGGTGGGTTTGGGGTGTCAAGCCATATACTATATCTCCATAGTATATAATTGGCATTAGCATCTGCTGTGCGATACGCTTTCTGACCAGCAGGCTTAGGGAGGATTTGTTCCTGTAAAGTACACCTAGTTTGGCATAGGTTTTGGATGTCAGGGTATCAATGTGCATTCCGAATGTTAAGTGGGAGTCAAACCATTTGCCCAGGTATTTAAAACTAGTAACAGGAGTTAGGGTGGTGTTAGCATTGGTTCTGATCTGGAGCTCAGTCACTGGAAGCTTTAAAAATTTAGTCTTGGTCCCAAATACCATTGTTACAGTCCTGTCAGTGTTTTAAAACAGTTTGTTTTGGGAAGTCCAGTTTTCGATTCTCAAAACGTCAGACTGAAGTATGTGTTGAAGGTCGGAGAGGGTATGGCTGTGTGCATATAGGATTGTGTCATCTGCATACATGTATATTGAAGCTTCCTTACAAGCTGTGGGAAGATCATTGATGAACATTGAGAAGAGTAGGGGCCCAAGAACAGAGTCTTGCGGGACGCCACAGGTGATATCCAGGGTGTTAGAGTTAGAGCCTGAGATGGACACATGTTGGGATCTACCTGATACTGTAGGTAGGACTGAAACCAGTTTAAAGCATGCTTACCTATTCCAGAGCTCTGGAGTTTGTTAAGCAGGATAGCATGATCAACAGAATCAAAAGCCTTTGCAAAATCTAGGAAAATTGTACCAGTGAGTTGACACCGTTCCATTCCACACTGGATTTCATTGCAAACTTTTAGCTCTGTAGTTATGGTAGAGTGTTTGGGGCAAAAGCCAGATTGGAATTGGCTAGGGAAATTTGTCTTGATATAATAATCGCTTAATTGGGAGTGGACACATTTTTCCATGACTTTGGATAGGATTGGGGGAAGGGAGATTGGCCTGTAGTTTGAGACAGTGTTTTTGTCCCCACTTTTGAAGATTGGGACAACTCTGGCAGGTTTCCAGGTCTTAGGGATACGGCCTGCAGACAGGATAGAGTTGACTATGGAAGCAATTGATTTGGCAATTGCAATTTTAAATTACAATTTATTTTGCCCATCTTGTGTGCTCAATCCAGAATCCCGGTATTAATGTGTTTTAAAACCTTGTCTACCGTGACATGGCTCCTCCCCCAAGGGTTTAAAGCTCACCCCTACCCACTGTCCAGGTAAGCAGGTTTTCTTTTCATGCAGCTGGTTGCGACAGGTTCAATGCCAGGACCATTCTTTCCCTAATTATGGAGGTAAATAAGGATTTTAACCAGTTAGTGTTGGGACCTGCGATATTTTGGTCATGCCTTGAAAGTGACTCAAAGGCTTATACGCTTTGGCCAAAGGGGTAACTAAATTACTTTTTTTTCAAGAGATATATAGGTATTTCACTGTGTATTTTTGTCACATTGGATGGTGCTCTGGACTTCTTTGTTTCTGCTACTGTAGCTTTGCCAGTCCATGTCGAGGGAAAAAAAAGGGCTACCCTTTTTTTTCAGACTTGAAATTCACATTGAATGCGAAGTCATTCTCGACAAATCCCCAAAAGGGGGGAAGGTCCAACTACAGTACTCTAATGCTGTGATGCACATGTGTGTCAAACAAGGCAAAGTAATTACTTAGCCAAGAACCCAAGGCTCAAATTAATGTGTCTTTGTTTTTAAGGAAGCTCCTATGGCTCGGGGGAGTTAAGGATAATGACTCAAATGCCTTTTGCAACTAAATTAGTCCGTCTTTGTTTAATGTGAATGTGTCCTTGAAACTTGGAACTGCTTTAAAATGTAATAAAGAGTTAACATTCACAGAGACCACTCACAGAAATAGTACTGTATGCAAAGTAGATCAAGCCTAGCAAAAGTTGAAAGTATTGAATTATAAATATAGAATAAAAGAAATACATTTTTATTTGTGTGGTTTCTTAGCAAAATTAATAACACACGCAAGTCTACTGTAATTATTCTGCAAAATGCAACGTCATTGATAAAATAAAACAGTAGAGGTGATAACAATGTAAAAAAGTATTGAATATGAACACATAGCATCATACTGTATAAGGTTTTGTATAAAGCGCACATTTATTCTCTCCTTCTCAATAAAAATTACATTGTCACTTTATATTTTTTGCCTCGTTGGATTTTTAAATCAGATTCACATTGTGCAAGCAACATTTAAAAAAAGCGATATTAGAGTTCCATCGAACTTCCTCCTTATCATTTGCTTCTTGATGTCAAAGTTTCTTATCTGCTATTATTTCCAGTATTTCACATGCGCAAGTCGCGCTGTAGTGTGCATGAGTACAAGCATTGATACTGTATGGCAAGCAAACTGTACACTACTATAGTGTCATTGGGAATTAAAGCAGCAGTTTAAGCAATACCCTACTGTACATGTGTGTTTTTTTTTAATAAATCAGTTCTGTACTATGAGAACAAACTTTGAGCATTTAAATTTTTTTAGAAATGTTTGAAAGACATTTTGAATGTTTCTAATGTACTGTAGGAAGCATTTCCAAAGTGACAGTACCCTACCCCTTCTGATAGGCTGTTGCTCTCCTTAGCAGTCCACCAATTGTATCTACTGTAGTAACTGCACAGTCAATCATATTGCAGGACTACTGTACATTTTCAATAATGCTGTGCAAGAATTTAATTAAATAACCCTGAGCAAAGCGATTGATTACAGGAGAACAGATCGATCTGCAGCTTACTAAAGCTAATCACTTGTCTGTATGCATATTGTATTGATGCACATATTGTTTTTTAAAACAGTTATATATTTTTTTAAACGGCAACTTGAACTGCATCTTTAAACTTAATACTATACTGTATAGTGTAATACAGTAAACTGTAGTACCTTATATTTACCTTCATTTAGAACTTTGCCAAACAGGTGGCAATGAGCCACTGTCACGCCTGTAGAAAATGCTACCTGTGAAGATATCATACCTAGTCCACCATCTCCTGTTCTCATAATTTCTTTGCTGGTTGTCACAAATACGTTACAGTAGTATGCAAGTAACCCAGTGGGTGGGAGGACAAGCGCTCAACTATAAACATTGACCTGATGCAGGTTTCAGAACTCAAGTGAAGTGCTAACAGATATGGGAGAGGGAGCGGCTCAGTGAATAAAGAACCGACTGGCACTGAGTTTGAAGCAGGGGAACCTGGTTCAATTCCCAGTGTCGGTTCCTTGTGACCTTGGGTAAGTCACTTCATTTCTCTGTTCCTTAGGCTCCAAAAACATAGATTGAATCTCCACGGGGAAGGGACTGTGTCTGCAACATGTCTCTGTAAAGCGCTACATAAAACTGGCAGAGCTATACAAGAACAAACAATTAACAAATGCAGAAGATGGAATGGAACAGGACCAGATGTAAGTTACAAGAACAAGACAGTATTGAATCAGATTGCTGAAAGCAAGATCATAGCACAGGAACAGATTTTCCCTTAAACTAAATTGGAGACAGACATCCTCACAAAGAGAGCAAGTGTTATTCTTGCTGTTACATACTGTTCCTTATACAGCTGGAGGAGACAAGAGCAATCAGGTTGCTAATCATTGAGTGATAGTGATTATATGCTAAAAGATGTAAATTGCAGGCATTATTGAAATTTCTGTTCTGACAATGCCTGGATTTTTTTTCACCTTGCTAAATCAGAGAACAGGATTTAATTACTTACTTTGCTAGTGTGGGTGGGAGGTCTGAAGGTGGCCTAATGGTGGGAGGAGTGTGTGACAATTTAGCTTCTAATAGTAATAAGCCCCTCAGAACAGGGCATTACCTGTCAATGAATCATCATAGTGTGAAGGAAAAAATAAATTAAAAAATGTGTGTGTGTTATCTGAATTGGTCTGTTTCAAATGATTTCAAATATAATAAGATATACCTTTTTTTAACCCTTTGGGGTGGGAAGAAATATATCCGTATTAGGGATACTGATTAAATCTTCTATATTCTGTAGGTGTGGTTGCTTGACTCATTCCAGTGAGTGAAGGGAGTACAGTATGTATGCGTGAACCACTGACATAAATATGTACACTCTGAGAGAAATAATTAATGTATGTGTATACATGAGCAAAAAATAACTGTTTCAGTCATCTAAGTTAAAGTAGAAAGTTCAGTAGGTTTCCTTTCAAAGTTTAAACATGGTTAATGTGGCTGGTATAGTAAGCAAAAGGGAAGGTTTATTTTTGCTGCCCCATCCACTATGATAACCACTCCTCATTAATAAACATCTTAAAAACAAAAAACAAGGGGAACAGAAAATAGCAAAATATCTTTAATATATTCAAATATATAAAAACATGTGTAAAATTCACACAAAATAGGTAAAAATTGTTTGTATAGTCATCTGGTTAGGACTATAAACTCCCACTGGGATGTGGCTGCTGGAGCACTATGTTCTTCTGTCCATTTCTGTGTTCTGCAAAAGATTTAAACCTCCTGGTCCAGATTACTGTGCTGTGTCACACACTCTATTATGACTAAATGTACTGAATTCTTGCATCTTAGTGTATCTTCGAGTTTTCTATTCTCAAGTGCTAGAAATGTAACAATAATAGCTTTATCTTATACAGGGTCAACTACCTTTTGTCGACCATTTGCATTGCGAGTTCTGCACGGAAACCTCTAGCATGTCATGAGGTTCCAGAGGACAGATTAATGGCCCATCGGATTAACACAGTGGGGTCCCTGCTGTGTGAATCCTACCGGGCTTCATCTGTCTGTAAGAGATGTGCAGTATGGCTAAGGCCCCGTCCTCCGGATTCATGCTCACCTGGCAGCGTAGCGCATGCAGCGACTACAGATACGATCGGCGGTCTGTAGTGGAACTCTAGGGGAGTGCAGGGTGGCTGGGCCATGACGGGGCACGGCCATGACGGGGCATATCTGCACTGTCATTGGCTACGCGTCACCATGTGACTGCATCGGCACAAAATTATTGTCTTCGCAACACAGCGCTTTGTGCACCCACAAACACACAGCCCCCCAATTCTGTATTATTTAAATAATATAAAAGCCCTATGATCACCTGTTATTGGCACGCAGGTAAGGGACTGATTCAGTCTATCTCTTACTGCCCATTTATTACAGACAGGTGAAACCTGGTAGGATTCACAAAGCGCGAATCACATTCGAACGCAGGGACCCCCACTGTGTTAATTTGATGGGCCATTAAATCTGCTGTGGTCTATCTCTTGAGGTATATGGTGATTTGGCCGGGGTTTTGTCCTGGGATTTGGTCGACAACAGGCAGTTGCACCCACACTTAACTACAAATGGTACTCAAAGCACTTCACAGTTCCAGTATAGTGTGTGGTACTGTATGTAGCACATTGGATTTTTTTATGAACAATTCCTGCCCAGATGAGGCCTGAGGCCAAAGGAAACAAGTGACTTGCCCAGGGGGACATGGAGCTGACACCAAGAATTGAACCCCTGATTGAAGCTCATTGTCACTGTTTACAAAGTCAGGGTCTTTACTCACTGAGCCACTCCATCTCCTCATGGAAACATACTGTACATGGTGGAGAATGTCCTGTTCAATTAAAATTCTATTGTTTTTTCCTTTTCTCTGTCTGTACCTAACATTTTGGATTGTTTCTAATAGGTGACATGTGTTCAAATTTTTCACGAAAACCATAATAAACATTGTCCATCTGGTGGAAGAATGCACAGTGTTATTCACAAATTATATTTATCCCACTTTATTTTCTGGATAATTGAAAAGGGCTCAAAATGCACACAGCACTTTCTTAGATAGTTGTCCACTTAATCAAAAGCTATGTTTAAAGAAATATTCCATGTGCAATAATATTCATGGTCCAATTGTATACATTCATTAGAAAAAGCAATAACTGTGGCTATATATTGGTCACAATGTTTGGCATGTTAGTGTCTGTGGGCATGTGAGGTTTGAATAGAGAGGCAATTCAATGTGTACATTAATTTTAATTTTTATGGTCCACTGCAACAAATGTATTCTTCATGGGAGGGAGTCTCTGACAGCTTGTATGCAAATTTCAGAGTTAAATTCCTGTGTACCAGCAAAGACATACCTTAGAGTAAATGTAAACAGACATTTATGGGCCTATACAGTAAGTGTTTATAAGCCACTTATTGAGCACTTATCGCCCAAAATGCCTACTGCTATTCAGTAAGCGTCGATAAGTAGGCATCAAATGAATGAATCGGCTAAAAAAAGTGTTAAAAAAAAAAATCACAGAGTGAGCGGTGATAAGCCATTTTTCGCTGCTTTTCGGAATGTTCATAAACTTGTGCAATTCTAATAGCCGCAAACACATTATTGATGCCTATCGCAGTTCTAGAATGGTAATTTTCTCCCCAAATCCAAACGCCAGGAAAAGTTGGTGGGAGGGGGGTGAGAATCTGACGATGAGCGACACCATGGATCTTAGAAAAAAATGCCTTTTTCCTGCATCAGATTGATGCCGGGGTCTCCGGAGCTGATACCCATTAATATTAGCACCGGAGACCTCCGGCATGAATCAGATGCATGAAAAATGCATTTACAGGCAACTTCATTACATTAGGGGCTTACTGCTAAGGCAATGAAGGGGTTAACCACCAGTGCCATGTTTATTGTGGGTAGTGGGGGTGGGTGGAGGTGGTATTTGGCCCTTGGTGGATGTTTAAGCCTTGAAGGGGGAGTTGCTGGTGGAGTTAACCCCTTCATTACCTTAGCGGCTAATACAACTAAGGTAATGAAGGGGCTAACCCGTCCTGCTAACCACAATAAACATGGCACTGGTGTTTAACCCCCTTCATTCCCTTATCGGATATCTACTAAGTTAATGAAGCTGCTTTAATGTAATTTTTATTAATAGTGTGTGGGAGCAGGGGGTCTCCTGAGCTGAGCCGCTTTGATTTCAGCCTCGGGGACCCCCTGCTTCCTGAGATACAGGCCCCGTAAAGGGGTGCCGGTATCTCCTATGCATGTAAATGCCACGTGACCGTGGGAATCAAATGCATAGGAGATACCGGCACCCCATAATGGGGTCTGTATCTCGGGAAGCAGGGGGTCACGGACCTAAAATCAATGCAGTTCTGCGCCGGAGACTCCCTGCTCATCTACACTAGTAATAAAATGTATATTACAAAACATACATTTCTGGCGAGATTTGCGCAGGGAGAGGTGCTCTCTCTGAGCAGCTCTCACTGCAGCAGAAAGGAATCGCCGGGTTAGGCTTTTTCTTAGAGGCGATCTTCACGCTGCCGGCATCTCGCCCATTTTGTGAATTTTGCTATCACAGATAATCGATGCTTTCTGAATACTGTGATAGCAACGCTCACAAAAATGACGATTTAAATGGCCCGGCGATTTATTTTATGAACCTTTACTGCCTAGGTCCCTTAGTCTTATGACCAGGAATCACCCTGCACAGTAAATCAAGTAGCTTTACTTGGTTGCACTGGCAATATTGAATCACATTGACCCCATAGTGAAAGACTGAAGCCATGGGGAACTAGGTATAACACATCTTGTGAAACATTTACACATTTTTTGTTGTTTACAAGTATTGTAGTTATATCCCATAATTAATCCAAAATGAACCCCCTAATTGTACATGAAAGGATAAAAAGTAAAATGAATCTGTTAACAGTCGATCCCTGAGCAGCTGCAGGCAAGCCAAGAAGGGTGGGACATTCCTCTCTGCAACTCCTGGAAGTTTTCCCCCATCCCCACCCCCACCCCCACTCCCACCCCCCAATTGCAGCTTAGCTTTTTAAAAATGGTAGCCACACTCAGACATCGTTATAAGCGGCTCTACATTGTAGCAGATCACGCTATAATGGGGTTGAGCTGTAGTAGGAACTGTGTTATTTTAGTTAGGAGGTCAACTACTACTAGAATTATTTTGTTGGTTTGAGATGGAGGAAAATCCACTGTGAAGTTAAATTATATTGTAGACTAGGGAGTTAACTGGTGACATTGTGAATAATGGCTGAGGAAGACCAATAGGCAAATAGCGACGAGCTTTGCATTTTTCTCAGGACAAATCTTTACATTGCTGGCCAGCAAAAACTTTGAACAAATAAATGATATGTTTTAGATTGGCCTAGATGACCAGGCAGCTAGATATGATATATTTTCCCAAGTGAGAATCTTGCTGTTCCTTCTGCAATATACAGACATGATGGTATAGCTATTGGTATGGAATAGTTAAAGTGTTTTCCGTCCATATAATTGGGGAAGGGGTGAATGGTGTTTATAATGGGTGTGGCAAGTAAGTCTTCTAGTTGCCCCAAACAAATAAAACTTTGAGAGTAAGAATTCTGAATCAAATATTGGGGATAATGGGTCTGCCTTACAATTTTGAGTGCCATGGCAAATACAAATGTGAAAATGAAAACGACAAAAGAAAAATGGCCATTAAACTTTCTTTGATTACATTAAGTCATAAAGCAGAGATAAAATAATCCACATTTTTTCCTTCAACCCACATTTGTACAGCATGCATAGTTCTTTCCAGGAGGTGAAAACTGTGACACCATTCTCTAAAATCAGGTTTTATGACTAGTAAAATCAGGTTTTATGACTAGTTGTGACGATCGAGGGGGGCCAAGGCAGTAATAAAGGGGTTACACCCGGCTGGCAGCCTCTAAATCATGTTGGGACTGAAGGGGTTAATGTGTAAACTGTGTGTAATAACTTGCATTCCCCTTCACCATCTGTATTTGTCCCAGATTGCAGCTGAATTCCCCAGCTGCAATGCATTTTAAACGGTGTGTCCTCTAAATCATCTTGGGAGGGAAAGGGTTAACTGTATTGGGTGTATAATCCTGTGTTCCCTGCCCTAAAACGCGATTAATTCACTGGAAAATGTATCTTGGGTTCACAATAAGCTAGCAGCCTAATTTTTTGGAGGTAAGCCAGTACACATATCGGAAAGGCTGCACATATATTTATAACATATTTCTTCCAATAGAAGGTATAGTTTATAACCTGTAATACTTTTTTCTATATGTTATAATGAAAGGACGAATTGACCATATGAGGCTTTTGATGTGTTTAGTGTATGCAAGGGGGGATAATAAGTGGCTATGTGCAAGGCGGGGATAGTAAAGATGTGATAACCATTTGACTTGTCAGAAGTCACACCTTTAGACAAAGCCCTACCTAAATATCACCCCACCCAGACTCATGGTCTCCAGTTATTCTGGGCCATTTTTACTAAGCAGTGCTACCAAGCTGCTCACTGAGCATGCTCAGAGTTACCTGGGCTGGCCTTATGACCATTTCCCACGTTACCTGGCAGGTTTTGATAGGAGGAAGATATTCTCCCAACAATGGAATTGAGCGAAGGTTAGGTATAGGGACCCCTGTCAGTAAAGATGCGTGTAACCCTCATTCCTGTGTTGTTGTTGAATCCTGTGAAGATCTAATCCTGAGGAATGAACTGCTACCAGTGTGACCTGGTATTTAATTCCTGTGATAGCTGTTCATGATGTCCTGAATTCAAGGGTGAACTGCTATCCCTGCGTCGGGATATTTCACCCTATACCATCTTGTAAGTGTTTTTATCCCATTTTATTCATTTTACTGTTTGTGTTATTCTGAAAATAAATAAACTTACAGGTTTATTTTATCGCTGTCTTGCTACAATCAGTTCCCAGTGATTTTGTGTTGATAAGTTCTGTTCCACCGTGACAGGCTTATATTAACTGGTGGCAGTGGCGGGATAAGATTGAGCCTGTGCTACAGTTTACTGCAGGACTCTGTAACACAGGGGGAGCCATCCCCCGTTTTCAGGCCATTTGATAGGCTAGTCACCAGTCACATGATTAATAAGCCTGTAGCTGCGTCTACCACTTACAATAGATGGGACACGATAAATACGCAGCAAGGGGAAGTTTACTGTATTCACCTGCTCCTGATGAAGCTCCGCCTGGAGAGAAACACGTAGGGCGTAGTGACGTCACATCACGTGGTGCCTCGGATCTCCTGACTGCCGTCGTCGGTGTGCATGGAGCCTCTCAACACATCTCCGATGCTACAATATAGCTAAGTACTTTACCAATGCTACAACTTGATACTAGTGTTCATTTTACATACCATCTGTGCTGTACCATCACCGTCATTAGAGTGAGTGAGCTTTATGTAAACCTTGGCAGTGATGTTAGAGCTGCGCTGTTCTTAGAAACAGCTTTTATATGTCAGCTTAGTTAGATGAGGGATTTAACAGCACTATCATTCTCTTGCTAAAAAGTAGCTTATTATTTAGAACCATTCATGTCATCTGATTACAGCACACAGAATGCCGCAGGCTCACCTATTAGATAGAGTGAGCTTATTTTAAACCTTGGCAGTGATGTTAGAGCTGTGCTGTTTGTAGAAAACGGTGTTTATGTCAGTTTAGTTTAGTGAGGGACACATGCACACGCATATCCATGCACAGTATTGCTACTTACATCTGAGGAGTCAAAATCCATGCTACCATGTCTGAACTGAATTGTAAACAGGACCTATACTATACAGTATTAGTATGTTTCAATGATTGGTCTGCTGATTCAACAATTATGGGACTCTCTTACAGTTGTATACTAATGGCTAATTGTTACTGTTAAAAGCGGTCAATTAACACTGCTGGAATTTATGTCATTTATTATCATGGACCTAGTTACCAAGAAATAGGCAACCTATTGTTGTGAATATCAACAATATATGATATGAGATAACACATGGTATGTTTCATTGGCTCAACTATTAATTGGTGACAATTTGTCCACTTACAGCAAGTATTGAATGCATGGGTAATTGATTGTACCGAATTGTGTAGGCAACTGTAGACATCCATATGCTAATTTGAGTAGCAATTTTGTGCATAGCTCATATTGGTGTCCACTTCACCATTGTTAAAGGTGAATGCCTTAATATGGCAGTCAACATAGATTTAAGCACCACGTGTTACATTTTAATTATTTTATTTTATTTTTCACTTCTTCACAGTTTTTTTCACTATTATATATGCACTGAAAAATATAAAATGATTAGTGCAGAGTACACCACAAATGTACTTTCTGTGAATAACTGATTGACCTAGTCAGCCTTTCATTTATATGTTATATACCCTTTATTACTGGCCTGGCCCCCCTCGATCGTTACACTAGTAACTCCTGGTCCATTATCCAATGTTTTGCTCTGCAGATATTAGTTTGAGTGAATAGAAAGCATAAGTATGAAGTACCTTGGAAATGTCTAAATACTGTGAGAAAATGTATCCTAGAGCAAGGTTGAAAGCATTGTTTCTATGAAATAATGTATTCCCAGGTCATTATGTACCAAGATAGGGTCCGATGTGAAAGCCTCCCTCAATTTATCAAATGCATGTTGGTCCTTTTGGGAAAAATAAAACCTTAGACAAGAAACCCCAGAGCTACATCCAACATTACAAATTATATAGATTTAATAAAAATAGCAATTTCTGCGCTCCTATTAATTTGGGCTAAAATATACGTGATCTCATGAGTATGGGTCATTTACTTAAACCCTTGAGCCAAAGTGTTATAAGCCTGCAGCCATGTCACGACCAATTTGTAGGTACCTACACTGAATGTGTACCGTATTGGCCCAAATATAATTCGGCCTCGCACATAATACGACCTTAAGTTTTGAAGGTGTTCTACATGAAAAAAAAAGGCATTAGGCTGCGCATAAAATATGAGTACAGTTTTAAGAAGGACATTTTTAGGAAAAAAAAATTGCACTATATTCGGGCCAATACGGTAATTTCTTATTTTCCTATGGATTAGTGAAATATGTGAAAAGGCCCAGAAGGAGTTAAATAAACAAAGCATATGCTTTTGTGATTTAGTTCAATTAAAAGCTGGCCAAAGCCAGTATCATATTTCCCTTATTAAAGAGGTGGACTGTGGGTGCACAAATTCCCTAGTATGGCCAGACAGACAGAGCCCCTACCAATTCTGCAATTAACATAAAGGTATACTGTAATACACCTAATTGTCAGTCTACACATCACCGACCATTGGATCACAGGTGAATGTTTAAGGCCCGGGCCATAGAGGTGTGGGGAGAGCTGAGGCACGCTAACGCTGAGGCTCGCCTGCTTCAGTCAGCGTGATTGCACGGACTTGCAGGCGAGCCAGCATGCACGTGAGGAGCCGGGGGGAGGTGGTTGGAGGCGGAGCAGTGATGTCGCTATGCCAATCGCCCACGACACACTGACGTCAATGTCACGGCGCCGACGTCACGGTGCCGTGACGTTGACACTGCTGTGCTGTGATTGGAGGTTTTCAGCCGACAGCGCGCTAAAAAACAGCTTGGCGCTCGGCTGAAACCTCCAACTCCTCAGCACGCCTGCGGACGCTCGCGTGAGCCCCCTCTCAAGGCATCCTCATTGAGGATGCAGGGGCTCAGCGCGGAGCGTCCGCACACCTCAGCACGGCTGGTCCATCTATGGACACAGCCAAAGGCTGACAGATATAAATGTGTAAGTTTTAATATTTCACATTAGTGGATTGTGCACCCAGAGTTCACCTCTATAATATGGGAACTATGATACTGGCTTTGGCCAGCTTTTAATTGCACTAAATCACAAAAAGCATATGCTTTATTTATTTAACCCCTTCAGTGCCTTTTCACATATTTCACAAATATATAGGACAATAACAAATTATCAAAAACAAAAATAAATACAATTTACACATACTCGGTGGTCATGCCGTGATGGGGCTGCAGGCTTATAACGCTTTGGCCAAAAGGTTTAACTAAATGACCCTTATCATGAGATCAATAGTTCAATAGTATATTTTAACCCAAATTGGTAGGAGCGCAGGAATTGTTATTTTTGTTTTCCATATACCGGTATGTAAGGCCAATCCTTTTACCAGCAGCAAACTTCTAAAGGGAGGAGTGCGGTAATATGTACAGTCTTCCACATACAGTATATAGGTTTAATATTTATCTGTTTATATTCTCATAAGCAAATATAATGTTGTTCAATTCCTTGACCAGAGTATTTAAAACTTACTACCTTGTCACAGTATGCCCATTTTGTAGTTTACCGGGGCTGTGTACTGTTGCGGCAGCTTTTATTCTAACAAATCACCGGTTTGTCCCTGGCTGGTTCCTGGAATGCGACGCTGTTCACCTGGTGCATGCCGCGTTCACCTTGCATTCCCAGCCATGGGTCATGCCCGGCTGATGCGTTTATTGATAATGGTTTGGATTTTAATAGGCTGCAATGCTTCGCGTGTCCGCCAGATGGCAGAAATTCATGAATTGTAATGCGCCGAATCAGTAATGTGTCGGCTTGCAGGTGTTTCATTTAAAAAAGATACTGTACCACAGTGTGCTATTGTAACTTGGCCTTGGCCTTGAGACTGAAGGAAGAGGTTGCAAAAATTTATCAATTTAGGCTTTTCATATTAAAGAAAGACAAAGACCAGTTTCAGTTTGTGTTACACTATTCTACAGAGAACCACCATGAGTGTTCAAGTGCAGCCCGCTTTCCAAAAACCCGACAGAAGTTATGCGTATTTGATATGGGCCGCGATTAATGCAACAGATGATAAGATGGCAACAGTTGCTCAAATTTAACATTATTTTATCGAAAACTATGACTTTTACAAATTTTCGCCAACTCCTCATACGTGGAAGCGTGCAGTAAGGAAAAGGTTATGTAGCGACCCCTGTTTTCACCGTATTGAGCCCCAATTTGTTGGAGGGTATTGGTGTGTGTCACCGGATTTTTCCCGAATCTATGATCATGGAGGCGGCAAGAGGCGAAGGGTCATGTTAATACCAACTAAGAAGCGACAGTCGCTGCCAAGCAATGCACCAGCACCAGCACCAGTACCAGCTTCCAATGACGGTCCCACTGTCAGTGACAACCCTGAGCCTGAGCCTGAGTCGGATTTCGCGTGCAGTTTTGATGAAGCTTGCATGTACCTAAGCGATTTCCAGCCTCATCAGCTGACTACAGGTGGACTAGTCCCGCTGCAAACTATCGACGTGAATGATGAAGAAAGCTGGACTCGCAGTGCACCGGCGCCGGCGCCAGCTGAATGGGAAGTTCTATGGTGAGTACTGTCTTGTTGCCATATTATTTTGGTGGGGCTGGCTGGGTACTTCTTTAGGGGGCTGACCATTACCGTACATTAAAACGTTTCTTTTGTTTTTCCTCAGAAAAGAAAACGGCTAATGGGGGGATTTCGATGGATAATATTGTACTGTATGCTGATGTTTTCCGGCCGTACAGTATAATGTGTAATAAACCCGAATAAATAAAACTATGCATTTATTCTACATGTTCAGTATCGTGTCATTATGTGTCTTCTACAGTATAATGTACAGTGGTATACAGTGCATAACATCTATGGGCAAAAAGAATTTTATTTCTAGGTGCCCTAGAACAGAAGTTCCCAAGCCAATTGCCCGTGAACTTGACAAAGGCCCTAAGTATTTCCCACGCCAATTGTGCGAATATAATGTAAAATAATCCATTCTGTGGGTCTGAGCGGGTTGAAATTTGCCTGGTCCTCATGCGGAAGGACCCTTGCCATAGTGGCAAAATATCAGCCTTGCACGATACCCGGAACCGGAGATATCAAAATACAGTTTAAAAGCACATTACCAAAGTGGCTTTTTTTCTGCCATGCAAGTCAATGGCAGAAACCTGAACTTTAACATCACCCTGACTCCGTTCTGTTGCCACGAGAGGGTCGCAATTTGCCATGCAATCCTGCCGCAACTAGGACTACATGGTGACTGAATCTGAGCCCTCTAGGTCGAACAGAAACGGAGTTGTGGGTTCCAGGTTTCTGCTCATTCTGACTTAGCCGGTTCAAAGCTTTCTCCGCCATTACACTCAATGGTAGGACCCTCCGCGCCGGCGTGATCCTTTCTCGCCGCCATTACTGCTTGGACCCTGTTGGGGTCAAGTGAGGGGGTTCCTAACATCTAGGGGCAAAATGAATTTTATTTCTAGGTGCCCTAGAACAGAAGTTCCCATGCCAATTGACCTAGTTCCCACGCCAATTGCCTTAGTTCCTACGCCAATTGCGCGACCAGGCAGTAAAAAAAGCATTTGTTACTCTGTATTTTGTTATACAGTACTATCAAAGGAGCAAATAGAAACAATGCACAGTACAGTAAGACAAATCAACATGTTCTTTTATTGGTGTAGTCAGTTCAAAAACATTTATTTACAAATACAATACAATGTTGAAGCATTTTAAGTAACATCTCCTTTATTAAAGAAACCCAGTACTGTATACAGTACAGTACAGTGGGAAGTTGCGCAACACTGTCAGTCAGACCTGCACCAGTTCAGTCCTAGAGGGCAGCAAACAGGGCAGGTTTTCAGGGCAACATTGAAAACTGTGCCTGTTTGCGGCCCTCAGGGACTGGAGTTGTGCATGTCCTGTGAAAAAAACCACACAACATCTCCTTTGTTTAAGTACAGCAGGTACTGTAGGGCAAAACATGTACAGTACAATACAGTTCAGCACAACAGTATGGTCTCACTGAAAGTCCTCCACATTGTCCATCCATGGCCGATTCCTTGCATGGCGCAAAACGCCATTAATGCAGTTTCGAACGCCTTTCATTACAGGATCTGTAACTGCATAAAAGCGCCGCATTTCTTCCACAATGTTTTTCCTTAAATTGGCAGGAAGCGCCTTTTTAACGCGATTTCCTTCGTAGTTCACTTTGAACACCCACTCGCAGTACAACGTGTAGGGAACATGGTGCTTAAAAATGATCAAGGCATACTTGTGGGGTACACCAACACTCATCACCTTATACTTCTCCCTGAGCCCCGGTGGCAGATCGCACAGGGTGATGTCGGGCACTGTTTCGATGCGAGCGGGTGTAGGTCTTTTGGGAGCGGGTGTGCTTGTGGCGACGGGCGAAGGTAGGTTGTCTGGGAGGAAGCTTTCCTCCGGTCGTGGTCGCCGTGTTGTCTCCTGGCGTGGTCTTGACAGGGTTGTCATGTCCTCCTCAACGGCATAAATGTACACTACATCTTCTGGTGGAGGGGGGGCGCTTTGTGATGGAAGGGGGTCGAAGGTCCCATTCATCACATCCATGTCACCCCCCTGCTCCAGCGTCGGGGAAACAGGGGCATTAGCACCGAGTAAATAATGTATGCCCGCAATGTCAGCCTCTATCTTCTCCATCCGTTGATCCATCCATTGCTCCATTTGTAGCATCCGTTGCTCCACATTTAGCATTGTCTCCAGAAGCAGATCTATTTTTGCCAGCACAATAGAATTCCCGGGGAGATCCACACTTATCCCATTCAGCATCTGGTCCAACGAGCTGCTTCTTGTGCATGGCGTCTGGACATCTGGGGGGATGGGTGCTACGGAGGATGAGATGGGGGTTCCATGGACAGAAGCGGCATTGATGGAGAGTGGAGGAGGTGACCTGTGGATACCCGGTAGAGGAGAAGCGGCAGCGTCGTCGAAGAGGGATGGAGAAGGTGACCTTTGGATTTCCGGGCGAGAAGCAGAGTCGTCTAAGAGCAAAGGAGAAAGTGACCCGTGGATTTCAGAGGCGGCAGCGTCATCAGATGGAACCGGAGAAGATGGGGGTGGAGAAGACGGGATGAAGAATTCCGGGACAGCTACAGCAGAGTTGTCGAAGCATATGGGAGGAAGTGGTCTGCGGATTCGATGGGTTGGCTGCCATTCGTTTTGTGTCAAGAGTACATGGCCGTATATCTTCTTGACATAATGAGGCTTACGTCTAAGAAAACCCTTAACCTTTGTTTTCAGCAGAAGGTTTTCTTTATTGGCCTTAGCCTGTCGCTTTGCCCTTGGCGTGGAAACGGCAACCGCCTTTTGCTTTTTCAGCATGACAGGGACGGCAGAGGTGAGTGGGTTCTTGCGTCCATAGAAACGGGGATGCTCCATGGAAGCAGGTGGCACAATGCAGTACAGTATCTGGACAAGGGCAAGTTCAGATAAAGATCATGGAGTGGTGGGCTATACAAAGTGTGTGACCTTTTATGCATGGCGACCAGGTACAGGTGTTGAAAGTGGGCGTACTCTAATGTGAGTCATTACCGTATAAATACAGCATCCATTTTGTGTATTGACTGCACATAGAATACACATTGACTAAACATCGAATATACATTCTTGTTTTTGTATTTCTTTCTACTCGCAGAAAGATTTCTGCTAAAAAGATTTCAAAGGATCTCAGCATGCGAATTAAGGACATGTACACGAGCGGACACCGAATTGCTGCTATCCAGCACTGGTTAGCTACTTCTGACCTCGTTGTGCCATCAAGCATCGTGTGCTATCATGCATACGGAAAAAACAGAGACCGGAAAAAGGCACCAAGGGTAACAAACGCGTAAGTATATTTATAAAACTTAACAAACAAAAAAATATAGAAAACTGTACTGTACATCTACAGTACAGTTCTGTATCTACTGTAATACTGTTGTTATTTCTGTTGATTTATATTACAACATACAGTAGTTTGTCTATTTATATTTATAGTACAGCAGTATATATATTTTGTCTATTTATATTTATAGTACAGCAGTATACATTTTTTGTATATTTCAATTAATCTTACAACGGTATATACTGTATAGGATGTACTGTATATTTATATTAATATTACAACAGTATATTTATTTTGTATATTTATATTTATAGTACAACAGTATATATATTTTGTGTATTTATATTTATTGTACAGCAGTATACATTTTTTGTATATTTCAATTAATCTTACAACAGTATATACTGTATAGGATGTACTGTATATTTATATTTATATTACAACAGTATATTTATTTTG
The DNA here is from genome assembly GCF_040206685.1 of Ascaphus truei. Taxonomy (NCBI): domain Eukaryota; kingdom Metazoa; phylum Chordata; class Amphibia; order Anura; family Ascaphidae; genus Ascaphus; species Ascaphus truei. The sequence continues at coordinate 220,602,309 of NC_134484.1, forward strand.
TATATTTATATTTATAGTACAACAGTATATATATTTTGTCTATTTATATTTATAGTACAGCAGTATACATTTTTTGTATATTTCAATTATTCTTACAACGGTATATATAGGATGTATATTTATATTTATATTACAACAGTATATTTATTTTGTATATTTATATTTATAGTACAACAGTATATATATTATGTCTATTTATATTTACTGTATATTACAACATTACATTTATATACATTTTATGTTGCTGCATAATAATAAAACAATATAATTTCTTTACATTGTAGGGAGACAACTGTTCTGGTGGACAAAATAAGTGAGGAGAATGATGAGTGGAGTGCATTAAGGGTTAAAAACACTCTGCAGGAAAAGCACAATCTGACTGTATCCGAGACCAGCATAAAGAAGATGAGACGCAGCATTGGATGGAAATATGGATGTGTGAGGTTAGTACTGGACAGTACAGGAGGTAAAAGTGTTGTTTCGCAAACTGTACTGCACTGTGCTGCAATTTTTTTTTCCTTGTCATTACAGAGTGTACCCCATGATACAGGACGCAAACAAAATCAAAAGAGTGCTCCAGGCCCAGGCATGGATCGACAGCGGGGAGACTTTCCAGGATTGCATCTTCACTGATGAGTCTACTGTGTCGCTGGAGAGATTTGCAAGATTTGCGTTCCACAAAAAACGCCGCATATCTTTGAAGCCGCGGCCAAAACACCCTGTGAAGCTGCATGTGTGGGGTGCCATCTCTAGGCGTGGACCAGGATGCATTGTCATCTTTGAAGGTAAAATGTATCAAATATAATGTCGCCTAATGCACTGTACTTGACTAATGTTGCCTTACCGTATGCACTGTACTGTACTATTGTGCAGTTTTTTGAGCACTTTTCTTTTCTTGCTATAGGAATCATGAATAAAGCTTTCTTCCAAGACAACATTGTGCCCGAGATAGTGCAATACATCACACGCGACTTTCCTAATGGTTACCGCTTCTACCAGGACAACGATCCCAAGCACACCGCGTCAACGGCGCATATCCTTGAGCACGGCATCAACTGGGTGAAGACGCCAGCGGAGTAAGTGCAGTAGACCGTGTCCCATTTTTGTTCCCCACTGTTTTTAGCTCTTAAACCAATTGTCCTTTCTTTCCAATGACAGGTCGCCAGACTTCAATCCGATCGAAATGGTCTGGCATCAGCTGAAGGACCATATCCGGAAAGTGGCGAAACCCTCCAAAAAGGACGAGTTGTTGAAAGGCATAATGAGTTTTAAGAACAATGTATTCACCGTGGAACGCTGCAATAAATATATAGACCATATTGCCACTGTGTTGCCCATTGTCATCGCGCGTAATGGGCAAGCATCAGAAAAGAAGTACTGTGCTGTAGTATTGTAAGTACAGTATGTTACAGGTAAGTATGGCACATATTTTTTCTTTCCAGATAGTAAGAGTATACAGTTGTTAGTTTTTTCTTTACAGAGAGAGCAGCACCAGCCATCAGGTTACAGTACATAGAATTTAACAGTAGTCAGAGTATACAATAGTTCCAGTACAGTATACAGTAGACTAGTTTGACAGTACTACAGTAACTGCATACTAACTGCTCCATTTTTTTCTTTCCAGAGAAAGCTGCACCAGCCACCTACAGTAGTTCTGCCATAATACAGTACAGTACGCACATACAGTACAGTACAGTAGATTAACAGCACTAATTTTTGGTTTTCTTGTCGTTCCAGGAAAAAGGGTGGCCTAGGGGGAGATGGGGGCGTTGTGTCCAGGCAAATCTGCTTGTACAGTCAAATGTACAGTATATAAACAGCAGCAATGATGTACACAAAACCTCTCCTCTCTCAATGAACTACTGTACTGCAGACAGAATAAGGAAAAGATAAAGACTAAAGAATTTTTTTTTTACTATACAGTATATACAGTAGTATATACAGTATATTATACAGTACATTACAGTACTGTACTGTATATAGTTTTAAATAATATTCTTATAAATATGCATTACTCATGTTTCCCCATGTTTTACAAAGGTTTTCCAAATGGTTATCCAATTTCAAGCTGCCAAAATAACTTAATAAAGACTGCATTATGTATTATTCCTGATTCATTTTATATTTGTATTTTTTGGTTCCTGATAAAATAAAATAAATATTTATTCACTTTCCTGCGAATCATAATCATTGACAGCCACCCCTAAAGTGCACCAATGAATAAGAATGTTTTTTAAATTATATTTATATATTTTTATTTTAAAGATATTAAAGAATGTACTGTAATTTCACACCCTAATGAAATACAGTATCAGTGTACTCTCAATTCTCATAGTGCTGTGCACATCAGATTTACATTTCAAATTCGAGAGGGGATTTTCCAAAGCATTACCGTTCAAACAACAGGCCTCTAAGGATTGGGGGAGGGGGATGGTGTGATTAGACGCAGGCGTACTGAGTGTTTGTAGCTCGGCTATGGGCGGATTAAGAACACAATGGCAATATGCAGAAGGTTAATGACCCAGTGGAGAGAGGGGGTTGGTAGGATAGGGTGACTCAGCCGATTGACGCTTGGCTAGGGAGGGATTAAAAACTCTGGAGGTGTGTGGCTGAAATAGTTAACAGCACTGTAATTTCAAAAGGCAGTTCATCATAATATTTTGATGAATAAACCCCCAAAGACAACCCCCAAATACAGTACATAAAAAGCAAGTCACTTTAACTCCCTTTGCCCCATGCACCAAAATGTTTTGTGGCAGAAGAATTTAATAAAGGCTGCAGAATGTATTATTGTGTGTTGATGGTTAGAATTGCTGTGCACTTTAAATGTTTCAACATTGTACAGTATTTGTAAATAAATGTTTTTGTACTGACTCCACCAATAAAAGAACATGTTGAATTGCCTCACATTGTTTCCATTTGCTCCTTTGACAGTGTAACAAATGTCGAGGCTTGCTGCACTGTTTTTTTACTGCCTGGTCGCGCAATTGGCGTAGGAACTAGGGCAATTGGCGTGGGAACTAGGTCAATTGACATGGGAACTTCTGTTCTAGGGCACCTAGAAATAAAATTCATTTTGCCCCTAGATGGTAGGAACCCCCTCACTTGACCCCAACAGGGTCCGAGCAGTAATGGCGGCGAGAAAGGGTCACGCCGGCGAGGAGGGTCCTACCATTGAGCGTAATGGTGGAGAAAGCTTTGAACCGACTAAGTCAGAATGAGCAGAAATCTGGAACCCACAACTCTGTTTCTGTTCGACCTAGAGGGCTCAGATTCGGTCACCATGTAGTCCTAGTTGCGGCAGGATTGCATGGCAAATTGCGACCCTCTCGTGGCAACAGAACGGAGTCAGGGTGATGTTAAAGTTCAGGTTTCTGCCATTGACTTGCATGGCAGAAAAAAAGCCACTTTGGTAATGTGCTTTTAAACTGTCTTTTGGTTTCTCCGCTTCCGGGGGTCGTGCAAGGCTGATATTTTGCCACTATGGCAAGGGTCCTCCCGCATGAGGACCAGGCAAATTTCAACCCATTCAGACCCACAGAACGGATTATTTTACATTATATTCGCACAATTGGCGTGGGAAATACTTAGGGCCTTTGTCAAGTTTACGGGCAATTGGCGTGGGAACTTCTGTTCTAGGGCACCTAGAAATAAAATTATTTTTGCCCATAGATGTCAAGCACTGTATACTACTGTACAGTATACTGTAGAAGACACATAATGACATGATACTGAACATGTAGAATAAATGCATAGTTTTATTTATTCGGGTTTATTACACAGTATACTGTACGGCTGGAAAACATCAGCATACAGTACAATATTATCCATCGAAATCCCCCCATTAGCCGTTTTCTTTTCTGAGGAAAAACAAAAAGAAAAGTTTTAATATACAGTAATTTTTCAGCCCCCTAAAGAAGTACCCAGCCAGCCCCACCAAAATAATACGGCAACAAGACAGTACTCACCATAGAATTAAAATTCATTTTGCCTCAGATGTTAGGAACCCCCTCACTTCACCCCAACAGGGTCCGAGCATCTACAGTACAGTACTGTACTTTAAAATAAATTAAATATGCAATTTTACTATTACTGCGCGCGCACGCACAGACTGTGTACCGTAGGTTGAACTGCGAAGGTATTAGACTTCAAAGACAACAGCTCGCAATTGCCCCCATGCGTTTTTACAAGGCATTGCAGTATTGCAGCCAGCGGGAATAAAATGCTTAAATCACAGCCGCGAAAATAACCCAATACACTCCGGGCGAAAACAACACAAAACTGCACATCACCGGGATATTCTGAAATTCGCGGAGCTAGCCGAGTTAGAATAAAGTTGGTCGCCACTATATGTTTGTAAAGATCAATAAAACCTGACATCTTTTTCGAGAAATCATGTAATGGGGAAGATGATTTGTGAGAAGTTGGAAATAAAGCATGTTTAAAAATGCGCAAATCCAAGGAACATTGGATTTTGATAGTTTTTGGAGATAATGTACCCATTCGATAAAGGATTTTATTTTCCCATAATCTATTGTTAATCCTTGTGGAGAGATTCTATGTCCTAACAATTTCATGATATTTATGTTGAATTCACATTCTTTGATCTTGAACATACAAATTGTGCTGACGGATTTTAAGTATTATGTTATGGATGTTCTTAAAACCACCAAAAGATACACACAAACACACAGATATATCATTAAAAACAATTGTGAAATTAGTATAAATGTCTAATTACCACCAAAAGATAATACTATTATGCATACAAATTTCTCCGCATACAATTTTGTAAATCACAGGTGATGTGGTTAAACTAGGCAAACACTTTGGTACCATAACCTGAACTAAATGTTATATATATGTATCAATACTCGCTGTCCCCGGTGTCACAGTCAAAGAAGCAAATCTCTGAAGTGCAGGAGACAGGGTCTGCTGTGATCAAGTTGCAGGAGGGTCCATGCTTCCACTTGGGATACCCCATAATTTTAATCTTCTAGTTCTGCGACCACTGCAGTCACATGACCCTGAGTCGCAGCAGCACTGAAGAAACTTAGGGGCATAATCTTGTGGCTATGAGTTGGGCATATCCATGATGAAAGAGCCTTCCCACTCGGATTTGCACGTTTTGGTATTCTATAAGACCTTTTTTTCTTGTTCAAACCGGCTTTTTTTAAGAATGGTGGTTTAATTTCAGCTGTGCAAATCTGAGCAGCATGTCTAAAAAGGCTCAAACTCACATTTTTGTGCCAACTCTCTGATATACTGTATAATATATACACACAACTTGAGACTCTCACCCTTCCTTCTTTACTGTACAGTTCACATGCTTTCCAGATTCTGGGGAAGGTGAAACCATGGATACAGCAGACTCCTGTCAGTCAGGCAATCCACAGCTGCTTTGCCATAGCCAGGTATTGCTGTATTTTTTCCCACCGCCAATTCTGGATGCGGAGGAAAAAGTCAGGCTACAAACCTATGTATTAAAACCAGAGACAGAACATGAAACACAGACAGAGCTCAGTGCTACATCCATTAACACAGATACAGATACAGTGCCACAGATACAGATACAGTGACACAGATACAGTGCCGTTATATATATATATATATAAAGCAGAAAATAGCCGTGTTAGTCCACTTGCGATAGTGCAGAATAATGAGTTCTTCAGTATTAGGTGATACCTTTTTTATTGGACTAACAATTTATGTCACAGGAAAAGCTTTCGAGAGTTCTCCTCTCTTCTTCAAGTCAAGCAATTCTGATATACAAAGGATTCAATGGCTAAAACAGTGTAGAGAGAGGAAAAAAAACCAGCAGATATTTACAGTAGATAAGGTAGGGTGTTAAGTGTTTGAAGCCAGGGGTTGCTACATTGGGGAAACCAGCCAAAAACTACAAGGAAGAATGAATATGCACAGACACTCTATACTCCATCACGAAGAAGGAAAATACTGCTCACCTGTGGGACATCACTTCTCACAACCAGATCATTCCTTAAATGATTTAAAAATCAAAATCCTCAATGGAATGTTTAAAAGCACCCAAGAACGGAAAACATTTGGACATGGGTTTTCTCACACCCTATCAAAATTGTTTGTAATTATCCTTCTTGCCTCAATTTTTACCCACACTTTCTCTCCCCCCCTGCATCCCTTCCCCTCCCCACCTTTCTTTGACACTGTCCCCTGGCTTCAAACACTTAGCACCTTACCTTATCTACAGTAAATATCTGCTGGGTTTTTTTCCCTCTTTCTACACTGTTTTAGCCATTGAATCCTTTGTATATCAGAATTGCTTGACCCGAAGAAGAGAGGAGAACTCTCGAAAGCTTGTCCTATGACATAAATTGTTAGTCCAATAAAAAAGGTATCACCTACTGCACCGACACACTTTATTCGAGCAAATACCCAGTATGTACCTGGCAGATACCTGGAATTCGCCGCTCCTCACCTCTGACAAGCCCCGTTGCGTTTGCCTTCCCAGCCTGGGTTCATGCCTGGCTGACGGGCGGCTGATCTGTTAAATGATAATGATTAGGATTTAATAGGCTGTAATGCTTCGCGTGTCTACCAGATGGCATAAATTCATGAATTGTAATGCAGTATATATATATATACTGTGCAGTATTGCAGCCAGCGGGAATAAAATGCTTCAATCCCTGCCTGGAAAATAACCCAATGCACTCGGGCAGAAAACAGTCACAAACCTCAATACACCCGGGTATACCCGAATTCGTGGGACTAGCCGAGCTCGAATAAAGTGTGTCGCCAGTGTAATACTGAAGAACTCATTTATTCTGCACTATATATATATCTATATATATATATGTAGATATCTTTTGAATAAAATGGTCTTTTAGTTTAACCCTTTGGCCAAAGTGTTGTAAGCCCTTGAGCCCCTCCAAGGCAGACCACATCTCAAGGGTCGTAACACTAAAATAAATTCTTAATAACCCGTACATTACCAGGAAGAATGATTTATAATCTGTCAAAATTAGTTGCATAGTTCTAAGTCTGACTGAAGCTCTTATTAATCTGTACATTACCAGGAAAAGCACTCTGTATTAGATTTGTCACAATCAAACTGTATGCAGGTTCCCATGAGTGTAGAGGTGAAATGGAGTGAGCTATCAACCATTTAAAAGTGGGAGGGAGTGAGATTCAATCCTGGGAAGGAGGGGCCACCCTCCAAATCAACTAGGACCAGTCTCTGGTTTTAATATATATTGCCATGCTCAGTAGCACTCCTCTTTGACACCTATATGCATATATGTATATATATAGATACATATATGTATATATATAGATATAAAGCCTGGGAGCGCGCGCCAATCAGCTGTCAGGTAGGGGGAGTTTTTTTTTTTTTTTTTTTTTTTTAGCGCGAGCAGGGAAATGACAAAAAGAAACACGTGTGCTGCTTGGGCCAATATTTACTCGCCCGGGGGTTAAATCCACATGTCTCCGGGCGTGTACATGTATAGGATTGTCGAACACTGTATGTATGTATATACAGTGTTCGACAATCCTATACATTTACATGCCCGGGACGTGTGGATTTAACCCCCGGGCGAGTAAATATTGGCCCAAGCAGCACACGTGTTTTTTTTTGTCATTTCCCTGCTCGTGCTAAAAAAAAAAAAAAAAAACCTCCCCCTACCTGACAGCTGATTGGTGCGCGCTCCCAGGCTTTGTGGGTGCGCGGCAAGGCTCTATATGAGCCCGCCCCCAATGAGCGGCCATTCTTTCTGCCCGGACATGTGTTGGAGGGTACGTACTCTCCATGCTGCGGGCCCTCTGCTCCTTCCCTGCAAGCAAACCCGTGCGATCTCCCTAGTCCCCACATGGCTCCCTTCTCACCACCGCGACCCTCTGGTCGTGCCCTCTCCCGTCAGTATGCGCCTTTGCATTAGCTCTCCCCTTCTCCTGTCCCCTTCCCCTCCTCCTGTCCCTCTCCTCTCCTCCTATTCCCTTCCCCTCCTCCTATCCCCTTCCCCTCCTCCTGTCCCCTTCCCCTCCTCCTGTCCCTCGATCCACCGATCGCTGCCCGGGACAGGAGGTCCCCACTGCTGCAGCCCGGTTGTCGTAGGGGGGGGGGCTCTCACCACGTGCCTCCCCGCCAGCTAACTTTATGACAGCGCAGCTGCCGCATGAGGTGGGGGATACCGGGCTACCGGGCTGACTAGCTTAATGGTGCATACCTGTTTGCCCGTGCACTGCGGGACATGCCGATGGGAGGAGCAGGGCAGTGGCGGCCACGGCGAGGCTGACTGTCCCGTTGGGCACCCGCCACGTGACTCCCACCCACCCTGCCACCTCTCCTCCTCCTCAAAGCTCCACTACGCCCGTGTGAGGTATGGGGGGGGGATGTCGGCCTGCCCCCCCCCCACGAGTGGGAGATGGGCGCGGGTGGGTGAGGGAGGAGCGTGGTGGTGGTGGTCGCGGCCTTTCCTCCCCCCCGTGTGTGCTTGTGTGTGTGTATATATGGGTGTGTGTATATATGGGTGTGTGTGTGTATATATGGGTGTGTGTGTGTATATATGGGTGTGTGTGTGTATATAAGGGTGTGTGCTTGTGTGTGTGTGTGTGTGTATATATGGGAGTACGTGTGTGACACCAGAGGTACCCCCCAGTCAGTCCCCCCCAGTCAGTCACCCAGTCAGTCAGTCACCCCCCCCCCCAGTCAGTCACCCCCCCCAGTCAGTCAGTCAACCCCCACCCAGTCAGTCAGTCAGTCAGTCACCCCCCCAGTCAGTCAGTCACCCCCCCAGTCAATCAGTCACCCCCCCAGTCATTCAGTCACCCCCCAGTCAGTCAGTCACCCCCCCCAGTCAGTCAGTCACCCATGGACCCACCCACCCAGTCACCCACGTGTCAAGTCAGCCACCCAGTCACCCACCCAGCCAGTCACCCACCCAGCCAGTCACCCACCCAGCCAGTCACCCACCCAGCCAGTCACCCACCCAGCCAGTCACCCACCCACTCAGCCAGACACCCACCCACCCAGCCAATCACCCACCCAGCCAGTCACCCACCCAGCCTGTCACCCACCCAGCCAGTCACCCACCCACCCAGCCAGTCACCCACCCAGCCAGTCACCCACCCAGCCAATCACCCATCCAGCCAGTCACCCACCCAGCCAGTCACCCACCCTCTCTCTATGTGTATCACCCACCCTCTGTGCATCACCCACCGTTTCCCCCATCTGTGTGTCACCCCCTCTGTGTCTCCCCCCCCACACTCTCTCTCTCCCCCACCACACTCTCTCCCCCCACATTCTCCCTCTCTCTCTCCCCCCCACACTCTCTCTCTCCCCCCCACACTCTCCCTCTCTCTCCCCCCCCCACACTCTCCCTCTCTCTCCCCCCCCACACTCTCCCTCTCTCTCACCCCCACACTCTCCCTCTCTCTCTCCCCCCCACACTCTCCCTCTCTCTCTCCCCCCCCACACTCTCTCTCTCTCTTCAACACACACACTCTCTCTCTCTCTCTCTCTCTCTCTCTCTCTCTCTCTTCCACACACACTCTCTCTTTCTCTCCCCCACACACACTCTCTCTCTCCCCCCACACACTCTCTCTCCCCCCCACACACTCTCTCTCTCCCCCCCACACACTCTCTCTCTCCCCCCCACACACTCTCTCTCTTCCACACACTCTCTCTCTTCCCCACACACTCTCTCTCTCTTCCCCACACACTCTCTCTCTCTTCCACACACTCTCTCTCTCTTCCCCACACTCTCTCTCTCTTCCCCACCCACTCTCTCTCTCTTCCCCACACTCTCTCTCTCTCTTCCCCAAACACTCTCTCTCTTCCCCACACACTCTCTCTCTCTCTCTTCCCCACACACTCTCTCTCTCTCTTCCCCACACACTCTCTCTCTCTCTTCCCAACACATGACAAGAGAACGGGGATATCTTGGGGGGAGATGTATATAGGTTTTGAGAGCCTATCTCCAACATGCCCACCCAATCCCTCTCGAGGGAATTATCCCACTCACCAATCCCTGAATTGCCCACAGTTTGCAAAGTGGGCAATCTGGGATTTCCTGTTCACACAGCGCCTGTGCACTCCCCTCTTTACCTGGCATCTTCCAGGCTAGGGTTTGTCCCCCAAGGTGTGAACTAGCCCAGGATCTCTCATTGAGCAACCATCCTGGCTATTTTACACTTGGCGGCTCTGGGGTCTTTCAACTGCAAAGCTTCCACAGACCCAGAGGCGTCGCCTTAATGGGGGGTCTGTGAAGTTTGAGTTGGAAGTAGCCCCCAGCTCATGTATGTAAAACATTTGGTAGCTAGTTGAATATCAAAGACAGATAGAAAAAAGGCATCCTGCCTGTCCTTTTAAGTCTGCCACCAAAATCAACTTTATTACAAATATGTGTTCCCCTTATCCCACATTAATAATTTTTATATGTATGTGCTTGGGATGTTACTCTGGGACTGCACACCAAATTTCAGGTTTTTAACGCTTTCCGTTCCCGAGTTATGGCTTCTTCTTGAACTGGCAATGCTGGTCTATGGGATTCTCACTTCAATTGACTTGCGGTTACGGCTTTCTCACGTCAATTGACAGAGTTCCCACGCCAATTGCGAATTCAAGCCTTTCAAGACGCGCCATTAACCATAACGGTGATATATTGTATCCGAGTCCCACTTGAGATTGCAAACCGCAAGCCTTTGATTCAATTGACTCTGCGGTAATGGCTTCAAGTCTCAGTAATGGATACCTATACCTTGCAATGGAACAAAGAGACCGCGCCACGCTTATCCACTTAACTTGTGGTTTAGCGTTCGCAGCGGCATCTTGTGTCCAAAGCCAGTAACGTCAGTGTACTGGGTTATACTCTAATGCAGACAAATATAATCCTGCAAAATGGGGACAACAAGGGACAGAGGGGAAAATAATACATGTACAGTGCATGGAAAATTAACCCCTTCACCCCCAATGTGAAATAGGGGTAACCAGCCGAACACACTGCATTTATTAATGCGCTGATTACCCACAATTTCGTTACAACGTCCCTCTGTGGGTTGACTCTGCGGCTGGACTTGACTCCTCTGTGTGTGCCAGTCACACACAGCGACCGGCCTCACAGCTGGTGAGTGTTGCACCTTATGGGGTTCACTGGACCTGTCCGAACAGTCGGGTCTGAGGTGATCATATAACACTATGCCAATCAATGCTCCAAATAAAATAATCTATTACAAACAATATCCAATGCCATCTAAACATGATAATGATAAAGAAAAAACAAAGCAAGAAGTAAACAGAAAAAAATTAGCATCAATAATTCATTTCCAAAATTATATTACACAAATCACTATCAAAACCGCAAAATCCAACACTTATCAATTACTTTCAAGCTCAAATTAAAACCAACCGACAAAATCTAACTTCCAAAAATAAGCAACTATTACAAAGCAACCCCCCCTGAAATCAACTATTGAAAACACAAATAAAAAATACATCAAAATAAAGAAAAATAACATACAGTAGCACACACATTTCAAAATAAACAAATAAAATACATTTAACATACATTCAAACAAGACAAACAAGCATTTGCAATGCAAGCACTGATTATCCCTGTATGTATGTATAGTATATCTATAGGGACATACATACATACACTGTAAATACATACAGGGACAAGAAACAGACATTAAAAAAAAACTATCACCTAAATTTTTTTTTTTTTAAACTCTTAAAGTTAAATAAAATAAATTTCTTTAGTTTCCTTACCTTTAGATGAACTCATTCACCGAATCCTGGGGAACCGCATATTCTCGAACCAATCCACGCACAGGAACAGGTAACCATACAAAAAAAAAAGTATTTTTTAAATTTTGTAATCCATACCGTCACCGGGGTCTTCTGTGTCTGCATCTGTCTTCTTCTGGGTCTTCATCTGTCTTCTTCTGGGTCTTCATCTGTCTTCTTCTGGGGTCTTCTGGGGTCTTCTGGGGTCTTCTTACCTTCTGCCGCCATGCCATGGTACTTTTCTTCCTCCAGGAGGTCCATCCTCCTCGGCGTCTGGCTCAAAAAATAGATGACATAGGCTTTTATAGGCTTATGACGTCCCATTTTCGCCATATGGTTTCCACGGTCCTGATTCGGCCGTAAAAAGCATGTGATTTTGCAAAAAAAAATTGATGACGTCATTGAAAGGAAAAGAAGCCACCTAATCAGAATGGCTGTGCTTCATTTGCCTTTAAGATGACGTTATCCCAAAAAGATGGCCGTCGTCACATGGTACTGGAGCCAATCAGAGCAAAGGAACTAAATCCCATCTCTGATTGGCTGTAGTAGACCATGTCACAGAGGTTAGGGGAAGAAAGGATGATGTCATCCAAAGGGAGTCACATGGTACTTGAGCCAATCAGATTGGGGATTAAGTTCCCACGCTCTGATTGGCTCCAGTACCATGTGACGGCGGCCATCTTTCTTTGGACGACGTCATCTTAAAGGCAAATGAAGCACAGCTATTCTGATTGGCTGGCTTCATTTCCTTTCAATGACATCATCAAATTATTATTTTTTTGGAAAATCACATGGTTATTACGACCCAATAAGGACCGTGGGAACCATATGACGAAAATGTGACGTCATAGGCCTATAAAAGTCTATGTTGTCTTATTTTTGAGCAAGACGCCGAGGAGGACGGACCTCCTGGAGGCAGAAGAGTACCAGTGCATGACGGCAGAAGGTAAGAAGACCCCAGAAGACCCCAGAAGAAGACAGAAGAAGACAGATGGAGACCCAGAAGACCCCAGTGATGGTATGGATTATAAAATTAAAGAAAGACTTGGTTTCTTTTTTTTATGGTTACCTGTTCCTGTGCGTTGATTGATTCGAGAGCATGCGGTTCCCTGGGATTCAGTGAGTGAGTAAGGGAACTAAAGAAATTTATTTTATTTAACTTTTACAGTTTTTTGGTTTTTTAGGTGATAGGTTTTTTTTAATGTTCATTTCTTGTCCCTGTATGTATGTATGCATGTCCCTATAGATATACTGAACAAAGAGAAGGATTCAGGGCACTACGGATTTGTAGAAAATAAATTTATTCTAGGCACACACAACGTTTTAAGCTGTACAAAGCTCGTTCTCAAGTGACTGGCAAAGAAACAACAGAAATCTCCAATATATTTAGTCCAAACATAAGTGATTAACTCAGCAACTCCCCTTTGTTACCCCCTGATTGGTTAATCCATCCTTCTTCCATCACCTCGTGTTTGTAGCCTGCTGCATGACGGCGTTGTATCCTTTGTCCTCTTGTGTCGCTCCAATGAGGTCACATCCGGCGCCATGTTCCAGAACTCAGTCCTGGCAGAATGGCTTCTCCTTGCGCTTGTGTATGCGCAGTGGTACTTTCGTCGTCCTGACATGTTCACGGGTCGCTCCCATGACGTCATGAGCGTCGTATGCCCGAATCCAATCCTAGCTTCTTCTGGCCACTGCGCATGTGTGAGGACTCTGTGGCTATGAAGAGGGGTGCTGATGCGATCTGCACTCATGCGCAGTACTTTATTCATCCAATGTGGGAAGGCAGGGTTTATTGGTCTGTCACTCGTCCAGCCTCAGGATAATATACATGCAAATAAATGATGAAAATGAAAGAATGCAATCATTAATGGGCTTTTAAATGTTCCCACCACCTCTACATTATAATTAACACTATGCCTCTTACTGAAGCTATAGAGATTAAAAACATTGTAGGTTAGAAACTTACTATGTGAAAAAGGACAGAGATCTAATTCTAGCTGAAGTACCAACCTTATCTGAGAATTGAGTCAGCAGCAGCAGTTTGCGAAGCACTGTGAATCAAAACATGATGGTTAATATGTGTTATCTGCTATCCAAAAAACTGCTCATGGATAAAAAATCATTTAGCCCTTTAGGATACACTGTATCTAAGGTGAAAGTCCAAAAAGCCTCCTTTTGGAGTAATGCTTTGTCTTTTTCAGCCCCTGAGATAGTCCTATTGACTTGATCTATTCCCATCAGTTTAAGAGATGCAACACTATGTTTAAATTCAGCACAGTCAGATATCAATGCAGTTTCATCCTTTTTGGCATTAATTTTACTCCGATGCTCTGTAAATCGTGTCTTGAGCATCCTGTTTCTCTTTCCGACATAAATTAAGCCACATGAGCATTTTATAATATATACAATGTTAATGGAAGTGCATGTTATTCTATGTTTGATTTGATATTTATGCCTGCTCCTTGAGTGTGAAAATTCGCTCCCTGTGTTCAGACTATTACAGACACTGCATCTGTAGCATTTAAAGCATCCTGGCGCTAAATTACTCATGAAGTGTGTTGTTCTGTAATATTTTTTATCATCTGCTGTGATTAAAAGATCTTTTAAATTTTCACCTCTCGCGTAAGCAAATCGTGGTTGTTCTTTACAAATGGTACTTAGTGAGTTATCCATTTGAAGGATTCTCCAGTGGCTTTGAATACTATTTTTCAAGAACTTATTGGCCGTTGTGTATTTGCTTACAAAGTTTATTCTTTCATTAGTTTCATTCTGCTGTGTTGCTACGGCTTCCCTTTTTAAAGCCATGTCTACTGTTTTCTCTTTATGACACCTTGTTGTAAATCTTTGTTTAATGTCCTCTAACGTATCTCTTAGATGGTCAGGCCTGTCCACTATTCTCGTGGCCCTGATCTTTTGTGAATAAGGTATTATTTTTATAAGGGGATCAGGGTGAAAACTGAGGGCATGTAGTGTAGAATTTTTATCCGTAGGTTTACGATATAGGTCTGTATGTAGTACTTGCCCATCATATGACACAAGTACATCCAGGAAAGCTATTTGTGTTGCACTCCAATTCTTTGTGAAGTGGATAGGAGTGGGTAATGCCTCAAGGTAATCAAAAAAGGCGACCAGCTCCTCATCCGTTCCTGCCCAGATGAAGAACAGGTCGTATATACCGACAATAGAACAGCATTTTATCATAATAAATAGAATTGTATATGTGTTCTTCTTCAAATTTCGCCATGAAAAGGTTGACATAGGCTGGTGCAACATTGCTGCCCATTGCCGTTACTGTGGTTTGCAAGTACTGTAATATTTATTTTCAAATTTGAAATCATTTTTATGTAATATGAAGTGCAATAAAAGTATGATATAATCAATTGGTGGCCCTGATGTGTGTTCTCTTATTAAAAATTCTTTAACCGCTTCAATACCACCATCATTTGAAAGGATGGTGTATAGGCTCGTTACATCCATGGTCACCAATAAAGGTGTTTGTAACAGGGGACTTATCCCTGTTCACAAATGTGCCTCTAATCCAGCAGTGTGGTGCTTAACTGCTGGTAGGCAATTAACTAACACCACCTGCCTGATTGCTTAGAAAAGCCTGTCTTTTCACCTGAGCTGAACTCTGGAGACAGAGCAGAGATTCCTTAGTCCACAATGGGGCTGAACCAAGGAAGGGCAGATGTCTTGAGCGACAAGCTGACCACAAGACAAAGGGGACAAGATTCTAAACTTGGAGCCTGACATTTTCTGTGCACACAAGGGTGCGGTTCCAGGAGAGCAGAGAAGCTTCCCCTACAGCAGCCCAGCTAACAGATAAGACTATTTCGTATAAGACTATTATCAATGTCTGTATATTGATAAATGTCTCCATGATTTTGGGCTGGTAAATAGCTTAGCTAACCAACCCAGTCAGAGAGGGCTGAGCTACATGTATAGATAGTCTCGAAAGCAGAGATAGGGGTTTTTGGTTGGCTCACTATTTCACTTATGTTGATTTTTTTTGCCATTTAAAGCAACAGGCACAATAAAGCCTTGTTATAATTTCACCTTACAACAGTCTCCATTGTGTACCTCTGCACATGTCCTCCTACAGTGTTGTATTCTGCAAGGGCACTGTTCTGATTTTCTCCAAAAAGTCAAACGTATCTCTGACATATGACTTAGCTTTTGTCACTATGGGTTGGAGAAATTTGTCAATGAAAACCGCTAACGGTTGATTAATGGAATTCGTAGCGGATATGATCGGCCTGCCTGGGGGGTTATGCAGACTCTTGCGGATTTTGGGCAATAGGTATAGTACTGGGCGCCTGGGATTAACCATGGTTAGAAAATCTGATTCAGTTTCTGTTATCCATGTGTTGCCTACTCCTAGTTCTAGAATAAGTTTAACCTCTTGTAGCTATAATAGAGTAGGATCTCTATTAATATTAAGTATAGTATAGCAGTGTATATTCTCTAGTTGCCTAAGTGCCTCTGTTTTGTAACTGGTGTAGTTTTGTAACACTAATGCTCCCCCTTTGTCTACTCTTTTAATAATTATGGGGCCTATGCAGAGAACGGCGAAAAGCCCTATCTCGCCAGTTTTTCGGCAAATATGCCTACAGCAATTTTGTAAGTGCCGAAAAGCTGACGAGATGAGTAAAATCCGCCATATTTTTTTTGCGGAAAATAAAACTCGCAGCACGGGGGGGGAGAAGCAATATCTCACCAGTTTTAAAACCCGCCGTATTCTAGTAGCACCGATCAGCATCTCAGCGCTGATCGGTGCTCTACAATGGAGACATTTTCTCCAATGCGCTCCGCCAACAAAAGTTGGCAACAATCTGGTCCTGGGCGGTGATACATAGAAAAAATCAGGCCCTTTTCCTGGCTTGGATTGATGCCAAGGGTTTCCGGAGCTGATACCCATTAATACCAGCACCGGAGGCCCCCGGCATGCTTCCGAGGCAGGAAAAATGCATTTAAAGGTCACTTCATTACCTTAGCGGCTAACCGCTAAGGCAATGAAGGGGTTAACCAGCTGTGTCAGGTTTATTGTGGGTAGCGGGGGTGGGTGAAGGGGGTATTTGGCCCTTGGTGGCTGTTTAGGGCTTGCGGGGGGGGTTGGATGTGGACTTAACCCCTTCATGACTGTAGCGGTTAATACCGCTAAGGTCATGAAGGGGTTAAGCCCTCCCGCTACCCACCTGCAAGCCCTAAACAACCACCGTAGGGGCTAATACCCAATTCTCCCACCCCCGCTACCCACAATAAAAAAATACACACAATAAATAAATAATTAAATAAATACACACACACACATATATATATATATATTGTGACATAGTCCAAAGATGTTAGGCAGCTTTCTGCCCCATTTTAGAGCAGAAAGTGCAGGAATAGTTAAAAATGATCCGTTCCACAGCTTCCCATTAACTCAGGCAGCTGGATGGAAAATCCAGACCACAGATTACAATGGCTCTAGTTCTCCCTCACCTGCTCTTCTAATAACATGCACAGGTATTTAGAGCAGAGAGGTTTTGCATTTCACTCTCTCTCCTTAGAGCCTGGAGGCTGGGGGTATCGCTGCTCCCCTGCATCCAGTGTCGGGGTTGACGGCCCCTCCACGTATCACAGTACCAGAGGATTTGCCTGGACTCCACGAACAGATAAGACAAAACAAATGGTTACTGCTGTTGCTAAAAGACTGTACTGTATCTTGTGACCCTAAATGAGAGAGCATTGTTTTAAGCTGGGGAACCAGTTTAGTTGGCCAGCAGCTGTTAGAGAGACTGATTCTGATGTGTAGTTAGATCCCTGAAAGGGATAAGATTTTGCTTATATGATTTTGGTTTTATTTCTTGAAATAACAGTGTGGGAAATATGGTAACACTGAAATATGTGAACTGCTGAATGAAAGTATCTGAGTACCTCTAACCTTCACATGTTAAAGCTGCAGTACCTTACTTGGATGAAAATAAAGCAGGCAGAAGCCTGAGTTAAGCAGCATAATACTTTGCATGATCCTGTTTGTTGTATAATTAACCCTAGAAGACTGTGTCGGGAAGAACCCAGACAGACGTCAGCACTACAAAAGAGGGGCGTTTGTCACATATGGTGTAAGAATGCGGGCAGACACTAAAAAGTCTGTGGGTTTGCAAATAAATGCGGGGGTTTAAAATGGCCGCCGAGCTGAACTAAAGTACAGATGCTATGAGTGAAGTCTGTCCCACTGTGTATATCAGTTGTGCTTCTAGCATACACAGAGAATGTGCGAAGTGTGGATGCAATAGCACCCTGAACCCAAACAGAAAACCAAAATGTTTTGCTTGAAAAAAAAAAAAATTTGCATCTAGCAAGTGCTGTATGCAAGTTGCTGAAGTGAGTGAAATTGCAGCTAGCAAATTGTCCCTGCCGGGTTTCTAAAATGGCCGACGTGAAATGTTTGTTGTGTAATGTACGTAACCATACAAAACAGTGTCCCTTCAGGCCATACTATGATCACGACCCTGGAGGAGAGCCGTACCCACAGATGAATTTAGTATGCGGGGCCTGTCGTGAAGTAGGTCACATGGAAGATGTGTGCCCCAAAATTTTCAAAGACAAACAGCTGCAAAAGCAAGCAACGCCCTGTGAGTGCAAGCAAGATGTGGAAGCTGATAACAGTGAGTGTGTGCCCAGTACCACTGATATCTCTGGAGCTAATAAAGCAAAAAGAAAGAAAACTGTTCCTCAAGTCACAGGGGAAGTGAACGAGCCACTTGAACCTGCACTGTCATGACATGCGTCAGAAAGGCGCCGAGATGAGCAACAGCCCATAGGGCCTGGCGCAATCGTCCCAGGAATGACGACACGCCTAGAGATGACAAAGGCTTCTGCTACCATCATAGGCAGAGAGCCAAGCGAATCAAAGAAAACAAGAACTGACTGGAAACTATGCTATGAGATGTCCCAGAAAGATGTGCAAAACTTCATCACAGAGTTAGGGGTTTCTCGGCAAGAGGCTAGCGAGCTTAAAGCAGAGCTGGAACTCTCACGCCATGAGGTCTACGCTCGCAGCACAGAGCTGTGTACATTGAAGGAAACCTATGAGAATACCCTGAGTAATTTAGAGACTGTAAAAAGAGAGAATGTAAGTCTGACACAGAAAAATTCAGACTTGACTGACCAGATCAGTGAAGGTGATGAGAAGCTTCACCAAGCAGAAAAAGTGGAGAAGCAATTGATCCAGGAAAAGTTAGAAATGCAGGAAGCACTGCAGAATACAGAATCAGCGGCGATCCAGGCGACACAAACTGCAGAGCTCCAAAAAATGGAGGCGCTGATGCAAACCCAGAGCAAGCACCAGATAGAGGTGAAGACCCTGAGGGAGGTCTGGCACGATCAGGTTGAAGAGCTGCAGAAGCAGATGGCTGAGCGCGAGATACAGTGCGCCAAGAGAGAGGAGATCTCCGTCCGTCAGGTGGTCTGCCTGACATTGCGCTATGAAAGCGAGATGGCCGATATCTACAAGCAGCTGGACCACACGGCAAATGAGGGGGCCCGGCTGCAGCTGGAGCTGGACAAGACCCAGAAGGAGCACCTGCAGCTGCAGGTCAAGAATAGAGAAAATGAAACAGAGTTAAACCTCGCTCTGAAACAGATGACGGACATGGGAGAAGCGGCTAAAGTGGTTCAGTCGGGCTATCAATCCTACCTACAAACCAAGCAAGCTGTACGTTCCTATACGTGTATCTTCAATGCTGTTGCAATATTACGATTTGCTATAAAGATGAAGTTGGAGAAAGAGATTCCAAGGCTAAAAGAGACACGGTCACAAAAGGAGACCAGGGAACGTAAACTCAATGCCCTCACTGATGACAAAGAGGAAGGAGAAAGAATTGACTTTGATTGTGCTGCTGTTATTCCAGAAACAGATAGGCACCCTCCTGAGAATATTCTCCCTGATCTGGGATTCAAAAATCCAGATCCTCAATTTCATTTACGTTGTCCAGAAGATTATGTATGTATGTATGTATGTCTTTATTTGTATAGCGCCATAAAATGTACATAGCGCTTCACAGTAGTAATACATGTCATATAAATAACAAATAACAAATATAAATAACACATCATGGGAATAAGTGCTTCAGACATACTGTAAAAGTAACATTAAGGAAGGAGTCCCTGCTCCGAGGAGCTTACAATCTAATTATCAAACTAGTGGACACACCCAGGACACCACAGAAGATGTTTTAGCCAAGTGGGTGGCAGTTCCTGAAAACACAAACTTGTTGACAGATCCTGATGACGTGGTTAATATGGACTACGTTTGTACAGAGGCAACTAGGTCTCCAAAACCCAAAGGCCTGGTAATGGCCACAAAAGGGAAATCAAAGATTGAAAAGAAAAAACAACGAAGGTTAACACGGCGCCTGAATAGTTCCATATCTCACCAATCTGGACCACACTGTGGAGCCAAGGAGAATCCGGTCCAAGGGTCTCATCAGAAGCTAAAGAAACAGTCCAGTCATTTGCAGGTTGCAGCGGGCTATGAAATAAAGTCAAAGGATGCAATAGACTGGAAGTCAAAAAAAAAAAAAAAAAATATGTTTGGGGGAACTGACCGATTTATTTTTTTTATTACACGTGTGGACTATGTCACGGACACTTAACTATGCAAATAAGCATTTTGTCAATATTACAATGTTATATTGGGTCTCTGTGTTGAAAATGTAGCTAAACTACAAATTAATATACAGGGTTGATGGCCCTTAAGATTACAAGGCTGTAGTATAAGAAAAAAAAATATTGGTTGCTTACAATATGAAAAAAAAAAAAAAAAAAATGCCCTTTTCGGTTGGTAAATTTATAATGAGGTTCATATTCTAGAGTAGAAAAACCCAGGGAGGTAATAGAAATTGTCTGGTTTTGTGAATATATTTAGCAGATCCTGGGTTGTAAGAATGTGTGCTAGACATTTATTTTTCAAAATAGTTCCCTAATAGAGAGCAACAAAAAAATATGTTTGCCAAGTATAGTCTCTTATGACGAAACCTATTGTCCATAATTGCCGTGGAAAAAGTTCATATTCGTGTCATGTGAATACTTAATGTTGTACTGAGGAGTTAGCTCAAGTATTTCAGGTAGGACGCTCACCCCAGTGAGGTCCATGGCCGCTCACCCCAGTAGGTGTGAGCTGGGGAGGGGGATATGTGACATAGTCCAAAGATGTTAGGCAGCTTTCTGCCCCATTTTAGAGCAGAAAGTGCAGGAATAGTTAAAAATGATCCGTTCCACAGCTTCCCATTAACTCAGGCAGCTGGATGGAAAATCCAGACCACAGATTACAATGGCTCTAGTTCTCCCTCACCTGCTCTTCTAATAACATGCACAGGTATTTAGAGCAGAGAGGTTTTGCATTTCACTCTCTCCTTAGAGCCTGGAGGCTGGGGGTATCGCTGCTCCCCTGCATCCAGTGTCGGGGTTGACGGCCCCTCCACGTATCACAGTACCAGAGGATTTGCCTGGACTCCACGAACAGATAAGACAAAACAAATGGTTACTGCTGTTGCTAAAAGACTGTACTGTATCTTGTGACCCTAAATGAGAGAGCATTGTTTTAAGCTGGGGAACCAGTTTAGTTGGCCAGCAGCTGTTAGAGAGACTGATTCTGATGTGTAGTTAGATCCCTGAAAGGGATAGGATTTTGCTTATATGATTTTGGTTTTATTTCTTGAAATAACAGTGTGGGAAATATGGTAACACTGAAATATGTGAACAGCTGAATGAAAGTATCTGAGTACCTCTAACCTTCACATGTTAAAGCTGCAGTACCTTACTTGGATGAAAATAAAGCAGGCAGAAGCCTGAGTTAAGCAGCATAATACTTTGCATGATCCTGTTTGTTGTATAATTAACCCTAGAAGACTGTGTCGGGAAGAACCCAGACAGACGTCAGCACTACAAAAGAGGGGCGTTTGTCACATAATATATATATATATATATATATATATATATATATATATATATAATCAAAAAATAAATTGATGATACCGTTCTGTGGCTAACGAAATGCTTTTATTTGTGCGAGCTTTCGAGATACACTGATCTCTTCTTCCGGCGATGTTACAATGAATGAAGCAAGGATAACTTAAAAACAGTGTCTCTAGGAATGTTATCTGTGTATAATGTGTGTGCGCGCGGAGGGAGTACGGCAGGTTCCGCGATGGCACGGTAGTACAGGGTGCCGCCATGTTGTTGCGCAATATTGCAAAGGACACTGACGGGGTGAAGAGGTCGCGCTTCCGCAATGGGAGCGCGCGAACGACAGGCCAATAAGGGAAAGGCTCTAATAATGGACCACAACTCCCGCGAGCTCTGGAACAGTCACCTGACGCTAGGAGCGAATGAGAGGGCAGGAATTAAGGAAGGAGGAACATGAAGCGTGGGGGAGAGACCACGCTAGGCAGTGGAGATCGGGACAGAGCGAGAGGAGGTAGTGTGAGTGCAGGGGGTCCGTGACCCACCTGTATAGGCCAGCTATTACTCCCCAGGCCCATAGGAAGTTTCCCTGAGTCACAGTAGGCTGCAGTACTGCAGGGACGCCCGATAGTGGAAGGAATTGTCACCTTAGTTAGGGACAGCGCACGGAGTTGTGGACGGTCACAGTCATCTGGGATCAGACGGCTGGACACCGCGACATCCGGAGGTCCAGAGCGGAGGCAACGGACCCTTTTCGAAGAGGCACCGGTCACCGCCGTGACCGGAAGGTACAACTGTAAAGCAAGTGCACCAACACCGGTCATCAGGCGCTGATCCCGCCTTAGGAATAACTTTGTAGTGACACTAGCAAGTGGCTAGCGGACTGAGTATATGAGCTAACCTCTTACAAGGACAACACTCTATAAGAGCGTGGCGGAGCCACTGTTATACGGGACAAATTCGCTAGGAATGTGGCTGAGCCACGGTAGTATAAGGACTCTAACGTTATAGTATAATTATATAAGTTATGTGTGATGTTACTGCACCGACACACTTTATTCGAGCAAATACCCGGTATGTACCTGGCAGATACCTGGAATGCGCCACTCCTAACCTCTGACAAGCCCCGTTGCATTTGCCTTCCCAGCCTGGGTTCATGCCTGGCTGATGGGCGGCTGATCTGTTAAATGATAATGATTAGGATTTAATAGGCTGCAATGCTTCGCGTGTCTACCAGATGGCATAAATTCATGAATTGTAATGCAGTATATATATATATACTGTGCAGTATTGCAGCCAGCAGGAATAAAATGCTTCAATCCCTGCTTGGAAAATAACTCAATGTACTCGGGCAGAAAACAGTCACAAACCTCAATACACCCGGGTATACCCGAATTCGTGGGACTAGCCAAGCTCGAATAAAGTGTGTCGCCAGTGTATATAGAGAGTAAGATATGGTTGCCTATGCATAGTAAACTTGGTTGCACGCATTGTTGGTATGTTTTTTGCCCAGGGCGATCTTACATAACGGGGATCCTGGGCAAGTGGAGGCGCTACACTAGAACCCTTACCCCAGGCTCCCAGCTAGCGGAGGCTCATATCTCCTGGAGCCGCAGGTTGAGTACAGTACTAGTAGTCCCTTAGGAAGGCGTCAGAAACAGGGCTACATATATATTACACCAATAACCCAATATACATATATATATTTAACACCGACAACCCAATAAATATATATATAAATATATATATATATATATATATATATATATATATATATATATATAAATGTAGCGGTCATGTAAAATGCCTACAGTCATCTCTCCTGCTGGCAGCAAGGCCTGGTAAGTGTGGGCATGCCAGCAGTAATCATGGAGGTTTTCCCTCACACCCTGGTGGGGTGCCCTGTGTATGGATGGGACTGGTCACATGCTCTGACTCCATGGTTAGTGATGTCAGAGGTGTGTCAGCCTCAGAAGTTACATAAGGCACAGCACTGTGTCAAAGAGTTAGTTCGGTCAGCGTTCAAGGTGAGTACAGTTGCTGGAAAGTTCTTGCAAGGTTCAGGAAGGAGTTCAAGTTCTGCAGAGTGTTAGTTATGTTCTAGTAACTCCATGGGAGACTGTGTCCAGGGACCTGGCACAGGGCAGTGATTCCTGCGGGAATAGTGAATCCCTAATCTAGGTGACATACCTATCAAAGGGGAGCACGGGCGAGATGATTGGCTAAATACACCCCATTGTGGAGGGCAGCTATGCCCACCATGACAATAAAGATGGAGCTGATCAGAGAAACCCCTGTGTGTGAGAGTCCAATGATTACACAGGAGGTTGCACCACCGAGGAGTTCCTCGTCAGGATCATCCCCATGCGGACGCAGGGACCCTGGTAAGGTGGAGGCGCTGCACTGGAACTAGGTGAGACTCAGCACACTACCTCAGCTGCCTGTCTGGACGGGTCCTCCCCACACACCATCATGCGGGAGACTCAGGAGTCCTGTAGCCAACAGGTGCACCACCAGACACTACCACACTGTAATGGGGGCCGGTTAGACCACAGGGGCCAATGTGAAATTGGGTGGGTCAGGCCGGGCCAGAAACACCGTTACATTTGGAGGCGAGCTGCTGAGATCAGATCTGTCAACAGGACAGGCTCTAGCTAGGCACACTGGGAAACAGGGAGAGTGTCTGCTGCCACTTTGTGCTGCGTAGGGACGGACCTAGGGGTGGTCAGGGGGCTGACGGGATATTGTCAGTTCGCAGGGACAACCTAGGGGCCTGAAAGGAGTGAGGGGTTTGGAGCCGGGCTATAGCTGACCGAGTCACCTTGAGGCAGTGCTAGTTGGTAGGATGCCAGAAGGGATAGCCTGTTAACTTGGTCAGGAATCCTGGAGAGGGTCTGCGCTAGGCTGACCAAGACAGGTAGACGCCCCAAGTACTGCATGGCAGAGCCAGAGTACCTAGCCCATTCCAGACACATACCATAGGGAGCACAGACTGGGAGGATGGAGTCACAGCAGACACTGAGAGAGTGAGCCTAGCCTGAGGTAGTGCAACACTGGGTCACACCTAGATAAGGTACATATGTGGTGGTGCATCTGAAGCTAATCTTTATTGTACCGGTGTGGTGGCTGCCCCGCAGAGTGGAGCCCCATGTACGATAACTGTTACGAGAGAGTGGAGGATCCGCGTGGGGCGGAGAACATGAAATGGCGGACAGAGGCTGATGGGGAGGGCACCCGTGGCGTGCAACCCACTGAAGAGCAGACTGTCGCCGAGTTATCATTGACCAATCTGCTCTGGAGTGGAGCGAAGGCCGTGGCTGCCCCGTTTTTATCCTGTCTGGGACAGCGAGGGGCCACCCTTGAAGAGTGTGAGGAAATTGTAATAATTGGGGGAGAACCCCGTGAGGAGAGCAAACAAATGGACTTTTTGGGCGTAAAAGTCAATCAAAATGGCGGTTCCCGCTTGCTAGGGAAACCGCATGGGCCAGTCGCAGAAAAAATGGCTGATGCAGGACTTGCAGGGAGCTGGCCGGGAATGGCGCGAACAGCGGAGCCCCGCCCTGATGGGGGGCATGGCGCGAAAGCTATGGCTGCGCCGGGATGGACAGTGACTAACTCAGCCCCTGTGCTGAGTCAACCGCTTAGTCTATGGGACCCTCCCCTGATTTCTACCAGGGGGAGTGACTTTCAACTATGGCCTGTGGGAATGCACCCACTGGGCCCAGGGACTGATATCCAGACGGCACCACTACAAAAAGTAGTTCCGGCCATGGAAGAGCCGTGCAAAAAGGATGGTTATCTTGCACAGAGGGCGGCTGCCAGGAGAAGGCGGGAACTAGCCACGGGAAAAGACCCCCACCCTTGTGGGGAAATTGGCGCGAAAACGCTAACCGCGCCCACCAGGACTGAGAGAGGTGCGGCCTTAATTAAGGGGCATGATATTCCCCTGTGGGACCCGCCCATAATTGCAACCCCTGGGGGCGGGTTCCAGCTCTGTCAGAGAAGGGAGGAACCGAAGCAGGGAGTGGCGGATCCAGCAACTTCCATCAGTCAGTTGCGAGGAACCACTGAGAAGGAGAGACCTGTACAGGAAGTGGCTCCTGTGCAAAGAATGGCCTGCTCCTCCACTGTGGGCACAATGGTCTCTACACAGCCCTACTCAGTGCCCGGCGGGGTGCTAGTAGTGAGGGTGGCCAACACCGAGACGGTGGTCGGGCTCTGCCTACAATGCGGGCTGCCCGGAGGCACGGTCAATACGGCGGCACGTTGCCCTCATTGCGGGACTTTGTACCTGTGGCCTACGCCCACATTTATTCCTATACAGTCTGCTGACCCCCCGGTGGACGTGACAAGGCGCTCCGTCGAGTCCCTGGGCGCGCTATGGATCAACCGCGCGAGTCCCGGAGACAAGGGACTGGAGCCGGTCAAGTCGGCTGGGTCAGTGGCGATCGAGGCGGTTGAATCACCCCCTGCAATCGGGGAAAAGAGACTTTCACTCCGCCCGGAGACCCCTAAGTCAGGAAAAGGGGATTACTCAGACGAGGACCTCCGTGAGCTGGCGGTGGTAAAAATGGAGCTGAAAAGGCAGACCGGAAGGACGACACCCCGTGGGGTGAGTGGCAGGACGTCCCCCGCAGATCGGCGACCTGACCGATGGAGTCCCGCCATCCCAGGACCTGGCGAAGACGGGAGAGAGACGCCTACACCCCTGCGGATGGGTAAGCCAAGCAGCCCTATTACTTACCTGGTTACAGCAGACGGCGAAGCGCTGGAAGGGCCGCGCCAGGCCCCGAGCGCACGTGGAGTGGCGGCATCACTTCCGGCAGCGACGGCGGAGCAACCGGATGTCGTCGTGGAAGAAGAGATCCCGCATGGGGGTCCCACGCAAGATGGCGACGCTTCCGGTTCCGGGGAAGACATCGCTTCCGGTGGTGACGGCGGAACCCATGGAGAAGTTGCAGCGACGCTTCGGCGATCGGGGGAAGGTCCCCGATCACTTACAAAGCCCAGAAATTGGAGAGACAATCTCAGGACTGAGGAGGGTGAGACATCATCCTTGGACCATTCTACGGACAGCCAGGAGTGGGTCGTAACCCCGTGGGGTCCCGTTCCGTGCCCCTATGCCCAAACCCCCGCCATAGTTAATACCCCTACCCCCATCACACGGTCACCGGGTTCACCGCCTAGCCTGGAGTACATGGACAATTCACAAGGGGGAGAGGGAAGACGGACTGGGGAAAGGCAGCGCAGTGGCGCTACGGAGGGCGATTCAAGGGGAGGGGGAGAATTGAGAGTGGCAACTACAGCACCCCAACCCGTAGTAAAGGCCTCTGGGTCGTTTAGGTGGTCTGTACCGCGGTCTGAGAGGTCATCAGGGGTATTTTCCATGGACGATGATAGGGACTCAGGAGGGTCAAACAGATTCCGGGAGAACCGGTGGTGGGCCCCATTATTTGAAGGGTACTCGGCCTGGATGGACCGCACTCGGTTCCTCATCCGGCGAGAGGATGTAGTGGACTATTGGTGGGCTGTGGGAGAGTTTACCCCGGAACAGAGGGACAGAGAGCTGCAGGAGCAATGGCTGCAGATTGAGAATAGGGAAATAGAGCCTATGGGTCCCAGTATTTTGTCAGACCCCGTGGACCCTGATGAACCCCTATCATGGGTGCTGCCTGGGAGGGGAGGTAAGGCTGACCTGACTAGAATTAGTAGGGCCGAGAGAACCATAATGGCTCGGTATAAATCTTCCCACGGGTTGGAGTACCCGTATGTTCCTGAGCCTCTCATGGATGAGATAGAGGACAACCGGGATAGGTGGCTTAGGGAGGCCATAGAAATGCACCTAGTAGGGAGAGGGAGTTCCGTGATAGGAAAGAAGGCCGAGGAACGGATAGAACATTTAATCCGCATATGGGCCATTGGGAGAAATATCTATAAACACAGAGTAACATATAGACCAGAGAAGGGATTACCCAGGCATTTCTCAGTAATAGTTCTGGATATGTGGGGTAGAGAAGTAAAGAAACCGGACCCCTATCACTATTTTTAGGTGGTACTGTGCATCACGCGGGTCTGTGGCTGCTGGTCGGGGCGGGCTTGGCGGATGACTGTATTCATGTGTACTGCATTATGAGGAAGTTTGTGTGATGTTAATTATGTTTTCCGTTACAGTGCTTCCTGGAAAGAGGTATACAAATTTAGGTCCCAGCGAGGACGATGGGATTCACCAGGGGGAGAATGTAGCGCCATGTAAAATGCCTACAGTCATCTCTCCTGCTGGCAGCAAGGCCTGGTAAGTGTGGGCATGCCAGCAGTAATCATGGAGGTTTTCCCTCACACCCTGGTGGGGTGCCCTGTGTATGGATGGGACTGGTCACATGCTCTGACTCCATGGTTAGTGATGTCAGAGGTGTGTCAGCCTCAGAAGTTACATAAGGCACAGCACTGTGTCAAAGAGTTAGTTCGGTCAGCGTTCAAGGCGAGTACAGTTGCTGGAAAGTTCTTGCAAGGTTCAGGAAGGAGTTCAAGTTCTGCAGAGTGTTAGTTATGTTCTAGTAACTCCATGGGAGACTGTGTCCAGGGACCTGGCACAGGGCAGTGATTCCTGCGGGAATAGTGAATCCCTAATCTAGGTGACATACCTATCAAAGGGGAGCACGGGCGAGATGATCGGCTAAATACACCCCATTGTGGAGGGCAGCTATGCCCACCGTGACAATAAAGATGGAGCTGATCAGAGAAACCCCTGTGTGTGAGAGTCCAATGATTACACAGGAGGTTGCACCACCGAGGAGTTCCTCGTCAGGATCATCCCCATGCGGACGCAGGGACCCTGGTGAGGTGGAGGCGCTGCACTGGAACTAGGTGAGACTCAGCACACTACCTCAGCTGCCTGTCTGGACGGGTCCTCCCCACACACCATCATGCGGGAGACTCAGGAGTCCTGTAGCCAACAGGTGCACCACCAGACACTACCACACTGTAATGGGGGCCGGTTAGACCACAGGGGCCAATGTGAGATTGGGTGGGTCAGGCCGGGCCAGAAACACCGTTACATATATATATATATATATATATATATATATATATATATATATATATATATATATATACATATACATATATATATATATATATATATATATATATATATATATATATATATATATATATATATATATATATACACATATATACATATATATATATTTATTGGGTTGTTGGTGTTAAATATATATATATATATATATATATATATATATATATATATATATATATATATATTTTTTTTTTTTTTATTGGGTTGTTGGTGTAATATATATATATATATGAACAACACACAAGATTGATGCCGCAGTCAAATCAGCTCAAAATGATCAAAGTAAAACACAAAACCAGATATCAAGGTGATAATACCCTCTGGCGGTGCTACCGACCCAAAGAATGTGAAACCACAGAAAGAGAAAAGAGGGTCAAAAAGGAGCACTCAAAAGATATGTAGTGAAAATAGAAAAATGGATTTAATTAGTAATGCCAAGATAAAATAACTAAAACATACCTAAACACATACCACATAATAAGTAACTGCTGTAAATAATAAACCTAATGATATCTTAACAAATAAACCCCAAATTGGAAAGACCATATAAAAAGGGTCCCAGTGAGACAAAACAAAACTAGGGGAATTTCTTTTTTGTAATAAAGATCGGCCGATCATGAGATGGAAAAGGTACTCAATAATTAATTGGAAAAACCAAATAACACATTACTAAATGAAAAAAATAATAAATCAAAAAATTAGTAATGTATCACTGTATGCCAAAAACCTACATGCAAAGCAACTAGAAAATAACTAAATGCTGCACAGTATAGCACATGAGATAAACAGCAAAAAAAAAAATTAATGACATGAGTCAGATTTTGGCACGAAACCGGAGCCCTTTAAATAGCCCTCTATGACTCACCAGATTTATACTCCCGGAAGAAGCCTCACGGCGAAACGGCTGTCGGAGTTGTCATACCTACACACTACCCTGACCCGAGTTTGCTCTGTACAGCTCTATGCCTGTGTTTATTTAAGCGCAGTCTATTCCTACTACACGTCTGGACTGATGCTGGGACGCTCTACGCGTGCTGTTGGTTACCCTTCTGGCTTGGGACTGGAATGTTGGGGGTCTGTATTTACTACACATTGTGCTTCATTTTGGACTTCCTTCCTACCTCCCCACATTACCCATTACATGCCTGCAGAGTACTTTTGGCATCAGGATTCCTCGGTACATTTCAGCATCCTCAGGGTCTCTTTCATCCTATTTCTGTTGGAAACTAAATCAACGATCTCATTGGCTCTAGTCCCATGTGACGCCGCCATGTTGGTTTTGTTGACGTCATGTTAAAAGGAAATGAAGCACAGCCATTCTGATTGGCTGGCTTCATTTCCTTTAAATGACGTCATTATTTTTTTTAGCCTTATCCAAAATCACATGCTTTTCACGGACCAATCAGGACCGTGAGAACCTTTTGATGCAAAATGTGACGTCATAGGCCTATAAAAGCCTATGTCGTCTCATTTTACAGCTAAACGCCGTGGGGAGAGGACCTCCCCTCTGAAGTAGATGGACGGTGCGTCGCAGAAGAAGAAGCCAGAAGACCCTGAAGACCCCGCAGACAGTGAAGAAGACACAGAAAAGAAGACCACAGACGGTTTGGATTATAAAGACAAGAAAGAAGACACCACATTGGATTTTATTTTATGGGTTCCTGGTTCCTGTCTTTGGATTTGTGCAGACATAGCGGTTCCCCCGGAAGTCGGTCATTGGTCATCTAATGGTAAGTAAACTAAAGAAATGTATTTGATTAAAGTTGTAACTGTTTTTTTTTGTTTTTTTCTCACAAGTCAGATTTATTTTTTTAATGTGCATTTCATGCCCATTTATGTATATATATCTATATACATACATGTTTATTAAAGGGTTGTTTTGCAAATGTTTATTGCATTTTTTCAAGTCTTCTACAAGTCTTTTCCCTGTTTGGTTACTATTGTGTGTGTGAAATGTACTGTAATGTATAATTAGTTATGTCATTTCAGATGATGATGATTGCATGGGTTTATGTTGGGACCCTGCCTTAATTGTTTATTGTGGCTTATTTGGTGATTTTAGATTGTGTATGATCGTGTTAGTTAGAAATATATTTGTTTTTGAAATGGTTTTGTTTTTGCATAACAATCTTGAATAGG
Source organism: Ascaphus truei (assembly GCF_040206685.1). NCBI lineage: Eukaryota > Metazoa > Chordata > Amphibia > Anura > Ascaphidae > Ascaphus > Ascaphus truei. Next base: position 220,633,262 of record NC_134484.1, read on the forward strand.
GTTTTTGGTATAGATTTGTTTGTAATGTATTTCGGATGGCATTAATTGTGTGTTGGTCATTTATTATTGTCTACTTGCTTTGTCTATATTGTATGTTTACTTTCAATCGTGTATTTTTTTTGGACCTTTGATTGCTATTGTGTACATGATGGAAATATTATTTGCATCATGTACACATTGTTCAATTGTATGTTGTATTGCAATTTACTGGTTTGGATAGGTGCTTGCTATATTCTCTTAAAGAATGAGATGTGTTTTAATAGTCATTTGGCATTGTTTTAATTTTGTCTGTGATGTTGTCAATTAGAGATCGGAAGTGTTCAATTAGTACTTGGATATCCTTTACCATTTCTTTGTAGATTGCTTAATCATACATGTATATCATACATATATATATATAAATATAATATGTGAATGATGAAGCCATTCTACAAATGAATGGGTGCAGGGTGGCTTAACCCATTAATAACTGTAGAAATTATTATTAAGCATTATTGTTATTAAGGGGTTAAGTAACACCACAATATATTTGCAAGATGTTGTGGGTTGGTTATGTATAGCTTTTTAATAATTGTTATGTTTATTGCGGGTGTGTTTATTGTTTTGAATGTGGATATTGGGGGTAGGGGGTTTTGTCCCCAAGGGACGGAGGGTAAGCCTCCCGGTGTGTAGGGGTGATGGTGCTTATGCCTCACGGGGGTGGGTAGTGGGGTGGGGGTAGGGGGGTGTATTTAGGTTGAAGTATTCGTGTTTTTAAATTGTTTTTTGGGGGCACAGACTTGATACTGCAGGTAAACGGGGACCCCTGCGGAAACACCCGAGGGCCGCCGCCAGCCTATAGTACCATTACTGTGCCTAAATAAATAACTATGGGTTATGTATATAAGGGGGGTTTAGGGGTTGATGGGGGCACAGAGGCTGATTGCGTTGTGTTTTGCTATGTTTATTGGGGGCAATTGTCCCCAATAAACATGCTACTGTCACTTAACCCCTTCATTGCCTTAACAGATAGCCGCTAAGGTAATGAAGCAGAATTACTGTATTTTTATTAATAGTGTACATGTGCAGAGGGCCTCCGGACATGAACCGTGTTGGTTTTATGTCCGGGGACTCCCTGCTTCCCGAGATACTGGCACCTTTATGGGGTGCCGGTATCTCCTATGAATGGAAATGTCCCGCGTCACGTGATTGGGCTATCTCCATGCATAGGAGATACCGGCACCTCATAACGGGGCCTGTATCTCGGGAAGCAGTTGGTCCCTGGACATAAAACCAACGCGGTTCATCTCCGGAGACCCCTGCACATCTACAATAGTAATAAATTTGTTATGTAAAAAAAAATTATTTGCCGGCGACATTTGTGCAGAGGTGGATCTCGCTATCTGCTGACAGATCTCGCCAGCAGAGCCCTTCTCGCCAGGTCTCGCCATCTCTCTGCCGGATTCCTCTCCCAAATATGCGCACTTTCCTGCATACTGCGAGGGGAATCCGCCAAAAAATGGAGAGTTCTAAGTCTGGCGAATGGCCATTCTCGCAGTTCTCTGCATAGGCCCCTAAGTCTGAATTGGCAGCCAATGTTTTAATACAATTCTTTTCAGCTAGTGTCAAGTTGTAGTATGTTTTATGTTTGTGTTTAAAATAATGATTCACATCCCTTTTTAACATATTCATAAAGACATGTACTGATGGATTTTTGTGGGTGGTATAAATTTAGATTTAAGTTTGCAAACCTTTGTCGTTGCTATTGATGTCTGTGTAGGAGGTTGCTGCTGCTGCTGCTGCTGCTGCTGCTGCTGCTGCTGCTGCTGCTGCTGCTGCTGCTGCTGCTGCTGCTGCTGCTGCTGCTGCTGCTGGACCTGCGGACCCAACTCTTTGCTAGAGAAAAAGGATTTTAAGTTCATTTTTCTTTCGAGTTTAAATAAATCTATTTCTATATAAAATCTCCTTGCGACCGTGGTGGCAACAAACGAAGAACCCATAGAGAGGACTCTAAGTTCCATATCTGTAAGAGAATGATTGGAAAGGTTAATTACAATGTTTTCTGCCTCCTTTATTGGTGTGATCTTGTGACCGGAGGTGTTCTTGGGATTATGTTGCCCTCTCCTGGTCTTTTTCCTTTGCTTTTGTTCGTCTGAGGGCCTTTGCCTAAAAAGACCTTGAAGGTCCTGGTCTTTGTGACTGGGTGGGGTTTCCGTCAGCTGATGAGCTAGCCTCTGAATCACTAGTGTTTGTATCCGCCTTCCTTTGCTGACCTTTATTCTTTTTTGAGTATATGGTCCGGTTTTCTTGTTTAGTCCAGAGATAAACTGTACTTTCCTTATAGTCGTTAACGACTTTTTTAAACTTGAGTTTTTTAAAGTGTACCAAATCACTTTTAAACTTAGTGAGTTTCTCTTTTAATTCGTCTAATGATTGAACGGTGATATCACTTTGTGCGGTCTGTTCTATCTTTATTTCAAGTTTCAAAATGTCGTGTCTGAATTTTGAAAGTTGAGTGCCTACTTCTTCAATATCTAATACTATCAGGTCTAGAGAGTCTTTATTTAAGATCCTACACCAATTGTCACAAAAATCTTTGTTGTCTATACCAATGGTGGGGCGATTTTTGATACTAAATCCCCTCGGGAAAATTATCTGCTTATAGTACTCTATAAGAGTATTCCCGTGGGAATATAGTTATATTTCCTTTCTTTTCAGTTTTTCAAGATCTCGTATGTGATCTGCCGGCCTGTCAGGGCCAAAGGCCTCTTCAGGAGATGATTTAAAGAGTATGTTGTTAATCTCTTCTTCATTAAATGTTTTGGTTTCAGCTTTGTTACTCAATTCATTAGAGAGGTTGGCCAGCCCTTCAATTTATCACACCCAGTGTAGTCACCTGAACCAGGGATAGCATGGTTAACAAGAGGATCAAAGACTTCCTTACTCATAAATTATATTCAATGGTTAGCACTATATATGCAAATGCATAGTGCAAAAATAATGGCAAACCCTAAGGTTTGTAAAATGGGTACAGACAAAAAGGACAGTGAATGTAATACAATAAAGAGTTATGTCTGCACACCTGAATGTATATTATTAAAGCAATATACTTACGATATAGAAGTACCGGTGCTCCGTGGTTCAGGGAAAAACCTGTCAGGTGTGATTTCAGTAGAAATTAACAAAGAGGAGGATCCAAGGCACTACGGATTTGTAGAAAATAAATTTATTCTAGGCACACACAAAGTTTCGAGCTGTACAAAGCTCTTTCTCAAGTGACTGGCAAAGAAACAACAGAAATGTCCAATATATATAGTCCAAACATAAGTGATTAACTCAGCAACTCCCCTTTGTTACCCCATGTGATACCCATAGTGTCCCGATTGCACTTCCACATTGCACTTTAATCAGATGACATCATTATCCTGGGTGTGCTGTATCCACATCTCCTGATTGGTTAATCCATCCTTCTTCCATCCCCTCGTGTTTGTAGCCTGCTGCGTGTCCGCGTTGTATCCTTTGTCCTCTTGTGTCGCTCCCATGAGGTCACATCTGGCGCCATGTTCCAGAACTCAGTCCTGGCAGAATGGCTTCTCCTTGCGATTGCGCATGCACAGTGGTACTTCCGTCGTCCTGACGCGTTCACGGGTCGCTACCGTGACGTCATCAGCGTCGTATGCCCGAATCCAATCCTGGCTTCTTCTGGCCACTGCGCATGTGTTAGGACTCTGTGTCTATGAAGAGGGGTGCTGATGCGATCTGCACTCATGCGCAGTAGTTCTTTATTCATCCGATGTGGGAAGGCAGGGTTTATTGGTCTGTCACTCGTCCAGCTCAGGATAATATGCATGCAAAAAAATGATGAAAATGAAAGAATGCAATCATTAATGGGCTTTTAAATGTTCCACCACCTCTACATTATACCTAACACTATGCCTCTTACTAAAGCTATAGAGATTAAAAACATTGTAGATTAGAAACTTACTATGTGAAAAAGGAAAGAGATCTAATTCTAACTGAAGTACCAACCTTATCTAAGAATTGAGTCAGCAGTTTGCGAAGCACTGTGAATCAAAACATGATGGTTAATACTGTATGTGTTATCTGCTATCCAAAAAACTGCTCATGGATAAAAAATCATTTAGCCCTTTAGGATACACTGTATCTAAGGTGAAAGTCCAAAAAGCCTCCTAATGCCAAAAAGGATGAAACTGCATTGATATCTCACTATGCTGAATTTAAACATAGGGCCTCATGCACTAAGTGCCGAAAAAAATCTCTTCGGCAAGTGTTGCCCATAGGCATGATTTTGGCGATTTGCCCTTGCAGTATTCAGTACTAAATATTAAAATAAATAAAGTACTACTGACCTCATCAATAAGAAGCCCCCGTCGCCAGCAACATCCTTGTCTTTCGTTGCCCACAAAATACATAGCCAATACATAGCCAATACATTGCAATTACATTCAGATATCAATTAACCACTTAAACACCTTATCGGATATTAACCGCAAAGGTAATTAAGGGGTTAAGCCACACTGGCCCGATACCCACCCTTCACCCATTCATTTGTACAGTGGCTTCATCATGCAACTATATATATATATATATATATATATATATATATATATATATATATATATATATATATATATATACACACACACATGATGAACCAATATACAAATAAATGTAGAAGGGTTATCAAAAACATGCTGTACTACAAATACCACTTCTCCATACAGACACAATACAATAAAATCAATTTCCTTTAATAATCCAATCTGATCTTCCAATCAAAATCCTCAAATGCCAATCAAATGCCACAAATGCCACTGAAAACATAGCATTTACATTGTATACATGATGCATACAATCTATGCACCATATACATTCTGAAAATGAATGTTAACAATAACATATTCCAAACAAAATACCAATACATCCAAACAAGTATACTATTTAAACCAATCCATTAACCACAAATCAATTAGCGTTCATTAATTAAATCCCTAAACAATTTACATTCCATCCCTAACAATTAAACAATTAACTAATTCAATCGTTGAACAGAACAAGTTATCCTCTGAAAAAATATAAGTACCAACAAGAATACAATATACAACAGCAAGCCTCACCCTGACATAAAGTACACCATACAATAGAAAAAATTACATCCATCTCATTTTAAAATACATGACACACACATTTATGCATAGCAGCATAGCCAAAATAATTTAAAACACAGCAAATCAAGCTTTTAAAACAACATCATTTCTTACCCTTTATGTATATATCGATCTAGACATACATACATACATACATACATACAGTGGCAAGAAATGATATACCAAAAATAATTTAATACACATGTAAAAAAGCTTGAAAAAAAAGAACAAGTTAAATAAAATACATTTCTTTAGTTCACTTACCATTACTTGACCCACTCACCGACTCCCGTTGAACAACTTACTCTCAAACCAATCCACCACGCACAGGAACACATAAAATAAAAAACTATAAAATAATAAACATTAAAATAAAAATCCAAAACAATCCACGGGTCTTCTATTTGTAATCCATCTTCATCTGTATTCTTCTTTCTTCTATCTGCGGCTCTCTTCCGGGGTCTTCATGTCTACTACGGCCATGCCCAGGCCTTCTTCTTCTGTAGGAGGTCCTTCCTCCTCGGCGTCTGCCATCAAAATGAGACAACATAGGCTTTTAAAGGCCTATGACGTCACATTTTCGTCATGGTTCCCATGGGCCTGATTGGCCCGTGAAAACCATGTGTTTTGGCCGGAAAAAAAATTATAACGTTACTTAAAGGCAATGAAAGCGCAGCCAATCAGAATGGCTTTGCTTCAATTGCCTTTAAGATGACATCATGAAAAGAAACATGGCCGTCCTCACATGGTACGGTAGCCAATCAGAGCGTGGGAACTCCATCCCAACTCTGATTGGCTCTAGTATACCATGTGACAGAGGCTTGGGGGGAGAGCGGATGTGACGTCATTGAAAGCCAGTCACATGGTACTAGAGCCAATCAAAGTTGGGATAGACTTCCCATGCTCTGATTGGCTACCGTACCATATGAGGCCGGCCATGTTTCTTTGAATGACATCATCTTAAAGGCAATTGAAGCAAAGCCATTCTGATTGGCTGTGCTTTCATTGCCTTTAAGTGACGTCATCGTTTTTTTCTCTCGGCTAGAACACATGGTTTTCACGGGCCAATCAGGCCCGTGGGAACCATGACGAAAATGTGACGTCATAGGCCTTTAAAAGCGGTTAATATCCGATAAGGTGTTTAAGGGGTTAATTGATATCTGAATGTTATTGCAATGTATTGGCTATGTATTGGCTATGTATTTTGTGGGCATCGAAAGACAAGGATGTTGCTGGCAATGGGGGCTTTTAATTGATGAGGTCAGAAGTACTTTATTTATTTTAATATGCTAGTTAATGTGTTTAATAATGGGCAAATAATCTATTATCCCTATCTGGATAATAGTTATTTTGCACATTATTGTACTGTAGGTGTTGGGGGGGGGGATGTATGTATTGAATGTATAGGCCAGGTTTATTTTTTTTATATTCAGGGTTGGTTCCTTGGTTCTGCGTGAGACCTCTGGAGACCACCTGCGGTATCCTCGGGTATCTCACGGGTATCAGGCTGGTGGTTCCACAGGTGAAACCTGCAGGAATGAAGCGGTGGTCCCACATCTCGGGGGGAACCGTGGACCCGTAGGTGCGGGGATGAACCGGTGGTCCCACATCCGTGGGGGCACCGCGGATCCACAGTGAGCACTCGTGAATTCCCCAGACCCCCGTGAGAACCACCCAAGGCCCCGCAGACACCTGTGGGTCTGACCCGGGGCTCCCAGACATCCTTGGGCCTACCGTGGGGACCCAATTGTGGCCCACGGTGCCCAAAGGAGACCACCTGGGGGCCATGGCGCTTGGTGGGACCCACCAACAGGCCCCAAGAACCTGTTTGAAACAAGTTGCTGGTACCCTGTAGGTCTGTCAGGTGCCCCGCCAGCCGGCCGGGGACTCGCGTGGGGCTGGGGTATGAACCCTGTATGTAAAAGTATAAATCATGTATTTATGGGGGGAAACAGGGGGTGGGTAATGTATTTAATATATAGAATGATGCTTATTGTGGGGCAGTGTATTGTTTTTATTGTGTGTAATGGGGGTGGGGGATGGGGTATTGGCCCCAAGGGTATGTGGGTAGGCCTCCCAGGTGGGTAGTGGGTGAGGGTGGTTAGGCCTCACGGGGTGGGGGGTTTGTGTGGGAGGGTATGTAGGCCTCCCGAGTGGTGGGTGAGGGTGGGTTAACCCCTTAATGACTGTAGCGGATAATAACCACTATGGTGATTAAGGGGTTAGGGGACATTAGGGGCAGCAGAGGAGGCATGGCCAGGATGAAGATGAGGATGGCCTTCATCGTGGCAGCCGGACATGGGTGAGTGCTATATGTATTTAATGTATTGATTGGTGTTTATGTATTTAAAATGGGCACATTCACTATTATCCATTTGTGGATAATAGCAATTGTGCCCATTACTATACTGTATGTGTTAGGGGGGGGTTATTTATTTATAAGTATGTATGTGTTTTTACATTAATTTGGGGGGGGGCACAAAATTGGTACTGCAGGCCTGCAGGTAACACCCGAGGGCCCCCGCCGGCCTATAGTATCATTGATGTGCATATATGTGAATGTTAGGGGGGTATAGGGGTTTTTGGGGTAATATATATATATATATATATATATATATATATATATATATATATATATATATATATATGTATATATATTTATTTATTTATTTATTTAGTGTGGGGCTGTTGTGTGTGATTTTTTTTTATTGTGGGTAGCGGGTGTGTGTGAAGAGGGTATTAGCCCCAACGGTGGTTGTTTAGGGCTTGCGGGTGGGTAGCGGGAGGCCTTAACCCCTTCATGACCATAGCGGTATTAACTGCTATGGTCGTGAAGGGTTTAAGTGCACCCGCAACCCCCCCGCAAGCCCTAAACAAACAACAAGGGCCAAATACCCCCTTCACCCAACCCCGCTACCCACAATAAAGCTGGCACGGTGGGTTAACCCCTTCATTGCTTAGCGGTTAGCCGCTAAGGTAATGAAGTGGACTTTACATGCATTTTTCCTGTCTCTGATGCATGCCGGGGGGCTCCGGTGCTGGTATCAGCTCCGGAGACCCCCGGCATCAATCACAGACAGGAAAAAGGCCTGATTTTTTCTAAGTGTCGCCCTTGCCTATGCTTCTCCCCACCGTCCCGCCAACTTTGAGTTGGCAGGACGATTTGCCGAAAAAATGGCTTTTCGGGACTGCCGATCAGCTCCGATAAGCACCGAAAACAGGATCGAAGCTACTAGAATACAGCCGATGTAAAAAAATGCCGAAAGGCACCGAAAAGTGGCTTATCGCCAGCCGCCTGCCGATAATTTTTTATCGGGGACAAAAAATGCCGATTTGGCCAAATCATCGGCGCTCACTGAATACCAAAGGCATTTTTTGGCGATAAAAAACTTTTCGGCGCTTTGTGCATAGAGCCCATAGTGTTGCATCTCTTAAACTGATGGGAATAGATCGTCAATAGGACTATCTCAGGGGCTGAAAAAGACAAAGCATTACTCCAAAAGGAGGATTTTGGACTTTCACCTTAGATACAGTGTATCCTAAAGGGCTAAATGATTTTTTATCCATGAGCAGTTTTTTGGATAGCAGATAACACATATTAACCATCATGTTTTGAATCACAGTGCTTCGCAAACTGCTGCTGCTGACTCAATTTTCAGATAAGGTTGGTACTTCAGCTAGAATTAGATCTCTTTCCTTTTTCACATAGTAAGTTTCTAACCTACAATGTTTTTAATCTCTATAGCTTTAGTATGAGGCATAGTGTTAGGTATAATGTAGAGGTGGTGGAACATTTAAAAGCCCATTAATGATTGCATTCTTTCATTTTCATCATTTATTTGCATGTATATTATCCTGAGGCTGGACGAGTGACAGACCAATAAACCCTGCCTTCCCACATCAGATGAATAAAGTACTACTGCGCATGAGTGCAGATCGCATCAGCACCCCTCTTCATAGCCACAGAGTCATCACACATGCACAGTGGCCAGAAGAATCCAGGATTGGATTCGGGCATACGACGCTGATGACGTCACAGGAGCGACCCGTGAACGCGTCAGGACGACGGAAGTACCACTGCGCATGCGCAATCGCAAGGAGAAGCCATTCTGCCAGGACTGAGTTCTGGAACATGGCGCCGGACGTGACCTCACGGGAGCGACACAAGAGAACAAAGGATACAACGCGGACACACAGCAGGCTACAAACACGAGGGGATGGAAGAAGGACGGATTAACCAATCAGGAGATGTGGATACAGCACACCCAGGATAATAATGTCATCTGATTAAAGTGCAATGTGGAAGTGCAATCGGGACACTATGGGTATCACATGGGGTAACAAAGGGGAGTTGCTGAGATAATCACTTATGTTTGGACTATATATATTGGACATTTCTGTTGTTTCTTTGCCAGTCACTTGAGAAAGAGCTTTGTACAGCTCGAAACTTTGTGTGTGCCTAGAATAAATTTATTTTCTACAAATCCGTAGTGCCCTGGATCCTCCTCTTTGTTCATATCTACTGAAATCACACCTGACAGGTTTTTTCCCTAAACCACGGAGCACCGGTACTTCTATATCGCAATTATATTGCTTTAATTATATACATTCAGGTGTGCAGACATAACTCTTTATTGTATCCTATAGATATACTGTACATACATACAGGGATAATCAGTGCTTGTATTGCAAATGCTTGTATGCCTTGTTTGAATGAATTTTAAATGTATTTCTATTGTTTATTTTGAAATGTGTGTGCTATGTTATTTTTCTTTATTTTGATGTATTTTTTATTTGTGTTTTTAATAGTGGATTTCAGGGGGTGGTTGCTTTGTAATAGTAACTTATTTTTGGAAGTTAGATTTTGTTGGTTGGTTTTAATTTGAGCTTGAATGTATTTGATAAGTGTTGGATTTTGCGGTTTTAATATTGATTTGTGTAATATAATTTTTTTCAGTTTACTTCTGGCTTTGTTTTTTCTTTATCATTGTTTGGCTGACATTGGATATTGTTTGTAATAGATTATTTTATTTGGAGCATTGATTGGCATAGTGTTATATGTTATATAGTTTATCATTGTCCCATACAATTTTTGCTTTGACATTTAATAAATATTAATTTGGCTAGGTGCTGTGTTTTATTTGGAGATGAGCTTGCATTTCATTTGATATGTGCTGTGTTTGACATGTTGCAATGGGATGTTTTCATTTTGAGATTTGCCTTTGTACAGTTTACAATGTGATGTTTGGAGATTGAGATTTGATGGTTTTATTTGTGCATCATTAACCATTTATTTGTATATTGGTTTATCTATCTATCTATCTATCTATCTATCTATCTATCTATCTATCTATCTCTCTATCTCTCTATATCTATCTATATCTATATCTCTATCTATCTATATCTCTATCTATCTCTATCTATCTATCTATCTATCTATCTATCTATCTATCTATCTATCTATCTCTCTCTCATCTATCTATCTCTCTATCTCTCTATCTCTCTATCTCTCTATCTCTCTATCTCTCTATCTCTATCTCTCTATCTCTCTATCTCTCTATCTCTCTATCTCTCTCTCTCTCTATCTCTCTCTCTCTCTATCTCTCTATCTCTCTATCTCTCTATCTCTCTATCTCTCTATCTCTCTATCTCTCTATATCTATCTATATCTCTATCTATCTATATCTATATCTATCTATATTTATATCTCTATCTATCTATATCTATATATCTATATATCTATCTATCTATATCTCTATCTATATCTCTATCTATCTCTATCTATCTATATCTATATCTACAGCCGTGGCCCCTTTTATTCTCCAACTTTCTATCCATGCTTCTCCTCCTTGCTTCTGGGGATATCTCTCCCAATCCTGGTCCATGTCTTATTTCTACTTGCGCTCGTCCTCGCCTCCCACATGCAACTTTTACTCCTTCTGGTGTCAACCCCTCCAACCTCATACCCATCCCCTGCCACCCTCCCTCCTCTCTCCCATTCTCCTGTGCTCTTTGGAACGCACGCTCTCTTTCTAACAAGTTCCTCTCTGTACATGACTTCTTTCTCTCTCACTCCCTGCTTCTCTTTGCTATAAATGAGACCTGGCTCACTCAGTCTGACTCTGCTCTGGAAGCTGCCCTCTCCTATGGTGGCCTTTCCTTCTCCCACACTCTGTGCCCTGATGGCAGGGGTGGAGGCGTGGGGCTCCTGCTCTCCTCTGTCTGCCATTACCGAACCCTTCCTATTCCCCCCTCTCTTGCTTTTCCCTCCTTTGAGGCTCACACTGTCCAGATCTTCTCTCCTCTCCCTGTTCATGTGGCGGTCATCTATCGCCCACCTACCTCTACTCATCCCCCTTCTGCCTTTCTCTCGCACTTTGAATCCTGGCTCTCTTTCCTTCTCTCCTCAGACTCCCCTGTTCTTCTCCTTGGGGACTTCAATTGCCACATTGATGACCCCTCTCTCTCGTGGGCTTCCCGCTTTCTTTCTCTTACCTCTTCTTTTGGCCTTCAACAGTGGACTGCAGCCAGCACCCACAAGGATGGCCACTACTTATACCTGGTTTTCACTAAAAACTTACACTGGCGACACACTTTATTCGAGCTCGGCTAGTCCCACGAATTCGGGTATACCCGGGTGTATTGAGGTTTGTGACTGTTTTCTGCCCGAGTGCATTGAGGTATTTTTCAGGCAGGGATTGAAGCATTTTATTCCCGCTGGCTGCAATACTGCACAGTATATATATATATACTGCATTACAATTCATGAATTTATGCCATCTGGTAGACACGCAAAGCATTGCAGCCTATTAAATCCTAATCATTATCATTTAACAGATCAGCCGCCCGTCAGCCAGGCATGAACCCAGGCTGGGAAGGCAAATGCAACGGGGCTTGTCAGAGGTGAGGAGCGGCGCATTCCAGGTATCTGCCAGGTACATACCGGGTATTTGCTCGAATAAAGTGTGTCGGTGCAGTATCTCTCTCTGATTTCTCCATTTCCCCTTTCCTCTCTCTGACCATCATCTCATCTCATTCTCTTTATCTCGCTTCTCCCCTTCTCCACCTCCATCTACCCCCCGGTTCTGCAGAAACCTGCGCTCTATTCACTTACCTGACTTTGAGTCCACTTTACGCTCCTCCCTCTCCTCTCTCAGCTCTGCTACAGACCCTGACAACCTGGTCAGAAAGTACAACTCTGTCTTGTCCTCGTCTCTTGATCTACATGCCCCGCTTTCTCTCTGCCGCCCTTGCCCATCTAACCCTAGACCCTGGCTAAATTCCCACACGCGCATGCTGCGTTCCTCCACTCGTTCCTCTGAACGCCTCTGGAGGAAGTCTCACACTCTTGCAGACTTCCTTCACTACAAATTTATGCTATCCTGTTTCAACTCTGCCCTCTCGCAAGCTAAACAAGCCTACTTTTCTGCACTAATCAACATGCACAAGTCTAACCCACGCCGACTGTTGTCTGTCTTTGATACTCTACTCAAACCACCCTCAGCTGCCTCTCCTTCCTCCATCTCCGCTCAGGACTTTGCTGACTATTTTAAGGAAAAGGTGGAATCCATACGGCAGAACATCCCCTCTGTTTCTTCCCCCCATCCTACACCTCTTCCTAACTCTCCTCCTGCCTTCCTTGACTCTTTTTCCTCTGTCTCAGAGGAGGATGTGTCGCTGTTGATCTCCTCTTCTCCCTCTACCACTTGCCCTCTTGACCCCATTCCCTCCCATCTCCTAAAACCTCTACCTCCTACTATAATCCCTATGCTTACACACATTTTAACTCCTCCCTCTGCTCTGGAACCTTTCCATCCTCCTTCAAACATGCAACAGTCATACCATTACTCAAAAACAGCAAGCTTGACCCTACCTGTCTTTCTAACTATCGACCTGTCTCCCTCCTGCCTTTTGCCTCTAAACTACTTGAACGTCTTGTATTCTCTCGCTTGCTCCATTTTCTCAACACCTATTCTCTCCTAGACCCTCTACAATCTGGCTTCCGCACTGCTCACTCCACCGAAACAGCCCTCACTAAAATAACTGACGACCTCCATGCTGCCAAAGACAGAGGTCATTACACTCTGCTCATATTACTCGACCTCTCTGCAGCATTTGACACAGTGGACCACCCTCTTCTCCTCCAAATTCTCCATACTCTAGGTATTCGGAACAAAGCTCTATCCTGGATCTCATCCTACCTCTCCCATCGTACTTTTAGTGTCTCTTCTGCTAACACCTCCTCCTCCTCTATTGATCTCTCTGTGGGGATACCCCAGGGCTCTGTCCTGGGACCTCTTCTCTTTTCTCTGTACACACTCTCTCTAGGTGACCTAATAACATCTTTTGGGTTTAATTATCACCTCTATGCCGACGACACACAAATATACTTTTCAAAACCTGACCTTACACCTGCTGTACAAACCAAAGTTTCTGAATGTCTCTCTGCTATATCATCCTGGATGGCCCTCCGACGCCTTAAAATCAACATGGCTAAAACAGAGCTCCTCATACTTCCTCCCAAACCTGGCCCTACTACCTTCTTCCACATTACTGTTGGAACTACAATCATTCACCCTGTAGCCCAAGCACGCTGCCTAGGGGTCACACTCGACTCCTCTCTCACATTCGCCCCTCACATTCAAAACATTTCTAAAACTTGTCGCTTTTTCCTCAGCAATATAACTAAGATATGCCCTTTCCTCTGTTGTTCGACTGCAAAAACTCTGACTCAGGCCCTCATTCTCTCCCGTCTTGATTACTGTAACCTCCTGCTGTCCGGCCTTCCTGCCTCTCACCTGTCTCCCCTACAATCTATCCTAAATGCTGCTGCCAGAATCACTCTACTCTTTCCTAGATCTGTCTCAGCATCTCCCCTCATGAAATCCCTCTCCTGGCTTCCGATCAAATCCCGCATCTCACACTCCATTCTTCTCCTCACTTTTAAAGCTTTACATTCTTCTGCCCCTCCTTACATCTCATCCCTAATTTCTCGGTATGCACCATCCAGACTCTTGCGTTCTTCTCAAGGATGTCTTCTTTCTACCCCCTTTGTATCTAAAGCCCTCTCCCACCTTAAACCTTTTTCACTGACTGCTCCACACCTCTGGAATGCCCTTCCCCTCAGTACCCGACTAGCACCATCTCTATCCACCTTTAAGACCCACCTTAAGACACACTTGCTTAAAGAAGCATATGAATAGCACTGTGGATATTCTGAACATGATACATAATGCTTGACCCCCTGCAGACGCACTTACCAGAACTCCCTCCTACTGTCTCTGTACGTTCTCCCTACCTACCAATTAGACTGTAAGCACCTCGGGGCAGGGACTCCTCTTCCGAAATGTTACTTTTATGTCTAAAGCACTTATTCCCATGATCTGTTAATTATATTATCTGTTATTTATTTGATTACCACATGTATTACTACTGTGAAGCGCTATGTACACTAATGGCGCTATATAAATAAAGACATACAATACAATACAACATCTCCAAAATTTTTCGGGATTTTTTTCTGAATGCCACGCACTTCACCACGCTCATGCCGTATTCTGACCGCATTCATACCGCATTCATGTTGCATTCACACCCGCGGATGATGCGCGGTTGATGTGTTTATTGATAATGGTTCGAATTTAATTGGTTCCAATTCTTCGCGTATCCGCCAGATGGCAGATATTTATGAATTGTAACTCGCATGCGCTTCAGTAATGTGTCGACTTGCAGGTGTTTAAAAAAATACCACAGTGGTCCATTGTAAATTGGCCTTGGGACTGAAGAAATTACAATAATGTATCAATTTAGGCTTTTCATATTAAAAAAAGACAAGCACAGTTTCTGGTCTGGTGTTATTGTCCTGAGAGTCCCGCCATGAGTGCACAACTGCAGTCCGTGTTCCAGAAACCCGACAGAACGTACGCTTATTTAACATGGGCCGCGATTAAGGCAACAGATGATAAGATGGCAACAGTTGTTCAAATTTATCAGTATTTTATCGAAAACTATAACTTTTACAAATTTTCGCCAGATGCTCATGTGTGGAAGCGTGCAATAAGGTAAAAGTTATGTAGCGATCCATGTTTTTTGTATTTATCCCGATGTTATTGGAGGGTAATTGGGTGTATCACTGGATTTTTCTAGTATCTATTATCATGGAGACTGCAAAAGACGAAGGGTCATGTTAAACCCAACTAAGAAACGTCAGTCGCTGGCAAGCAATGCGACAGCGACAGCGACAGCTTCCAATAATGGTCCGACCGTCAGTCAAAACCTGGTGACCGGCAACCTTGCTGTCTGTCCCTGCCCGGATACCTGCAGCCTGAGCCGGATTTCGCGTACAGATTCATGCAAGCTTGCATGTACCTAAGCGTTTTCCAGCCTCATCAGCTGACTACAGGTGTAGTAGTCCCGCTGTCACCTGTCAACGATGTGTATGATCAAGAATACGGGACTGGCAGTGGCTCGGCGCCAGCTGATTGGGAAAGTCTATGGTGAGTAATGTTGCCGTATTTTATTCTGTTTTTCAAATATCAATATCAATGCGATTCAAAAGTCAAGCGATTCTCCTGTAAGCAATATCGTTGGCTGAGCAGCTTCTACAGTAGATACTGCACAATTGGTGGAAAGCTGGGCGCATGCGCATTGGAACCTTCTTGAAACGCATATGCGTGTCATCATGTCGACGGTATGCGCATGCGCATGTGAACAGGAGATGCCCCTCGAGAAAATTATTGGTGGGACTGACTGTAGGAACTTCTTTAGGGGACTGACTGACTGAGAATTACAGTAAAACTTTTACTTTTTTTTTTCCTCAGAAAAGAAAACTTTGTCATCTCATGCGGAAAACGGCAAATGGAGGGATTTCGATGGATAATATCGCTTTGTGTTACAATGCCTGCACATTGCTGAATCTGAGTAAAAAAAACAAGTACCGGAGTCTACAGTTTAGTGACCGTTGTTATTGATTAGGATAGAATACCTGAAACAGTATGCTGTTGTTTTCAGACCGAATACAATACTTTTTTTTTATATATACTGTATAATAAACCCGGAAAAAAAAAAGTATGCATTTATTCTACATGTATTCCAGTACATATGTGTATTCTATACCCGTACTGCATGTATTGTTTTAATACTATTGTGATATACAGTACTGAGCATGCCTACAGTATACAGTACAGTATGCCTGGACAGTACTGTACAGTATGTTCTAGAAACACTGTATTTTGTTATAGTATAAAAGGAGACAATGGAACAAATTAAAACAAATCAACATTTTCTTTAATTGGTGGAGTAAGTACAAAAACATTTATTTACAAATACAATGTAAAAACATTTTAAGTGTACTGTACAGCAATTCAAAATATCAACAGGTGTATGGTTTACTGCTAGTGAAAACATTTATGTACAGAAAGTCAAAACATTTACAGTCAGTCAGGCCTGCACAACTCCAGTCCTCGAGGGCCGCAAACAGCCCCGGTTTTAAGATTAACCTTGAAAACCGGGCCTGTTTGCAGCCCCCGGGGACTGGAATTGTGCAGGTCCTGTGTACAGTAAGGAAAAACATTTCTTTATTAATACAAGTTAAAACACGCAACATCTCCTTTATTAAAGTGCAGAAAGTCAAAACATGTACAGCACAACAGTATGGTGTTATTAAAAAAAATTCTTTATTCATAAAATTTATAAAACGCAACATCTCCTTTATTAAAGTACAGAAAGTCAAAACATTTACATAAACATTTACAAAAAATAAACAACAGTTGAACAGTCACGCAAATTCGATCCCCACCAGATTGTCCTTCCAGGGCCGATGCCTTGTATGGCGCAAAATGCCATTAATGGAGTCTCAAACGATTTTCATTAAAGGATCTGTAATTGAAAAATAGCGCCACAATTCCTTCAAAATAGTCCATCTTAAATTTTCAGGAAGCATCCTTTTTTTGCGATTTCCTTCGTAGTTCACATTGTAGACCCACCCGCAGTACACTAAGTAGGACACGTGGTGCTTAAAAATTAACATGCCATACTTCTGAGGTAAACCAGCACTCATCACCCTATACTTCTTCCTGAGTGCCGGTGGCAGCTCACGCAGAATGATGTCGGGCACCATATCGATGCAAGCGTATGTAGGTTGTGTTCTGGGAGCATGTGTTCTTCTTGGAGTGGGTGTGCTTGTGGTGGCGGGCAACGGTAGGTTGTCAGGGAGGAAGCTTTCCTCCTGTCTTGGTTGTCATGTTATCCTCCTCCGCAACGGCATACATGTACACAGATTCTTCTGGTGGAGGGGGTGCACTTGGTGTTGGAAAGTGGTCGAAGGTCCCATTCATCACATCCATGCCACCCTCCTGCTCCGGCATTGGGGATACAGGGACATGAACACCGAGCAATTTATGTATCCCCGCTATGTCAGACTCTATCTTCTCCATCCGTCGATCCATCTTCTCCATCCGTTGATCCATCTTATGCATCCATTGATCCATATTTAGCATGGTCTCTAAAAGCAGATCTATCTTTACCAGCACAATAGAGTTCCCGGTGATATCCACTCTTAACCCATTCAGCATGCGGTCTAACACGCTGGTTCTTGTGCATGGCGTGCTGTGGACATCTGGGTGGATGGGTGCTATGGAGTATGAGATGTGGGTTCCATGGAGAGAATCGGCAGCGTCGTCGAAGAAGGATGGAGGAGGTGACCTGTGGATTTCCGGGTGAGAAGCGGCAGCGTCGTCGAAGAGGGATGGTGAAAGCCACATGTGGATTTCCAGGTGAGAAGCGGCAGAGTCGTCTATGAGTAATGGAGAAAGTGACCCGTGGATTTCAGAGACACCAGCGGCAGCATCGTCGAAGAGCGTTGGAGAAGATGGGCTGTGGGTTTCCGGGAGAGCGGCAGCAGCATCGTGGACGAGTAGTGGAGAAGATGGGCTGTAGATATCTGGGAGAGCGGCGGCAGAGTCGTCTATGCGTATTGGAGGAAGTGGCCTGCGGGTTCGATGGGTTGCTGCCATTTGTTTTGCATTGAGTGTACATCACCGAATTTCTTTTTGACATAATAAGGCTTATGTGTATTAAAACCCTTAGCCTTTGGGGTCAGCAGAAGGTTTTCTTTATTAGCCTTAGCCTGTCACTTTGGCCTTGGCTTGGAAACGGCTGCAGCCTTTCGCTTTTTCTGGGTAATAGGCACGGCAGAGGCGAGTGGCTTCTTGCGTCCGTAGAATTGGGGTTGATCCATGGAAGCAGATGGCACAATGCAGTATCTGTACAAGGGCAAGTTCAGATACAGCTCATCAAGTGGAAGGCTATGCAAAGTGTGTGACCTTTTATGCATGGCGACGAGGTACAGGTGTTAAAAGTGGGCATACTCTAATGTGAGTCATTAACGTATAAATACACCATCCATTTTGTGGATTCACTGCACATTGAATGAGGGGGGTACAGGGTACAGCTGCATGAAGGATTAGCTGTACTGCAGTTCAAAGAAATGGCATATTTTTAAAAGGCAGGTCATCATAATAATTTGATCCCTACTCCCCCAAATACACACATAAAAAGCACACAAATCAACCATGTGCAGTCAAACACACAGTGTCGCAGTCAAAAGCTACAGCACAGATTGAATATCGTAATATCAAGATGGTTTAGGCAGGCTTGTGGAGAAAAAAAAATGAGGAGAATTTTTTTTTTGGGTCATACACTCTTGAACTTCGCAAGCATGCAGTGGCGAAGCTACAGACGCAATCATCAGCTATGTACTGTAGCTCCCATCCCAAAGAGGATTACACACAGGCGCAGAGAGGTGATGCTCGGCTAGGGACGGACGTTTAAAAACACAATGGCAAGCTTTAGAAACGGAATGGCTCTGGAGATGTGTCTGTCGATAAGAGGTTCAAATCCTTGATTGAGCCTTGTGTGTGTGCGTGGGGGAGGGGGGTACAGTGTACAGCTTCATGAAGGATTAGCTGTACTGCAGTTCAAAGAAATGGCATATTTTCAAAAGGCAGGTCATCATAATAATTTAATCCCTACACCCCCAAATACATAAAAAGCACAGAATTCAACCATGTGCAGTCAAACGCACAGTGTCGCAGTCAAAAGCTAAAGCACAGATTGAATATCGTAATATCAAGATGGTTTAGGCAGGCTTGAGGAGAAAATAAAAATAAAAAAGGAGGAGAATTTTTTTTTTGGTCACTCACTCTTAAGCTTCGCAAGCAAGCAGTGGCGAACTTACAGACGCATGCACAGTAATCATCAGCTATCAAGCAGGAATGTGATTGAAACCAGAAAGACACACATTCAAAGGAATGGTGTAGGGGCAATTTCAGTCCTCGGATACCAGTCCCGCGTGCTGGGGCTGTCTCCGTAGCGCTGTCCGACCTCCACGAGTGTGAGCGTGGCTGGAAGCGTAGCGCGCATGCGCAGGAAAAGAGGCCCTCTGTAGCTGTCCTTGGGATGCCTGACCGTTTTGGTAATCGTAATCGTTATTGTGATCGTGAAAGAGACCCTTGTGTGTATACTGGCTATCAAGAGAGTATAAGCCAGCAACACAACTCGCGATGCGTTTCGTATACAAAGGTATACTTCATCCGGCGATTACCAGGGCACCTATATGGGGTCCTTTATATGTCTTTCAGAATTCATCATTGGCTGTTCACAATGACTGGACAGCAAATCATGCTGATATCAGAGAGGGGTGGGTCAAATTTAAAGTACTCCCCTCTCATGTATGGATCCATAGTGTTATTATGGGCTGTAATGGATAAAATAGAATGACTCAGTGGCACTTGCAAGATTGAAAATGTATCATTAACAAAAAACACAAGTGCCACAGAGTAAAACAATAAGACATATAAAGTCACATTCACAGGTAGCCCCTGTAATCAAGTGTAATGAATTAAAAGATACATATATAATATTATGAACAGCATATAAAACATTGTGCAAGTCACATAAAAACATATGAACATTAAACCAAATATTAAGATACACATGTAACATACACTGGCGACACACTTTATTCGAGCTCGGCTAGTCCCACGAATTCGGGTATACCCGGGTGTATTGAGGTTTGTGACTGTTTTCTGCCCGAGTGCATTGGGTTATTTTCAGGCAGGGATTGAAGCATTTTATTCCCGCTGGCTGCAATACTGCACAGTATATATATATATACTGCATTACAATTCATGAATTTATGCCATCTGGTAGACACGCGAAGCATTGCAGCCTATTAAATCCTAATCATTATCATTTAACAGATCAGCCGCCCGTCAGCCAGGCATGAACCCAGGCTGGGAAGGCAAACGCAACGGGGCTTGTCAGAGGTGAGGAGCGGCGCATTCCAGGTATCTGCCAGGTACATACTGGGTATTTGCTCGAATAAAGTGTGTCGGTGCAGTAAAACATGGGGAGATAAAAAGTGGGGGGAGGAAGGGGGGAAAGGGCTATAGGAATAAAAATAAAAAAACAGGGAAAAGGGGGGGGGGCACAGAAAAAACCTATAAAAAGAACAGAAAAACCTTTAAAAAGAACAAATGGAAGCCTGGAAGGAATATCGTGTAAATATTCACCTCAAAAAGGGAGTCAGTTCTACATAATCATTTAACCCCCCAGGATATTTTGTTTGGAGGGTGAAAATCCAAAACTGCTCCCTTTTTGCAATTTGCAGATCTTTATCACCAGCTCTGATATTAGTAACTATGTGTTCAATACCCATATATTTGACCCCTATGGTACTACACTGGTGAACATCATTAAAGTGGGACAACAAATGTATAAGTGGTTTACCCGAGGCCAATAGTTTAGGAATGTTTACAATATTTCTGATGTGTTCCATTACATGTATTTTAAGATGGCATTTAGTGCGGCCTACATATTGTAGTCCACATCCACATTGTAAGATGTATATAACATATGTTGTTAAGCAATCAATATAATTTTTGATCTCATATTTAAAGTCTGACATTTTGGATTTAAAATGATCTTGTGTTAACATTCTCGGACAAATTTTACACCTATTGCATCTGTGATTTCCCTTTAAACCCAATATATCTCTAAGGTCTTTCTTTTTAGTAGAGACACTATCCTTAAGGAGGCTGGGGGCCAAAATGGTTTTTAGATTACTGGATCTAGTAAAAACAATAGGTGGTCTTTTAGGTAAAAATTTGGCCAATATGGGATCCATATGTAAGATATACCAATATTTATTGAGAATATGTTTAATTTTACTGTGTGAGCTATTAAACTTAGTTACAAAATATGGTGTCTTTTTCTTATTTTTAAGGTTTGATTCATTGAGCTCTATGGTATGTGATGCTGTGAATGGCGGGGTAGAGTTGCTAACAACAGTATTTTCCAATGGTTGAATAGATATATTCAAATTTCCATTGGTGGCGACAATTTGATTTTTAGTTTGCTTACTGATTTGAGGTTGAATCAATTTATTCCGGTTAGTGTTCAACGCCCTTTTGTACGCTCTAGTAATAATTGTATTGTCATAACCCTTTTGTTGAAAACGTTCAAAGAGTATCTGAGATTCAAGAGTACCTTGAACGTTTCTAGATCGGCGCAATTACGCCTAATGCGCAGAAATTGAAACAAAAAATATGGAATATTATTAATGCATCTCCTTTCATGTCTACTTGTTGGATGTAGGAAGGAGTTTACATTCGTACTTTTGAAATGGGTTTTGGTATATAATTCATTGTTAGCAATGTATATTTCTAAATCCAAAAAAGTGATATTGGTTGGATTTAACTCACTGGTGAAAATAAGGTTAAACTGATTGTCATTTAACTCAGCAACAAAGCTATCAAATGAGATGCTGTCACCGTCCCAAATTACAATCATATCATCGATGTATCTCCGCCACATGATCAACTGTGGCAGGGATACATCGACACCCCATATGTGTGACGATTCCCACCATCCCATGTATAAATTTGCAAAAGTTTGTGCAAAACGTGTCCCCATAGCAGTGCCACACAGTTGTAAATAAAACTCGTGTTTGAAAAGAAAATAATTGTGTTTCAAAATAAATGTTATTGAATTGTGAATAAACCTACGTTGAAGAAGTGGTAAAGTACCGTGTAGTGCTAGAAAGTGATCAATAGCATCTAAACCCCCTTTGTGTGGAATAGAGGTATATAATGTTTGAATATCCAAAGTGGCTAAGTGGTAAGATGATTTCTAAGTGAAACCTGAAAGAATAGTGAGGAGGGATGTAGTGTCAAGTAAATGTGATGGTAACAGTGGTACTAGTGGTTTTAGAAAGAAATCTACATAAGAAGAAAGATTAGCAGTAAGTTAATTAATCCCTGAAATAATAGGTCGCCCGGAGGATTGGTGAGTGATTTGTGAATCTTAGACAAATGGTACATAATAGGGATGGTGGGAGCCGTACAACACAGATAGTCGAATGATGATCGGGACCTTTAAATGCAGAGGGATACCGGCACCCCATAAAGGGGCCTGTATCCTGTATCTCGGGAAGCAGGGGGTCCCCAGACCTAAAACCAAAGCGGTTCAGCTCCGGAGACCCCCTCCACATCTACACTATGAATAAAAATGTATTTTAAATGTATTTATTTATATTCATGTATTTATTTATTTATTTAGATTTATTTAATAATTGTGCTGCTGCTGTGTGTGATTTTTTTTTATTGTGGGTAGCGGGGGTGGGTGAAGGGGGTATTAGCCCCAACAATCCCTATATCCCCAACAATCCCCAACAACCCATATATATATATATATATATATATATATATATATATATATATATATATATATATATATATATATATATATATATATATATATATGTAGTTATAGGGGTATATATATATACAGTATATACACAAACATGATGAACCAATATACACATAAATGTAGAAGGGTTATCAAAATCATACGGTACTACAAATAACACTTCTCCATACAGGCACACTACATTAAAATGAATTTCCTTTAATAATCCTAACTGATCTTAAAATCTAAATCATCAAATGCCAATGAAAAACCTCACATTCCAATCAATACATTGCATTTACATTGTATTTATGATGCATCAAATCTATGCACCATATACATTCTGCAAATGAATGTGAACAATATCATTGCAAGCAAAATACAAATACTGTACCTCCAAACAAATAAACTATTTTAACCAATCAAGTAAACAAAAATCAATATATAAGTACCAACCAGAATACAAAATTTAAAAGCAAGACTAACCCTTACAATACCAAGGATTACATCTATCTAATTGTAAAAAACATGGCTGTTCCCATGTGCCCTCATGGTCTTTAAAAACGGAGTGGCACATATCCTCAAAAATATGGAAGACACTGAGGGATTCCTTAGGAGGGTCCTAGGATCAACTCAGAGTTCCCCTCGCCATGCGGCGGCTAAAGATGGCGCCCCGCGCAGCCATGAGCTAACCCACGACGGATACACTGAGCCCTGCATGAAAAACCCTCCACTAGCCACAACCGCCAGAATCTACGGTATGGACCAACCCCAACACTGCCCCTCATGCCCTCGGGACCGTTTGGGACCCCTTCCGCAGCCCTCACCAGTCCCTGGAGAGGGGAATCAGCGCCCTACAACGCAGCAGGTCCTACTCACATTTTTTGCCGGCAGCCATCTTCCCCTGCTTCTTCCCTTGCTCCTTCCCCGAGGCGCGCGGGAACTTCACTGATCTTCGCGGGCTTGTCCAGTGACGTCATCACCCCGCACCGTCTTCCCGCAAGAGCTGGATCCCGGGCGCCTGCGCAGTAGAGGGAGGAAGCGGAGGCACCTGCTGCCCCTACCAAGATGGCCGCCGAGGAGCGCTGCCACACGCGGGATCCCGGCGCCTGCGCGGAAGAGAGAGGAAGCGGAGGGGCTTGCTGCCCTCACCAAGATGGCCGTCAAGGAGCGCTGCCACACAGAATGAGGAGGCTGACGGGGACGCAGGCATAGAGGAGCTCTAGGCGCGCTGCAGGGAAGTGTGCATAGCAGCCTCCGCCTGTGCCCCAGAACTGTGGTCTCCCATATGCACATATCCATATACATGCATATAAAACATATTCAAACAATAAAAAGGATCTAAGGGAGGGAGGGGGGAGGGGGGGAAGGAAGAGAGGGGGGAGGGGGAAAAGGAGGAGAGGGGGGAGAGGAGAAGGGGGGATGGGGGAGGAAGGAGGAGAGGGGATGCAGATGTACACACAATAAAAAGGATCTAAGGGAAAGGGGGGTGGGGGAGGAAGGAGGAGAGGGGGATGGAGGAGGAGGAGAAGAAGGGGGGTGGGAGAGAGGAAGAGAGAGAGATGGGAGGAAGAGGTGGAGTGAGGGGGGAGGGAGAAGAGGTGGAAGAAAGAGGAGGAGAGGGGAGGAAGGAGAAGAAGAAGGGGGGGAGGAAGAAAAAGGGCGACTGGTTGGGTAAACAAAAAACAAGCCAATCCCACCACAGGGTTCATAATATAAGGTTTAAAAAAAAAAAAAAAAAAAAATTACTTAAATCCCTCAACCACGGTCTAGAGAGACTAAACCCTATCACTCCCTATAAAGCGCTATCTGGGAAGCTAGACTCCCGACCTGAGATACCTTGGTGATGAGTACAGGAGCCGCTAAGATGCTGAACAACGTAGCCTCTGGAGGTATATAGATAGCGCAGACATAAGTGGGCAGGGAGACAGGTTATTTCCGCTACGTCTGTGGCACATGCACAGAGGGATCTCTGCATAGGGCTACTAGAAGACATGCAACTCACAATCTAAGAGGGGATAGGCTCTTTGGAGGGTATAGACAGACTGACGAGGATTAATCACTTGATAGGTTAGGCTCGGACTCACAGAGGGCAGGGTACATCTGTTCATCAGTGTAGATATCCTCATACATGGTAGAGTTACCCAGAAGAAAAGGGCTGCTATGGACATGATCATCTCAGACTGGAGGTATATGAGTTAACATTCTCCAAGGAACTAAGTAGATGAGCTCCAAATTGGTAACGTGGTTCAGGGAGGGTGACAGAAGGTTAGACACAGGGCAAAGTTTTTCGTTATGTTTGGGAGGTGTTTATTGATATGCAGTTTCTGTTCCAGTTTCCATCGTTGAAGAGTTTAACGGAGTTACATATAGTAGCTGATTATGAAAAACACGCCGGCGGGATCCCCCGTATTGGCGTGCATGCATTTCCACTTTCGATCCCTGAGAAAGAGGGATCGCACACAAGTCCCAGGGAGGTCGGGTCCCAGCAAGACGGAGAGATCCCTCTATAAGACTGGACCAGGAGACCAACCCCATGGGCGCAAGAGACACACTCGGGGGCTCCCGAGGTGGATTCTTGTTTTTTTATTATTTGATGTCTCTGCCATATTGACGTTATAAAAGCATGTTATTTTCTGTTTCCTCCCTAATGTTTTTACCTGCATGTGGTCCCCCATCCCCCGCCTTCCCACCCTCCCTTCCCCCCCTCCCCCTCCCACCTCCCACCCTCCCACCTCTCCCTCCCTTCACCTCTCAGGGGAACATCGTCCACACCGTCAAAACACACAACAGATGGTACAGATGCGTCTCAGCACTACGGACCGGACATGCTCCAGGGATGGAATCTTGGGTGAGTCCAAAGATTTCACGAAGCTATCACACACACACTTTAATAAATGGCGTTGATACTTATTTCCCATAACGTACAGGGCTTTAACAACCCAACCAAACGGAAGTTGGCCTTTACAGACTATAAAAGGAAACATGCTGAAATCCTTTTTTTACAGGAGACACACTTTAGTAAATCAAGTGCCCCTAAATATCTTGACAAAGATTTCACCCAGGTTTTCACATCAGCAGCAGCAGTCAAAAAACGGGGGGTAGCTATACTATTCCGGAACAGCATTCCGTTCGAGGTGCAGTTAACTAAACGTGATACGGATGGTAGATACATCATTGTTGTAGGAACAATTAGGGGGCAGAGAATCACGTTGGCCTGCTTATACGCTCCCAGCGAGAAGAACACGATCTTTTTCGATAAGTTTTTCAGAACCCTGAACTCAGTAGCCCAAGGGAGCGTCGTGCTTGCGGGTGACTTTAACATAGTCATGCAACCGCACATGGATAGGCCAGGGGTCGTAGGTCAGTACAACAAAGGAGCGGGTGTATCTTTGCGCCGGGGCCTCAAGACCAACCAGTTGTCAGATATATGGAGGGAACTACATCCGGCAGACAGGGATTACACTTTCTTCTCTCACCCACACGGCTCGTACAGCAGAATTGATTACTTTTTTGTGTCCTGTCAACTGGTTCCTAAGGTTACCCGAGCAGGGATCCATGATATTTCATGGTCAGACCATGCACCAATAGAGCTAAGGTGCAATAATATCCGAACTGATAGACCTGGGACGAACTGGAAACTTAATGAATCAATCTTAAAAATACCGGAAATATGTGATGTTATTGGCAACGAGATTGACCAATTCTTCAATATCAATACGGGCTCTGTTGACTCACAGCTTGTCCTATGGGAAGCCCATAAAGCAACGTTACGCGGCACGTTAATAAATATCACAGCCAGACGAAAGAGAGAAAGAGAGTCCAAAATTATCAATCTCCAAAACAAATTACAGACTTTCTCCTCTAACCATAAAAAGAATTTAGACCCCAAAACCTTACAAGAGGTAAAAGATGTCAAAATTGAACTTAACATGCTACTAGCTTCCAGAGCTGACAATTCACTGAGTTGGTCAAAGAGAAAATTTTACGAGAAAGCGAACAGGCCGGATACAATGCTGGCCCGCATGCTAAAGGACAGGCAAGCTAAGTATTACATCCAAGCTATACGCTTAAAATCTGGTACCCCCACGTCTAATCCTCAGAAAATTGTAAACGAATTCGGCTCCTTCTATGAAACACTGTATAACGGTGAAAAAGTGGCACATAACTCTACAACGAGCGATGCCCTAAGAGATTTCTTAGCCAGCTCGGAACTAGGGAGATTGACGGACACTGATAGAGCAGTTCTGAATGCTGACTTCACTATGGAAGAACTATCTCAGGCCATTAAAGAACTGAAGCCATCAAAGGCCCCTGGGCCTGATGGATTCTCAGGGCTTTACTATAAGAAATTTATAAAGCTGCTCGCCCCAAGGTTGCTCCGCATGTTTAACGCTATTTTAGCGGGAGCCCCCATCCCCAAGGAGATGTTAAAGGCGTCAATATCACTAATTCATAAAACTGGGAAAGACCCGCTAGACTGCAAAAGTTACCGGCCTATATCATTAATTAACACTGATGTTAAATTATACGCTAAATTATTGGCCAATAGACTTAGTCTCATCCTACCCAGACTTATACACCCAGATCAAGTCGGATTTATCAAGGGCCGGCAAGCAGCGGATAATACACGACGATTTATTGATCTGTTGGATTTGGCAAATAGTAAGGCAACTCAAAGCATGTTGTTAAGTCTGGATGCAGAAAAAGCTTTCGATAGGATAGACTGGCCATATTTAAAAGAGACGCTTGCGACATTTGGCTTTGGAGATCGGGTGAGTGAGGCGATTCTATCGCTGTACTCTGGCCCCACCACCAGGGTCATACACCAAGGCTACCCCTCTCTGCCATTCCAAATAAAGAGTGGCACGAGACAGGGCTGCCCATTATCCCCGCTTTTATTTGCCCTATATATCGAACCACTGGCGGCACAAATCAGAGGAAACCCAGACATCTCAGGGTTAAACGCATACTCCCAGACCCATAAAGCGGCCCTGTATGCGGATGACATCCTCTTGATTATCACAAAACCCCTTACATCCCTACCAAACCTCTTCGACCTACTAGATCGATTTTCTAAGGTCTCCGGCTTCAAAATCAATCAATCCAAATCGGAAGCCCTCAACATCAACCTCCCTAGACACATGGAGAAATTACTAAAATTAAATTTCAAATTTAATTGGCAACAAAACCACATAAAATACCTGGGTGTCCACATCACCAAAACTGTAAAAGACGTGTACAATGCAAATTACCCCAACCTGATTCGGACCTTAAAATCTGATTTACGGAAGTGGACATCCAAAAGTATATCCTGGATTGGACGTATCCATAGTTTCAAAATGAATTTACTCCCCCGTTTATTATACCTCTTCCAAACTCTCCCAGTGCCACTCAGTTGGAGGGACTTGCACTCACTTCAATCTGAAATATCCAAATTCATCTGGGGAGGTAAAAAACCGAGAGTAAGTAAATTAAATATGAAAAGATCTGTGGCGGCGGGCGGCCTAGCTGTACCCTGCCTGGTATCATATTACAAGGCGGCACAATTAAGTCAGATTGTACAATGGCATTCTAACCCAAAATTAAAGAGATGGGTGGAATTAGAAAATGCTGCATGTGCACCTCTGGAACTGAGCAGCTTAATTTGGTTACCTAAAACGGCGCGAAAATTTACCGCCATGCCGCTCTCCTCGATGACCAACTCAGTGTCAATTTGGGAGTCTACGAAATTTCGGCATTCCCTTACGACAAAAAATTATATGGCAACACCCATTTGGAATAACCCTGATTTCGCTCCAGGTCTATCAGTCAGTAATATCTCAATCTGGAGACAGAGGGGCTACAATCGGATTAGAGATCTGGAGGGTCACGACAGAAAAATCAAAACATTCGACCATATCAGGGAAGAAAAAGAGATCCCTCACTCAGAATTCTTTAGATACCTCCAGATCAGGGCATTTTATAACAAACTTGCCCCATACCCCCTATTAACATCTTTCGAAAAGCTCTGTCTGGCTGAGACCGACACGAAGGGACTTACATCTCAGCTATACGGAGAAGTGATCAGTTCTGGTGAACATAAGCAGCAGATACCCTCATTCCGTTCTCAATGGGAAACAGATCTGGGAGAAAACTTAGAAGATGAAGAATGGAGCGCCATATATATGGCCACAGCGAAGAGCTCCATATGCACCACGCTCAAGGAGAACGCATATAAAGTCCTAATGCGATGGTACCTCACCCCACTGAAATTATCAAGGTTTGTGCCGGGTTCCTCTCCCCTGTGCCCCCGCCAGTGCGGAGGAACAGCCGACCTGTTACATATGCTGTGGTCTTGTCCACGGATCTCTCCACTGTGGGAGGCGATTAGACATTGGATACAGAGACTGTTCGATCTCACCATTCCCCCAGACCTGTGGTTGTTCCTACTGAACAGGCCATTGACGGGCCTTTCCAAAACAAATAACAAACTAATTGCCCATTTTGCAATTGCAACGCGGTGCGAGATCGCAGCATTATGGAAACAATCTGATATTCCAACCATCCCAAAGATTCGGAATCGAATTTGGTTCATTTGCCAGATGGAAAAATTAACGAGTTTAGTTAATGATACTGGTGACAATTTTCTAAAAGTCTGGACGCCTTGGCTGGCACAGACAGATATCCCGGGGATTGAGAGGTCCTCAATATGGCTCTAATAACAGTAGGTGCGTTCTCCTTGGGAGGGGCTTACAGGAAGTATTCTATTCACCCAGGACCCCTTATAGCAGCATTATAACATAAGTAATAAGAGAGACGACTCAGCTTGCAAACATATGTGATGGTAACAGTGGTACTAGTGGTTTTAGAAAGAAATCTACATAAGAAGAAAGATTAGCAGTAAGTTAATTAATCCCTGAAATAATAGGTCGCCCGGAGGATTGGTGAGTGATTTGTGAATCTTAGGCAAATGGTACATAATAGGGATGGTGGGAGCCGTACAACACAGATAGTCGAATGATGATCGGGACCTTTAAATGCAGAGGGATACCGGCACCCCATAAAGGGGCCTGTATCCTGTATCTCGGGAAGCAGGGGGTCCCCAGACCTAAAACCAAAGCGGTTCAGCTCCGGAGACCCCCTCCACATCTACACTATGAATAAAAATGTATTTTAAATGTATTTATTTATATTCATGTATTTATTTATTTATTTAGATTTATTTAATAATTGTGCTGCTGCTGTGTGTGATTTTTTTTTATTGTGGGTAGCGGGGGTGGGTGAAGGGGGTATTAGCCCCAACAATCCCTATATCCCCAACAATCCCCAACAACCTATATATATATATATATATATATATATATATATATATATATATATATATATATATATATATATATATATATATATATATATATATATATGTATATATAGGGGTATATATATATACAGTATATACACAAACATGATGAACCAATATACACATAAATGTAGAAGGGTTATCAAAATCATACGGTACTACAAATAACACTTCTCCATACAGGCACACTACATTAAAATGAATTTCCTTTAATAATCCTAACTGATCTTAAAATCTAAATCATCAAATGCCAATGAAAAACCTCACATTCCAATCAATACATTGCATTTACATTGTATTTATGATGCATCAAATCTATGCACCATATACATTCTGCAAATGAATGTGAACAATATCATTGCAAGCAAAATACAAATACTGTACCTCCAAACAAATAAACTATTTTAACCAATCAAGTAAACAAAAATCAATATATAAGTACCAACCAGAATACAAAATTTAAAAGCAAGACTAACCCTTACAATACCAAGGATTACATCTATCTAATTGTAAAAAACATGGCTGTTCCCATGTGCCCTCATGGTCTTTAAAAACGGAGTGGCACATATCCTCAAAAATATGGAAGACACTGAGGGATTCCTTAGGAGGGTCCTAGGATCAACTCAGAGTTCCCCTCGCCATGCGGCGGCTAAAGATGGCGCCCCGCGCAGCCATGAGCTAACCCACGACGGATACACTGAGCCCTGCATGAAAGACCCTCCACTAGCCACAACCGCCAGAATCTACGGTATGGACCAACCCCAACACTGCCCCTCATGCCCTCGGGACCGTTTGGGACCCCTTCCGCAGCCCTCACCAGTCCCTGGAGAGGGGAATCAGCGCCCTACAACGCAGCAGGTCCTACTCACATTTTTTGCCGGCAGCCATCTTCCCCTGCTTCTTCCCTTGCTCCTTCCCCGAGGCGCGCGGGAACTTCACTGATCTTCGCGGGCTTGTCCAGTGACGTCATCACCCCGCACCGTCTTCCCGCAAGAGCTGGATCCCGGGCGCCTGCGCAGTAGAGGGAGGAAGTGGAGGCACCTGCTGCCTTCTCCAAGATGGCCGCCGAGGAGTGCTGCCACGAACGGGACCTCCGGCGCCTGCGCAGAAGAGGGAGGAGGCAAGGGCGCTTACTGCCCCTACCAAGATGGCCGCCGAGGAGCGCTGCCACACGCGGGATCCCGGCGCCTGCGCGGAAGAGAGAGGAAGCGGAGGGGCTTGCTGCCCTCACCAAGATGGCCGTCAAGGAGCGCTGCCACACAGAATGAGGAGGCTGACGGGGACGCAGGCATAGAGGAGCTCTAGGCGCGCTGCAGGGAAGTGTGCAGTGCAGCCTCCGCCTGTGCCTGTGCCCCAGAACTGTGGTCTCCCATATGCACATATCCATATACATGCATATAAAACATATTCAAACAATAAAAAGGATCTAAGGGAGGGAGGGGGGAGGGGGGGAAGGAAGAGAGGGGGGGAGGGGGAAAAGGAGGAGAGGGGGGAGAGGAGAAGGGGGGATGGGGGAGGAAGGAGGAGAGGGGATGCAGATGTACACACAATAAAAAGGATCTAAGGGAAAGGGGGGTGGGGGAGGAAGGAGGAGAGGGGGATGGAGGAGGAGGAGAAGAAGGGGGGTGGGAGAGAGGAAGAGAGAGAGATGGGAGGAAGAGGTGGAGTGAGGGGGGAGGGAGAAGAGGTGGAAGAAAGAGGAGGAGAGGGGAGGAAGGAGAAGAAGAAGGGGGGGAGGAAGAAAAAGGGCGACTGGTTGGGTAAACAAAAAACAAGCCAATCCCACCACAGGGTTCATAATATAAGGTTTAAAAAAAAAAAAAAAAAAAAATTACTTAAATCCCTCAACCACGGTCTAGAGAGACTAAACCCTATCACTCCCTATAAAGCGCTATCTGGGAAGCTAGACTCCCGACCTGAGATACCTTGGTGATGAGTACAGGAGCCGCTAAGATGCTGAACAACGTAGCCTCTGGAGGTATATAGATAGCGCAGACATAAGTGGGCAGGGAGACAGGTTATTTCCGCTACGTCTGTGGCACATGCACAGAGGGATCTCTGCATAGGGCTACTAGAAGACATGCAACTCACAATCTAAGAGGGGATAGGCTCTTTGGAGGGTATAGACAGACTGACGAGGATTAATCACTTGATAGGTTAGGCTCAGACTCACGGAGGGCAGGGTACATCTGTTCATCAGTGTAGATATCCTCATACATGGTAGAGTTACCCAGAAGAAAAGGGCTGCTATGGACATGATCATCTCAGACTGGAGGTATATGAGTTAACATTCTCCAAGGAACTAAGTAGATGAGCTCCAAATTGGTAACGTGGTTCAGGGAGGGTGACAGAAGGTTAGACACAGGGCAAAGTTTTTCGTTATGTTTGGGAGGTGTTTATTGATATGCAGTTTCTGTTCCAGTTTCCATCGTTGAAGAGTTTAACGGAGTTACATATAGTAGCTGATTATGAAAAACACGCCGGCGGGATCCCCCGTATTGGCGTGCATGCATTTCCACTTTCGATCCCTGAGAAAGAGGGATCGCACACAAGTCCCAGGGAGGTCGGGTCCCAGCAAGACGGAGAGATCCCTCTATAAGACTGGACCAGGAGACCAACCCCATGGGCGCAAGAGACACACTCGGGGGCTCCCGAGGTGGATTCTTGTTTTTTTATTATTTGATGTCTCTGCCATATTGACGTTATAAAAGCATGTTATTTTCTGTTTCCTCCCTAATGTTTTTACCTGCATGTGGTCCCCCATCCCCCGCCTTCCCACCCTCCCTTCCCCCCCTCCCCCTCCCACCTCCCACCCTCCCACCTCTCCCTCCCTTCACCTCTCAGGGGAACATCGTCCACACCGTCAAAACACACAACAGATGGTACAGATGCGTCTCAGCACTACGGACCGGACATGCTCCAGGGATGGAATCTTGGGTGAGTCCAAAGATTTCACGAAGCTATCACACACACACTTTAATAAATGGCGTTGATACTTATTTCCCATAACGTACAGGGCTTTAACAACCCAACCAAACGGAAGTTGGCCTTTACAGACTATAAAAGGAAACATGCTGAAATCCTTTTTTTACAGGAGACACACTTTAGTAAATCAAGTGCCCCTAAATATCTTGACAAAGATTTCACCCAGGTTTTCACATCAGCAGCAGCAGTCAAAAAACGGGGGGTAGCTATACTATTCCGGAACAGCATTCCGTTCGAGGTGCAGTTAACTAAACGTGATACGGATGGTAGATACATCATTGTTGTAGGAACAATTAGGGGGCAGAGAATCACGTTGGCCTGCTTATACGCTCCCAGCGAGAAGAACACAATCTTTTTCGATAAGTTTTTCAGAACCCTGAACTCAGTAGCCCAATGGAGCGTCGTGCTCGCGGGTGACTTTAACATAGTCATGCAACCGCACATGGATAGGCCAGGGGTCGTAGGTCAGTACAACAAAGGAGCGGGAGTATCTTTGCGCCGGGGCCTCAAGACCAACCAGTTGTCAGATATATGGAGGGAACTACATCCGGCAGACAGGGATTACACTTTCTTCTCTCACCCACACGGCTCGTACAGCAGAATTGATTACTTTTTTGTGTCCTGTCAACTGGTTCCTAAGGTTACCCGAGCAGGGATCCATGATATTTCATGGTCAGACCATGCACCAATAGAGCTAAGGTGCAATAATATCCGAACTGATAGACCTGGGACGAACTGGAAACTTAATGAATCAATCTTAAAAATACCGGAAATATGTGATGTTATTGGCAACGAGATTGACCAATTCTTCAATATCAATACGGGCTCTGTTGACTCACAGCTTGTCCTATGGGAAGCCCATAAAGCAACGTTACGCGGCACGTTAATAAATATCACAGCCAGACGAAAGAGAGAAAGAGAGTCCAAAATTATCAATCTCCAAAACAAATTACAGACTTTCTCCTCTAACCATAAAAAGAATTTAGACCCCAAAACCTTACAAGAGGTAAAAGATGTCAAAATTGAACTTAACATGCTACTAGCTTCCAGAGCTGACAATTCACTGAGTTGGTCAAAGAGAAAATTTTACGAGAAAGCAAACAGGCAGGATACAATGCTGGCCCGCATGCTAAAGGACAGGCAAGCTAAGTATAACATCCAAGCTATACGCTTAAAATCTGGTACCCCCACGTCTAATCCTCAGAAAATTGTAAACGAATTCGGCTCCTTCTATGAAACACTGTATAACGGTGAAAAAGTGGCACATAACTCTACAACGAGCGATGCCCTAAGAGATTTCTTAGCCAGCTCGGAACTAGGGAGATTGACGGACACTGATAGAGCAGTTCTGAATGCTGACTTCACTATGGAAGAACTATCTCAGGCCATTAAAGAACTGAAGCCATCAAAGGCCCCTGGGCCTGATGGATTCTCAGGGCTTTACTATAAGAAATTTATAAAGCTGCTCGCCCCAAGGTTGCTCCGCATGTTTAACGCTATTTTAGCGGGAGCCCCCATCCCCAAGGAGATGTTAAAGGCGTCAATATCACTAATTCATAAAACTGGGAAAGACCCGCTAGACTGCAAAAGTTACCGGCCTATATCATTAATTAACACTGATGTTAAATTATACGCTAAATTATTGGCCAATAGACTTAGTCTCATCCTACCCAGACTTATACACCCAGATCAAGTCGGATTTATCAAGGGCCGGCAAGCAGCGGATAATACACGACGATTTATTGATCTGTTGGATTTGGCAAATAGTAAGGCAACTCAAAGCATGTTGTTAAGTCTGGATGCAGAAAAAGCTTTCGATAGGATAGACTGGCCATATTTAAAAGAGACGCTTGCGACATTTGGCTTTGGAGATCGGGTGAGTGAGGCGATTCTATCGCTGTACTCTGGCCCCCCCACCAGGGTCATACACCAAGGCTACCCCTCTCTGCCATTCCAAATAAAGAGTGGCACGAGACAGGGCTGCCCATTATCCCCGCTTTTATTTGCCCTATATATCGAACCACTGGCGGCACAAATCAGAGGAAACCCAGACATCTCAGGGTTAAACGCATACTCCCAGACCCATAAAGCGGCCCTGTATGCGGATGACATCCTCTTGATTATCACAAAACCCCTTACATCCCTACCAAACCTCTTCGACCTACTAGATCGATTTTCTAAGGTCTCCGGCTTCAAAATCAATCAATCCAAATCGGAAGCCCTCAACATCAACCTCCCTAGACACATGGAGAAATTACTAAAATTAAATTTCAAATTTAATTGGCAACAAAACCACATAAAATACCTGGGTGTCCACATCACCAAAACTGTAAAAGACGTGTACAATGCAAATTACCCCAACCTGATTCGGACCTTAAAATCTGATTTACGGAAGTGGACATCCAAAAGTATATCCTGGATTGGACGTATCCATAGTTTCAAAATGAATTTACTCCCCCGTTTATTATACCTCTTCCAAACTCTCCCAGTGCCACTCAGTTGGAGGGACTTGCACTCACTTCAATCTGAAATATCCAAATTCATCTGGGGAGGTAAAAAACCGAGAGTAAGTAAATTAAATATGAAAAGATCTGTGGCGGCGGGCGGCCTAGCTGTACCCTGCCTGGTATCATATTACAAGGCGGCACAATTAAGTCAGATTGTACAATGGCATTCTAACCCAAAATTAAAGAGATGGGTGGAATTAGAAAATGCTGCATGTGCACCTCTGGAACTGAGCAGCTTAATTTGGTTACCTAAAACGGCGCGAAAATTTACCGCCATGCCGCTCTCCTCGATGACCAACTCAGTGTCAATTTGGGAGTCTACGAAATTTCGGCATTCCCTTACGACAAAAAATTCTATGGCAACACCCATTTGGAATAACCCTGATTTCGCTCCAGGTCTATCAGTCAGTAATATCTCAATCTGGAGACAGAGGGGCTACAATCGGATTAGAGATCTGGAGGGTCACGACAGAAAAATCAAAACATTCGACCATATCAGGGAAGAAAAAGAGATCCCTCACTCAGAATTCTTTAGATACCTCCAGATCAGGGCATTTTATAACAAACTTGCCCCATACCCCCTATTAACATCTTTCGAAAAGCTCTGTCTGGCTGAGACCGACACGAAGGGACTTACATCTCAGCTATACGGAGAAGTGATCAGTTCTGGTGAACATGAGCAGCAGATACCCTCATTCCGTTCTCAATGGGAAACAGATCTGGGAGAAAACTTAGAAGATGAAGAATGGAGCGCCATATATATGGCCACAGCGAAGAGCTCCATATGCACCACGCTCAAGGAGAACGCATATAAAGTCCTAATGCGATGGTACCTCACCCCACTGAAATTATCAAGGTTTGTGCCGGGTTCCTCTCCCCTGTGCCCCCGCCAGTGCGGAGGAACAGCCGACCTGTTACATATGCTGTGGTCTTGTCCACGGATCTCTCCACTGTGGGAGGCGATTAGACATTGGATACAGAGACTGTTCGATCTCACCATTCCCCCAGACCTGTGGTTGTTCCTACTGAACAGGCCATTGACGGGCCTTTCCAAAACAAATAACAAACTAATTGCCCATTTTGCAATTGCAACGCGGTGCGAGATCGCAGCATTATGGAAACAATCTGATATTCCAACCATCCCAAAGATTCGGAATCGAATTTGGTTCATTTGCCAGATGGAAAAATTAACGAGTTTAGTTAATGATACTGGTGACAATTTTCTAAAAGTCTGGACGCCTTGGCTGGAACAGACAGATATCCCGGGGATTGAGAGGTCCTCAATATGGCTCTAATAACAGTAGGTGCGTTCTCCTTGGGAGGGGCTTACAGGAAGTATTCTATTCACCCAGGACCCCTTATAGCAGCATTATAACATAAGTAATAAGAGAGACGACTCAGCTTGCAAACATATGTGATGCTTAGCACGGAGCCACGTGTCGCACCTACTACCAACGCACTCCCCCTACCTCACCCCCAACCTACCCCTTTCCCCTCCCCATCCCGCCTCAACCTTCCTTTTTTTTTTTTTTCTGTGAGTATGTATTGTCTCCTCTTTTAAGTTGAGTTATATGTGTCTGTTTGTCCATTTAAGTAGAGTCGGCTTGGACTATATAGTCCACACCAAAGTACCCAGAAGACCGGGTCCCGAAGCACAGCAGGGCCTCGTTGTTACTTATATAATTGTTAAAATATTGTTTGCATACAAGACAAAAGTATTCTGTAATGTATTTTATGCTGTCTTGATTCAATAAAATTTAAGATATAAAAAAAAAAAAAAAAAGGAAATTAATTTTAATGTAGTGTGCCTGTATGGAGAAGTGTTATTTGTAGTACAGTATGATTTTGATAACCCTTCTACATTTATTTGTATATTGGTTCATCATGTGTGTGTTTATACTGTATGTATATATATATATATATATATATATATATATATATATATATATATATATATATATATATACATACATATATATATATTTATATTCATGTATTTATTTATTTAGATTTATTTATTAATTGTGAGGCTGCTGTGCGTGAATTTTTTTATTGTTGGTAGCGGGGGTGGGTTAAGGGGGTATTTGGCCCTTGGTGTGAGTTTAGGACTTGCGGGGGGTTTGCGGGTGCACTTAAACCATTCACGACCGTAGCAGTTAATACCGCTACGGTCGTGAAGGGGTTAAGTATGCCCACTACCCCCCCGCAAGCCCTAAACAACCACCGTTGGGGCTAATACCCCCTTCACCCACCCCCGCTACCCACAATAAAAAAAATTCACACACAGCAGCCGCACAATTAATAAATAAATCTAAATAAATAAATAAATACATGAATATAAATAAATACATTTAAAATAAATTTTTATTCATAGTGTAGATGTGCAGGGGGTCTCCGGAGATGAACCGCTTTGGTTTTAGGTCTGGGGACCCCCTGCTTCCCTAGATACAGGCCCCTTTAAGGGGTGCCGGTATCCCTCTGCTTTGTTTACACACCGCGGTCACGTGATCGGGACCTTTAAATGCAGAGGGATACTGGCACCCCCTAAAGGGGCCTGTATCTCGGGAAGCAGGGGGTCCCTGGACCTAAAACCACAGCGGTTCAGCTCCAGAGACCCCCTGCACATCTACACTATGAATAAAAATGTATTTTAAATTTATTTATTTATATTCATGTATTTATTTATTTATTTATTTAGATTTATTTATTTTTTGGGTGGGCTGCTTTGTGTGAATTTTTTTTATTGTGGGTAGCGGGGGTGTGTGAAGGGGGTATTAGCCCCAACGATGGTTTTTTAGGGCTTGCGGGGGGGTAGCGGGAGGGGTTAACCCCTTCATGACCGTAGCGGTATTAACTGCTACGGCCGTGAAGGGGTTAAGTGCACCCGCAACCCCCCCGCAAGTCCTAAACGCACACCAAGGGCCAAATACCCACTTCACCCACCCCCGCTACCCACAATAAAGCGGGCACGGTGGGTTAACCCCTTCATTGCCTTAGCGGCTATCAGCTATGGTAATGAAGCAGCATTTTCTGTATTTTAATAATATTGTATGAGCTTTGATTTGTGGCTCAGGGAACCCCCTGCTCACTGTACAATATTATTAAAAATACTGTCATGCTGCTTCGTTACCGTAGCACATAGCCGCA
Source organism: Ascaphus truei (assembly GCF_040206685.1). Taxonomy (NCBI): domain Eukaryota; kingdom Metazoa; phylum Chordata; class Amphibia; order Anura; family Ascaphidae; genus Ascaphus; species Ascaphus truei. The sequence goes on from NC_134484.1 coordinate 220,672,138, forward strand.
AAGGTAAGGAATGAGTGTTTATTTATATATGTGTTTTATTCATACTGTAGATGTGCAGAGGGTCTCCGGAGCTGAACCACTGTGGTTTTAGGTCCGGAGACCCCCTGCTTCCCGAGATACAGGCCCTTTTAGGGGGTGCCGGTATCCCTCTGCTTGGTTTACATGCCGCGGTCACGTGATCGGGACCTTTAAATGCAGAGGGATACCGGCACCTCATAAAGGGGCCTGTATCTCGGGGAGCAGGGGGTCCCCGGACCTGAAACCAATGCGGTTCAGCTCCGGAGGCCCCCTGCACATCTACACTATGAATAAAAATGTATTTTAAATAATTTTTAATGTGCCAATGTTTGCGCAGAGAGAGCAGCGGATCTCTCTCTGCTGCAAACACATCTCGCCCCCGCCGGCCTATAGTATCATTGATGTGTATATACTGTACTGTATGTGTACAGTACTGTATGTTAGGGGTTATAGGGGTTGTTGTTATATATATATATATACTGCATTACAATTCATGAATTTATGCCATCTGGCGGACACGCGAAGCATTGCAGCCTATTAAATCCTGAACCATTATCAATTAACACATCAACCGCGCGTCAGCCGCGCATGACCCCTGGCTGGGAACGCGGCATGCTCCGGGTGAACAGCGTCGCATTCCAGGAACAAGCCAGGGACAAACCGGTGATTTGTTAGAATAAAGTCTGCCGCAACAGTAGCCTCCAAGCAGTAATCTACTCTATCTTGGAGTATGATTCCCCCACCTTTGTCTGCTTCACGTACAACTATATTTGGATCTAATTGTAATGTATTAAGTGTATGTCTTTCCTGAGCAGTTAAATTTGTATCCTGATTCATTCGAGTTATCTGCGATTGTCCAAGATTCTGAAATTCCTTTTCAACTAGTTTATTAAAAATGTCAATATACTGTCCCCTAGAGTGATAGGGATGAAAGATGGAATTAGGTTTGAACAATGAATGTTGCATAGACATATCATCCTTGGTACTAGTGGAACCATCGTCCATCAAGGACATCATGTCCACTAGATGAATTTGTTCACTAGTAGACAGTGTATTGACAATAGGGTTAATAGTATTAGGCATTGGTAATTGACCACCCTGATCTGAAATGAAATGTCTAGTCAGAGTTAGCTTACGGTTGAATTTCTGAAGATCTATATAAAGATCAAATTGTTAACTCTGCGTGTGGGGGCAAATGAAAGTCCTTTGCCCAATACATTCATAAGGGTATGGTCTATACGGAAGTGGGATACATTAAAGATGCCCTTTGATTTTAATGTTGGGTCATCTGGATAGGTTTGGAAGGGGAGGGTTGTTTTCCTACTCCTTGTTCCACTTCCTCTATGTCCTCTCCTGAATCTTGTCTCTTCCTTGTGATTTTTTGGGAGTCTCCCAAAAGAGACGGATGATTTGAGTCCCAGGTGGATATTGATTGTCTCATTATCTCCAACCTGTTTAAAAAATCCTCATTTTCTATTTCCTCTTTTTTATCTTTGAATACCTCAAATTTATTATGGAGAGGAATAATAGGTGTTCTGTGTTCTATGTTCCTGTTCTCCACGGGTGTTGGTATGTTTCCTAAGGGCACTATTGTCTTTCCTATTATGTGGAGTTTGTTGTTTATTATGCTTCCTATTCTGTTTGGAATAGTGAGGATTCCATTGTTGTGTTTATGGACATTAGTACCCCATCCAGAGTGGTCTGTGGTATCATTCCTTTGGTATTTGGATGGGAGTCGAGGATGTTTCTCATGAGTGGTTCAGTTCAAGAGAGCCCCTGCTCCTGTACACTATTATCAAAATCATAAGAACAATATCAATTATTTATTAACTGTAATGGGTATCTGATATGGTAATGAAGCAGCTTTAATTACATTCTGAATTACAGTGTACAAGAGCAGGGGGTCTCCTGAGCTGAGCCGCATTGGTTTCTGCTTCAGGGACCCCTTACTTCCCAAGATACAGGCCGCGTTATGGGGTGCCAGTATCCCAGTGCAGGATTTAAATCCCCCGGTCACATTATGCGGGAGATTTAAAAGCACAGGGGCTACTGGCAACCCATAAGAGGGCCTTATCTCAGAAATTAGGGGGTTCCTGAGCCTGAACTCAATTCTGTTAAGCTCAAGACAGCCCTGCTCACATATACTATTGTAACCATGCTGTAAAATGGATTACAGTCATCTCTCCTGCTGACAGTAAGGCCTGGTAAGTTATGGGCATGCCAGCAGTAAATATGGAGGTTTGCCCTCACACCCTGGTGAGGTGCCCTATGTATGGATGGGAGTGGTCACATGCTCTGAATCCATAATTAGTGATGTCAGAGTGGTGCCTGCCCCCAGAGTATACATAAGGCACAGCACTGCCAAAATTTAGTAGTTCAGAGTGGTTCAGAGGTTATGAAAGGAGTTGGTTGTAGATGTTGGAGTAAGGAGCAAGTCTGAGTACAGACTTGGGAGGAGACAGCTCATGAGACTGTGACCAGGGACCTGGAACAGGGAATATATCCCTGAGGGAAGATAGGGAATCCACCAATTTGGGAAAGGACAACTTTCAAAGGGAAGTGCGGTGAACATGAGCGGCTGAGTACAACAGCTGTGAGGGGCAGCTGGCCAGCCGCCCAGCAATAAAGCTGATCTTGTTAAATCATACCCTCGTGTGTAAGTGTGGAGTGATTACACAGAGGAGTGCACCACAGAGGAGTTCCTCACCAGGACCATCCACAAGCGGACGCTGGGATCCTGATGAGGTGGAGGCGCTGCACGGGATCTAGGTAGGACTCATGCACACTACCTCAGCTGCCTGTCTGGGTTGGCAATCCCCACACAACATCATGCAGGAGACTCAGGAGTCATGTTGCCAACAGGTGCACCACCAGACACTACACTGTAATGGGGACTGGTTAGACCACAGGGGCCAATATGAGATTGGGTGGGTCAGGCCAGGTCAGAAAACCCGTTACACTATTATCAAAATCATAAGACAATATCAATTATTTATTAACTGTACTGGGTATCTGCTATGGTAATGTACTGTAGCAGCTTTAATTACATTCTGTATAATAGTGTACATGAGCCGGGTGTCTCCTGAGATGAACTGCATTGGTTTCAGCCTCGGGGACCCCTACTTCCCGAAATACAGGCCCTGTTATGGAGTGCCGGTATCCAAGTGCAGGATTTATATCCCCCGGTCACGTTATGCGGGAGATTTTAAAGCACAGGGGATACTGGCACTCCATAACAGGGCCTGTATCTCGGTAAGTAGGGGTCCCCGAGGCTGAAACCAATGCGGTTCATCTCAGGAGACACCCTGCTCATGTACACTATTATACAGAATATAATTAAAGCTGCTACATTACCATAGCGGATAGCCAGTACAGTTAATCAATAATTGATATTGTTCTTATGATTTTGATAATAGTATACATGAGCAGGGGCTCTCTTGAGCTGAAAAGAATTGAGTAATGTACACTATTATTAAAATCTCTACTTTTATTGTACGAGATGCAGTGTCTCCATGAAGATCTTACAGGCTGCTTTTTGTTCTATCATTTATTGCGCTATAGAATATAGAGCATGACAGCAGTGAAAAAAAAAAAAAACAGGTCGCACGATTATGGTTTTTTTGATCGGACAAAAAAATGCCCTTCACTTCTTAGTGAATCCTGCGTTTGCCTTCATTTCTTATAACATGCAAAACAAATTCTCATTCGGACGCAACTGCAATAATTTTATTACTGCTTTGTGAATCACCCCCTCAGTCTTGTTCAATCAGATGTATAGCAAAATACATTTGAATATATGTAATTACAGTAACACTCCTATGTTATTTAGAAAGTAAATATCATATTCTCTTAAACAAACGGTTGCACTACAGACAATATCAAACTATCCCCAATCAAAACAATTGCATGTCTTTTTACTCTTAACTTGAGTGCATTAAAAGTATGTCATGTTAGATCTGGTTAAAAGCACATTGTTTTTGATATATATTCATTATGTTACTATGTTTTTTCATAATTTTATTAAAACATATTCCATTATATGGTCAAAGGGCGGTGCAATTCATTACAGTGCAGTAATTAATAGGAGTTACAACATAAATAGCTACAAGTATTAACCCCTTTGGTGTCAAAAGGTACAGTTACAAATATGTTTGTTACTGTATATGTTCTTATTATTACTAAAGGGTGATAAGCCATAAGACAATATATGGTCCATTCTCTTGAATCAGTAAATGGTCCTCATGTATCCTATTTAACCGCTTTGGGCACTAAGGGCCTCATGCAGTAAGCACCGAAAAGCTGTTTTTCACCATTTTCTTGCCAATATTGCCTCTCCGATTCAGTAAGCGCTGATAAGCTCCAAAAATCGGCATTTTTTATAGCCGAAATTTTTTTTTCGGCAGCCGGGTGCCGATACGCCACTTTTCGCCACTTATCGGCACTTTTTGAAACGCGCTCAATTCTAGTAGCCCCAATCAGCTTTTCGCTGATGATCGGCACTCTAGAATTGAGAATTTTACGGCAATCCAGCCCGCCGGTTGCGGGTGGACTTAACCCCTTCATGACCTTAGCGGTTAATACCGCTTCGGTCATGAAGGGGTTAAGCCCTCCCGCAACCCACCCGCAAGCCCTAAACAACAACCATTGGGGCTAATACCCACTTCGCCCACCCCGCTACCCACAATAAAAACAATACACACACAACAGCCCCACAATAAATATATATATATATATATATATATATATATATATATATATATATATATATTTATATATATGAAAAAGAAGGAAAAAAACAGGCGCAAACCTAGTGCATTAACGTTATAATATATGTATTATAGGAACATAAAATCAACAAAATGCCCACTCACAAGAGTACTGAAAAATAAAGCATTTATGAGATAGGCTCTCATGTGCCAACAACGCGGTCTCCGGCTCGAGGCAGCAGCGTCCTCCCGTGACCCTCCTTCGTGTAACCGGATAGCTGGAAATGTCCTTCCTATGGATGTTTCAACGAAAGGAGTCCCTCCGGAAACCAGCAGCTAGAAAATCTTTGTTCCGGTAGCAGGATCACAGGAAACACAGGAGCCAAACGTCTCGCATACAAAAGTACCAGTGTTCATGGGCAAATGGCGGCCTCAGTCAAACCACGCCCTACGCGTTTCGTCATCGATGATGACTTCATCAGGGGTTACCCACTAAACACCCCTTCACGGTATTTATAGGGACAAATTTGCATAAACTGATTGATTAATTACACACATAAATCTCAATTAACAATTTTAATATATATCATACAGTGTTTATGAGGACCCAACTGAGTTACTAGAGAATAAGTCCAAAACTGGGACACAAAGGGAGAATGCAATTCGAGTGGAAATAATATGTCAATAGTATGCAATAAACCATCAATTAATTTGACAATTGATATTATGGGGCCTATGCAGAGAGCAGCGCTATTTCGAAATTCGCCATTTTTTGGAGAAAATCGCGCAGAAAGCAGCAGAAAATGGCGAGTTTCGAAAAACGCGCCAATTTTTCTTTTCTATTTGTAAAACTCGCCTCGCGGCTGGCGAGAACCTCATTCTCGCCAGTTTTAAAAATATCCTAATGCAGAGAGGCGTGAACGGCATCTAGCGGATTGTCTCCTTTTTTGCCAGAAAAAATTGGCAAGAAGCTGCCGCTCGCGGCCATTGCAAAGGGAAAAAAAAGGCGCGAATTTGTTTTTACACGTTTCTGAAGCGCGCATCTCGCCAATTTAAACTCGCCACACGCATCCATGTTAAACATAGCAGAATTCGCACTTTTCTGCATATGGAGAATAAAACTCTCCAAAAAAGCTACTTTTTAATAAATTCGCCAATTTTAAAATTCGCTGCTCCCTGCATAGGCCCCTATATGTATTAAATGAGATAATATACATTTTGAAAGGAAAAAGAGTAAACAATATGTATATAACAAGTATATTTGTAATAGTTGTAATAATTATCATGTTGGTAACTTATACCGAAAGTTCAATATATATTATAGACCCAAATTACTATACCAGAGACTAAATAACACCAGTTTATGTTTTAAACTGGTACTTAAACACTGAATTAATTAAATTTTCAGGATCTGGAGAAGATTAGTATTTATAGTTAAGCAGACATTGTACCAATATATTTCAATCAATAATATTTGCCACAGCCCCTACATTATCTGTCTATTAATAGAATCAAAAAATTGAAACCAAACATTAGTAACCTACACAGTACACATTTTCAACATACCAAATGTCACATATCAAAACATTAATTTGAGTACCAGGTTTAACGATTCCAATGAGGAGCCAGAGGAGCAGCAACTGATGGATTTAAAGCAAGAACAGAAAGAGAACATGGCTTGCTTGATTATTCGTATTGAAGTGCTAAAAATTTGAATGTATTATGTGTATGATCATTACATTATGTAAACCTAACTATATATTCTTATGATTAAAACTATATATGATAGTATGTGATTAATAAAAGTGCTAATGTGATTGTGATGTGACCTATATGTGTGTATAAAATGTATGTGACTCTTAAATTGAAAATACTTATTATTAACTAAAATTGTATGAATCTCACTATATGTAATAAAAATGTATCTAAATATAAGTAATATAAAATATTATATTAGTGTGTGCTACTTTTGTAATGTGTTAATTTGATGTGTATAATAAGTGAAGTTATTATATGACCATTTGTGAATAAAAACTGGATACAACAATACAGATATTGATATACATCCTATAAACTGACCAACAATACCAATTCAAAATTACAATACTCTAATTATTTTGAAAGTGCATAAACACATAGTGTATATATACAAAAAGTGACCCTCAATGACCAGGCATATGACCATAGTCCGGAGGGAAGGCATAAGCATTCAACCCAGACCTCCGGAAGAACACCCAATTATTGAGTGACCAAACTATGGTACTTATGTCAATATGGTCATTGTGTCCCTTTGGGTGTGTAGTATCCAAAATGTACATCCAAAACATTTCTCTTGTACACAATCTTTGGAAACGATCCCCTCCCATATAGGAAGGGGGAATGAATTCAATGCCCATAACAGATAGGGATTTTGGATCCTTGTGATGGTTAGTACAAAAATGGCGGGAGAGGCTGTGTGTTTGGCACCCATGAATAACATTTCTTTGGTGCTCCAAGAACCGTGTACTTAGAGCCCTTGATGTACGGCCTACATATTGTAGGCCGCATTCACACGAAATAAGATAAACAACATAATCACTTAGGCAGTTGATATAATCTGTTATTTCATATGAGGTGCCATTTGAGTATGATGAAAATTTATTTGTTTTTATTATATGTCTACAAGTAAGACAGCGGCCTCTCCCGCATCCAAAGTTCCCAACTTTTTTGGTTGAATCGGAATTAACTATTCTCTTTGTTTTTAATTTACTTGGGGCTATCAAAGTTTTGATGCTCCTTGCTTTTCTAAATACTACGGGGCATATTTAGGTAATAAATTACCAATTACGGGATCGTTGCATATAATATTCCAGTGGCAGTTTAGAATATTTCTAATTTGGTGGGCGGATTGATTAAATTGAGTAATACATTTCGGTGTAATTCCCCCTTTTTTATCCTTATTCCTGGTTTTACGCAACAACTCTGATTTAGCTTTAGATTGTTCTAATAGTGTATCCCGATTTAGAAGACTGGCCTCTAAAAATGCTTTTTTAACAATAGACATGTCATAGCCCTTTTCCTGAAATTTATTTGACAGATCTTTGCCCTGTAACAAAAAATCAGTATCCATTCAGCAATTGCGCCGAATCCTGTGAAATTGACTTTTTGGTACATTGTTTAGCCATTTTTTATAATGGTTACTGCCATATTGTAAGTAACTATTGGTCGAAACAGATTTAAAGTGCGTCTTCGTCTGGATTTGCTGTTCACCACTAATAAATAACTCCAGGTCCAAAAAAATTATGGTATCTGGATGTATAGTGTGAGTGAATTTCAGACCCATCTGGTTATCGTTGAAAGATGTTAGAATCTCCTCCATGATCTCCCTCTCACCATCCCAAGTAATAATAATATCATCTATGAAACGGCCATAGAACACCAGACCCGCCCCAGATTAGCATTTTCCCAAACATGGATACTCTACCACAGTCCCATGTAGAGATTAGCATAACTGGGGGCGAATCTGGTTCTTATAGCCGTTCCACAGATTTGTAAATAATAAGTATCTTCAAACAAAAAATAATTGTGATTTAAAATAAATTTAATACATGCAAGAAGAAATAACCTCTGTGAAGGGTGCAAATTTAAATCTAATTCAAGATAGTGATTGATAGCCTGGATACCTTTTGTGTGATCTATACATGTGTACAGTGAAGATACATCACATGTTGCCCAGTGAAAGGTATCTTTCCAAATAATACCGGAGGTGGAATCAATGACATGCTAAGTGTCCCGTATGTATGAATGTAAATTGGTGACATACGGTTGTAAGTAATAGTCAACATATTGGGACACACTCAATGTCATCGACCCCACACCTGATATTATAGGCCTCCCTGGTGGATTTACTGTGTCTTTGTGCAGTTTTGGAATATAGTAAAATATAGGTGTTCTAGGGTGTTTAATAAATAAAAACTTTTGCTCTAATTTAGTAATAATCCCTTTAGTGAATGCATCCTGGAGGAGATTCTGAAATTCCAACTGATAACTCACAACTGGGTCCTCTTTTAGAACATCATAAGATATGGCATCATGCAGAAGACGATAAGCTTCACATAAATAGTCTGCACGGTCCTGTAGGACAATTGCCCCACCTTTGTCTGCTTGTCGAACAATGAGCTCATAATTATTTTTTATATTTGTCAGAGCTAGATTTTCTTCTTTGGTCAGATTTTTTTGTTTTGATTCCACATTATTTTGGCAAAACCGTTCAAGGTCCCTGAGAACTACTGTATAAAATGTATCGATAAAGTTCCCCTTTGACTGATAGGGAAAATATACCGATTTTGGAACGAATGGAGATGATCTATACTTTAATGTACTTTCAGGGTCAGTTATATTCAAATCTAGGTTAGGATCTGTCAGTGTATTAAACTCTTCTTCATGAGTTGTAAATTCTATTAAGGAGTTTCCCCTTAGTTCATAACCTTCAAATGCTGTTCTTTTCTTAAGAGAATCCATCAGTGTATCTGTCATATCCGATTTTTGTGTACTATTGCAGATAATATCAGTATTATCCGATTCAACCAAAAAAGAGGTAAGGGCATTGATACATTCTATTTCTTGATTATTGAAATTTAGTTCCAGATTTTGTTCCCATTTTAGAGAATAATGCCGCATTAGGGTCAGCTTACGGACATACCGGTTTAAATCCACAAATAAATCAAACCTACTGGGTACACTGGCGACACACTTTATTCGAGCTTGGCTAGTCCCACGAATTCGGGTATACCCGGGTGTATTGAGGTTTGTGACTGTTTTCTGCCCGAGTGCATTGGGTTATTTTCAAGGCAGGGATTGAAGCATTTTATTCCCGCTGGCTGCAATACTGCACAGTATATATATATACTGCATTACAATTCATGAATTTATGCCATCTGGTAGAAACGCGAAGCATTGCAGCCTATTAAATCCTAATCATTATCATTTAACAGATCAGCCGCCCGTCAGCCAGGCATGAACCCAGGCTGGGAAGGCAAACGCAATGGGGCTTGTCAGAGGTGAGGAGCGGCGCATTCCAGGTATCTGCCAGGTACATACTGGGTATTTGCTCGAATAAAGTGTGTCGGTGCAGTATACTATTTGGAGAAAATGATAATCCTTTAGCTAAAAGTGATATGTGATATGGAGTGAGTGTGTGTGATGAAAGATTATAAATACCATAATTGGTTGGCTTAGCTTCCATCGTTCTCATTTTCTTCTGTCCTTGCTTTTTTGCTCCTCCTCTGACTCCCCTGAATCTCGTTTTCTTCGGGGTTGTTGTTGAGACTGTTTCTCCCAAAGTGGATATTTCTTCTCCTTTTCTCTTTGCTCTAAAAAAGAGGTGGATTTATTGGTTCTATTTGGTGAAACAGTGTTTGTTTGATTACTTCAGTAAACAAACTTCAGATTAATTCAGTAAGCGCCGATAAGCTCCAAAAATCGGCGTTTTTTATAGCCGAAAAAAACTTTTCGGCAGCCGGGTGCCGATAAGCCACTTTTCGCCACTTATCGGCACTTTTTGAAACGCGCTCAATTCTTGTAGCCCCAATCAGCTTTTCGCTGCTGATCGTCACTCTAGAATTGAGAATTTTACGGCAATCCGGCCCGCCAGTTGCGGGTGGACTTAACCCCTTCATGACCTTAGCGGTTAATACCGCTTCGGTCATGAAGCGGTTAAGCCCTCCCGCTACCCACCCGCAAGCCCTAAACAACCACCGTTGGGGCTAATACCCACTTCGCCCACACCGCTACTCACAATAAAAACAATAAAGACACAACAGCCCCACAATATATATGTGTGTATATATATATGTGTATATATATATATATGTGTATATATATATATATATATATATATATAAAAGAAAAAAGCTGCGCCTCTGATAGAAGTGAACCAGTGTAGATAAAATAGTTCTAATAAATCCCAATAATTATGTACTATTGTGGGAGTATCCCTAAATAACATATGCAATTTACTATAAACACCTACGATCATATAATGGGCACATACCAATTATAAAACAACATATGATTGAAAATAACATATAGGGAAAAAAGCAAACAGGAAAGAAAAACCAGTCCTCAAAATGTTCCAATAAATAAGATGGATGCTGGTATGCATGGTCTCCGGCAGCTCTCAATGTGGACAAACCCCGTCCACAGGGTATCTAGAAGGAAAAAAAGAGGAGAGAGCGCACGCCCATAGCGTAAAATTGTAAATTTAATGAGGGGAAGGGGGTGAGGAGGGGTAAAAAATGCACTTACAAAAGTACAATAAAATCAGGCATATGTGATAATAATCACCACCATCCGGTTCAAACTGCAAGCTCTTTGGGACAGTCCCAGGCTCCGTTGGTGAAGGATCAGCGTCCCCGCAGGTTTCCAGGGCTGGTGTGCTCAATATCTATCGGGTCCTTGCTCAGCATGGGAGGGCCAAGGGGCACTATAAAAACAACATAATTCAACACCACACATTCCTGCCTGCCCTGCAGAACAGCGTAACAGCTGCACATGATTCAAGGTTCTTCCTAACCGCTGTATTACCAAGGAAAACTACTGAACAACATCATGGCTCGCATGCTGAGCAAGGACTCATACTCTATATATACACACACACACACACACACAGTGGTCGACAAATCACCCAAAAATCTACTCGCTGAACAAAAAATCTACTCGCCACCTAGCCCCGCCCCATTGTCCCGCCCCCAGCCCCGCCCCCAGACCCGCTTTAAAAAAAATAAATGAATAAATTCCTAGTAAGAACAACATTCGTTTTTGACATCAATTTATGTATATAATGTATTACATTATACTACAATTAGTCCTTGTTACGTGTGTGTGTAAATGTTGGATTTAGAAGAAAAAGCCATATGTGAATGACTAGTTTCCTGAACCCCATAACTAGTGCCTGGACGCCCCCACGTCACAATATCTAAAGCAGCAATCCCGCCTGGGATCTTACGTGATCCGCAGTCCCTCAATGTCCAGGTACCCTCATTCCCAATGTTATGTTATACATTGGAGGGGAGGTGTTCCTTACCTGTCTTCTGATTTAGGGGGGATTCCGATGTCTTCCGTGTGAAGCTCGAGAGTTAGATATGGAAGAAAGCAGTTTATCAAGAGCTAGCGCTCGAAACGCGTTGGTGGGGGGGGCTCAGCACCCCACAATGTTGTTGTATTCTTTTTGCAGTATCCATTAAACCTTTGTATGGGAACTAGCTCTCTTTATTAACCTTTATTTGCTGATCCTGTGTGGCTGCCGGTGCCTGCTTTTTCCTATCTGCAAACTTTCCTGACAGAGAGAGAGACACACACAGAGAGAGAGAGCGAGAGAGAGAGAGACACAGAGAGAGAGACACAGAGAGAGAGAGAGAGAGAGAGAGACACAGAGAAAGAGAGACAGAGAAAAAGAAACAGAGAAAGAGAGAGAATGAGAGAGACAGAGAGAGAGAGAGATCACACACAGAGAGAGAATGAGAGACAAAGACAGAGAGAGAGTGACAGAAAGAGTGCGACAGAGAGAGAGTGCGGCAGAGAGAGAGCGACAGAGAGAGAGGGCGACAGAGAGTGGGAGAGGGCGACAGAGAGAGGGAGAGGGCGACAGAGAGAGGGAGACAGGGAAAGGGTGAGGGTGACAGGGAAAGGGTGAGGGCGACAGGGAGAGGGTGAGGGCGACAGGGAGAGGGTAAGGGTGACAGGGAAAGGGGGAGGGTGACAGGGAAAGGGTAAGGGTGACAGGGAAAGGGTGATGGCGACAGGCAAAGGGTGAGGGCGACAGGGATGGGTGAGGGTGACAGGGAAAGGGTGAGGGCGACACGGATGGGTGAGGGTGACAGGGAGAGGGTGAGGGTGACAGGGAGAGTGTGACAGGGAAAGGGTGAGGGTGACACAGGGAGAGGGTGACGGTGACACAGGGAGTGGGTGACACAGGGAGAGGGTGACACAGGGAGAGGGTGAAACAGGGAGAGGGGGACACAGGGAGAGGGTGACACAGGGAGAGAGTGACACAGGGAGAGGGTGACACAGGGAGAGGGTGAGGTCGACAGGGAGAGGGTGAGGGCAACAGGGAGAGGGTGAGGGTGACAGGGAAAGGGTGAGGGTGATGCAGGGAGAGGGTGAGGGTGACACAGAGAGAGGGTGACAGAGGGCGAGGGTGACACAAGGAGAGAGTGACACAGGGAGAGGGTGACACAGGGAGAGGGTGACACAGCGAGAGGGTGACACAGGGAGAGGGTGACACAGTGAGAGGGTGACATAGGGAGAGGGTGACAGGGAGAGGGTGATGGCGACAGGGAAAGGGTGAGGGCGACAGAGGGATAGGGCAACACAGGGAGAGGGAGACACAGGGAGAGGGCAACACAGGGAGAGGGTGACACAGGGAGAGGGTGACACAGGAAGAGGGTGAAACAGGGAAAGGGTGACACAGGGAGAGGGTGAGGTTGACACAGGGAGATGGTGACAGGGAGAGGGTGAGGGTGACAGGGAGAGGGTGAGGGTGACAGGGAGAGGGTGAGGGTGACAGGGAGAGGGTGAAGGTGACAGGGAGAGGTTGAGGGCGACAGGGAGAGGGTGAGGGCGACAGGGAGAGGGTGACACAGGGAGAGGGTGACACAGGGAGAGGGTGACACAGGGAGAGGGTAACACAGGGAGAGGGTGACACAGGGAGAGGGTGAAACAGGAAGAGGGTGACACAGGGAGAGGGTGACACAGGAAGAGGGTGACACAAGGAGAGAGTGACACAGGGAGAGGTTGAGGGTAACAGGGAAAGGGTGAGGGAGACGCAGGGAGAGGGTGAGGGTGACACAGAGAGAGGGTGACAGAGGGAGAGGCTGACACAAGGAGAGAGTGACACAGGGAGAGGGTGACACAGGGAGAGGGTGACACAGGGAGAGGGTGACACAGGGAGAGGGTGACACAGTGAGAGGTGACATAGGGAGAGGGTGACAGGGAGAGGGTGAGGGTGAAAGGGAGAGGGTGATGGCGACAGGGAAAGGGTGAGGGCGACACAGGGAGAGGGCAACACAAAGAGAGGGCGACACAGGGAGAGGGCAACACAGGGAGAGGGTGACACAGGGAGAGGGTGACACAGGAAGAGGGTGAAACAGGGAGAGGGTGACACAGGGAGAGGGTGAGGTTGACAAAGGGAGATGGTGACAGGGAGAAGGTGAGGGCGACATTGAGAGAGTGAGGGCAACAGGGAGAGGGTGAGGGCGACAGGGAGAGGGTGAGGGCGACAGGGAGAGGGTGAGGGCGACAGGGAGAGGGTGAGGGTGACAGGGAACGGGTGAGGGTGACACAGGGAAAGGGTGAGGGTGACACAGGGAGAGGGTGAGGGTGACACAGAGAGAGGGTGACAGAGGGAGAGGGTGACACAGAGAGGGTGAAACAGGGAGAGGGTGACACAGGGAGAGGGTGACACAGAGAGGGTGAAACAGGGAGAGGGTGACACAGGGAGAGGGTGACACAGAGAGGGTGAAACAGGGAGAGGGTGACACAGGGAGAGGGTGACACAGGGAGAGGGTGACATAGGGAGAGGGTGACAGGGAGAGGGTGAGGGTGACAGGGAGAGGGTGAGGGCGACAGGGAGAGGGTGAGGGTGACAGGGAGAGGGTGAGGGCGACAGGGAAAGGGTGAGGGTGACACAGGGAGAGGGCGACACAGGGAGAGGGCGACACAGGGAGAGGGTGACACACGGAGAGGGTGACACAGGGAGAGGGTGAAACAGGGAGAGGGTGACACAGGGAGAGGGTGAGGTGGACACAGGGAGATGGTGACAGGGAGAGGGTGAGGGTGACAAGGAGAGGGTGAGGGCGACAGGGAGAGGGTGAGGGCGACAGGGAAAGTGTGATGGTGACAGGGAAATGGTGAGGGCGACAGGGAAAGGGTGATGGCGACAGGGAGAGGGTGAGGGTGACAGGGAAAGTGTGAGAGCGACAGGGAAAGGGTGAGGGTGACAGGGAGAGGGTGAGGGTGACAGGGAGATGGTGAGGGTGACAGGGAGAGGTTGAGGGCGACAGGGAGAGGGTGAGGGCGACAGGGAGAGGGTGACACAGGGAGAGGGTGACACAGGGAGAGGGTGACACAGGGAGAGGGTGACACAGGGAGAGGGTGACACAGGGAGAGGGTGAAACAGGAAGAGGGTGACACATGGAGAGGGTGACACAGGAAGAGGGTGACACAGGGAGAGGGGGACACAGGGAGAGGGTGACACAGGGAGAGAGTGACACAGGGAGAGGGTGAGGGTGACAGGGAGAGGGTGAGGGCGACAGGGATGGGTGAGGGTGACAGGGAGAGGGTGAGGGCGACAGGGAGAGGGTGAGGGCAACAGGGAGAGGTTGAGGGTAACAGGGAAAGGGTGAGGGAGACGCAGGGAGAGGGTGAGGGTGACACAGAGAGAGGGTGACAGAGGGAGAGGCTGACACAAGGAGAGAGTGACACAGGGAGAGGGTGACACAGGGAGAGGGTGACACAGGGAGAGGGTGACACAGTGAGAGGTGACATAGGGAGAGGGTGACAGGGAGAGGGTGAGGGTGAAAGGGAGAGGGTGATGGCAACAGGGAAAGGGTGAGGGCGACACAGGGAGAGGGCAACACAAAGAGAGGGCGACACAGGGAGAGGGCAACACAGGGAGAGGGTGACACAGGGAGAGGGTGACACAGGAAGAGGGTGAAACAGGGAGAGGGTGACACAGGGAGAGGGTGAGGTTGACAAAGGGAGATGGTGACAGGGAGAAGGTGAGGGCGACAGGGAGAGAGTGAGGGCAACAGGGAGAGGGTGAGGGCGACAGGGAGAGGGTGAGGGCGACAGGGAGAGGGTGAGGGCGACAGGGAGAGGGTGAGGGTGACAGGGAACGGGTGAGGGTGACACAGGGAAAGGGTGAGGGTGACACAGGGAGAGGGTGAGGGTGACACAGAGAGAGGGTGACAGAGGGAGAGGGTGACACAAGGAGAGAGTGACACAGGGAGAGGGTGACACAGAGAGGGTGAAACAGGGAGAGGGTGACACAGGGAGAGGGTGACACAGGGAGAGGCTGACATAGGGAGAGGGTGACAGGGAGAGGGTGAGGGTGACAGGGAGAGGGTGAGGGCGACAGGGAGAGGGTGAGGGTGACAGGGAGAGGGTGAGGGCGACAGGGAAAGGGTGAGGGTGACACAGGGAGAGGGCGACACAGGGAGAGGGTGACACACGGAGAGGGTGACACAGGGAGAGGGTGAAACAGGGAGAGGGTGACACAGAGAGAGGGTGAGGTGGACACAGGGAGATGGTGACAGGGAGAGGGTGAGGGTGACAAGGAGAGGGTGAGGGCGACAGGGAGAGGGTGAGGGCGACAGGGAGAGGGTGAGGGCGACAGGGAAAGTGTGATGGTGACAGGGAAATTTTGAGGGCGACAGGGAAAGGGTGATGGCGACAGGGAGAGGGTGAGGGTGACAGGGAAAGTGTGAGAGCGACAGGGAAAGGGTGAGGGCGACACAGATGGGTAATGGTGACAGGGAGAGGGTGAGGGTGACAGGGAAAGTGTGAGAGCGACAGGGAAAGGGTGAGGGTGACAGGGAGAGGGTGAGGGTGACAGGGAGATGGTGAGGGTGACAGGGAGAGGTTGAGGGCGACAGGGAGAGGGTGAGGGCGACAGGGAGAGGGTGACACAGGGAGAGGGTGACACAGGGAGAGGGTGACACAGGGAGAGGGTGACACAGGGAGAGGGTGACACAGGGAGAGGGTGAAACAGGAAGAGGGTGACACATGGAGAGGGTGACACAGGAAGAGGGTGACACAGGGAGAGGGGGACACAGGGAGAGGGTGACACAGGGAGAGAGTGACACAGGGAGAGGGTGAGGGTGACAGGGAGAGGGTGAGGGCGACAGGGATGGGTGAGGGTGACAGGGAGAGGGTGAGGGCGACAGGGAGAGGGTGAGGGCAACAGGGAGAGGTTGAGGGTAACAGGGAAAGGGTGAGGGAGACGCAGGGAGAGGGTGAGGGTGACACAGAGAGAGGGTGACAGAGGGAGAGGCTGACACAAGGAGAGAGTGACACAGGGAGAGGGTGACACAGGGAGAGGGTGACACAGGGAGAGGGTGACACAGTGAGAGGTGACATAGGGAGAGGGTGACAGGGAGAGGGTGAGGGTGAAAGGGAGAGGGTGATGGCAACAGGGAAAGGGTGAGGGCGACACAGGGAGAGGGCAACACAAAGAGAGGGCGACACAGGGAGAGGGCAACACAGGGAGAGGGTGACACAGGGAGAGGGTGACACAGGAAGAGGGTGAAACAGGGAGAGGGTGACACAGGGAGAGGGTGAGGTTGACAAAGGGAGATGGTGACAGGGAGAAGGTGAGGGCGACAGGGAGAGAGTGAGGGCAACAGGGAGAGGGTGAGGGCGACAGGGAGAGGGTGAGGGCGACAGGGAGAGGGTGAGGGCGACAGGGAGAGGGTGAGGGTGACAGGGAACGGGTGAGGGTGACACAGGGAAAGGGTGAGGGTGACACAGGGAGAGGGTGAGGGTGACACAGAGAGAGGGTGACAGAGGGAGAGGGTGACACAA
Organism: Ascaphus truei; assembly: GCF_040206685.1. Classification (NCBI taxonomy): domain Eukaryota; kingdom Metazoa; phylum Chordata; class Amphibia; order Anura; family Ascaphidae; genus Ascaphus; species Ascaphus truei. The sequence continues at coordinate 220,689,423 of NC_134484.1, forward strand.
GGAGAGAGTGACACAGGGAGAGGGTGACACAGAGAGGGTGAAACAGGGAGAGGGTGACACAGGGAGAGGGTGACACAGGGAGAGGCTGACATAGGGAGAGGGTGACAGGGAGAGGGTGAGGGTGACAGGGAGAGGGTGAGGGCGACAGGGAGAGGGTGAGGGTGACAGGGAGAGGGTGAGGGCGACAGGGAAAGGGTGAGGGTGACACAGGGAGAGGGCGACACAGGGAGAGGGCGACACAGGGAGAGGGTGACACACGGAGAGGGTGACACAGGGAGAGGGTGAAACAGGGAGAGGGTGACACAGAGAGAGGGTGAGGTGGACACAGGGAGATGGTGACAGGGAGAGGGTGAGGGTGACAAGGAGAGGGTGAGGGCGACAGGGAGAGGGTGAGGGCGACAGGGAAAGTGTGATGGTGACAGGGAAATGGTGAGGGCGACAGGGAAAGGGTGATGGTGACAGGGAGAGGGTGAGGGTGACAGGGAAAGTGTGAGAGCGACAGGGAAAGGGTGAGGGCGACACAGATGGGTAATGGTGACAGGGAGAGGGTGAGGGTGACAGGGAGAGGGCGACAGAGAGAGGGTGAGGGCGACAGGGAGAGGATGAGGGCAACAGGGAAAGGGTGAGGGTGACACAGGGAGAGTGTGAGGGTGGCACAGGAAGAGGGTGACACAGGGAGAGGGTGACACAGGGAGAGGGTGACACAGGGAGAGGGTGACACAGGGAGATGGTGACAGTGAGAGGGTGACACAGGGAGAGGCTGACACAGGGATAGCGTGACACAGGGAGAGGGCGACAGGGAAAGGGTGAGGGCGACAGGGAGAGGGTGAGGGCGACAGGGAAAGGGTTAGGGTGACAGGGAAAGGGTGAGGGCGACACAGGGAGAGGGTGACACAGGGAGAGGTTGACACAGGGAGAGGGTGACACAGGGAGAGGGTGACACAAGGAGAGAGTGACACAGGGAGAGGGTGAGGTTGACACAGGGAGAGGGTGACAGGTAGAGGGTGAGGGCAACAGGGAGATGGTGAGGGCGACAGGGAGATGGTGAGGGCGACAGGGAGAGGGTGAGGGCGACAGGGAAAGTGTGAGGGCGACAGGGAAAGGGTGAGGGTGACACAGGGAGAGGGTGACACAGGGAGAGGGTGACACAGGGAGAGTGTGAGGTTGACACAGGGAGAGGGTTAGGTTGACACAATGAGAGGGTGACAGCGAGAGGGTGACACAGGGAGAGTGTGAGGTTGACACAGGGAGAGTGTGAGTTTGACACAGGGAGAGGGTGACAGGGAGAGTGTGACAGGGAGAGTGTGACAGGGAGATGGTGACAGGGAGAGGGTGACAGGGAGAGGGTGACAGGGAGAGGGATAGAGGGTGACACACTCACAGACACACACACTCACTCACAGACACACACTCACAGACACACACACACACTCACAGATACACACACACAGAAACACACACTCACACACACTCACAGACAGACAGACACACACACACACACACACACACACACACACACACACACACACACACACACACACACACACACACACACACACACACACACACACACACACACACACACACACACACACACTCACACTCACAGACACCCACACACACAGACACACACTCACAGACACACACACACACACACACACACACACACACAGTCACTGTCTCACACTGTAACACACTGACCCACTGTCAATCTCACACTTTCACTCACACACACACTCACCCGCAAGGCAGGGGGTCGCACATGGCAGCAGTGGGGCCTCCGCACGGCAGTGGGCCCTCCACACGACAGGAGGGCCTCTGCGAGGCAGGGGGGGCACCCCCCCTACAGAGGCGGACATCGCCGCAGCACCCCCCCCCCCCCAGAGAAGGATGCTGCCGCAGCACTCCTCCCACCCCGGAAGCGGACACCGCCGCAGCACCCCTCCCCCCCGCCCTGGAAGCGGACACCGCTGCAGCACCCCTCCCCCCCACCCGGAAGCGGAAGCGGACGTCGCTACAGCACCCCCCCCCCCAAAACGGATGCCGCATCCCCGGACACCGCCGCTTCATACCTCCTGCCCCGGGCAACAAGCAGGGACACCCTCAGCCTACCTCCCGCCTCGGGCAGCAAACGGGGATCGGGGGTAGGGGGGGTAAGAGATCAGGGGCAGGAGGGGTAGGAGATCAGGGGCAGGAGGGGGAGGAGATCAGGGGCAGGGGGGGTTGGAGATCGGGGGAAGGGGCTAACCCAGAGCTGCCTGCCGGCCCTCTTCCCCGCATCAACCCAATCAGGGAGGGGGATTATTTATTTATTTTAAAAAAATTGGCGCGAGCAGGGGAATTCATAGAGCCGCAGCACGGCTCGCCAGCAGCCTAAATCCACTCACCACGGACGTGTGGTTATGCCTATTTGTCGAAAACTGTATATATATATATATATATATATATATATATATATATATATATATATATATATATATATATAAAGCAGAAAATAGCCGTGTTAGTCCAGTTGCAGAATAAATTAGTTCGTCAGTATTCGGTGATACCTTTTTTATTGGACTATTGGACTAAAAACATTTCAACTCAGAATGATAAGACTCTTTGACACAAAAACCAAAGGACTTAATGCGGACATGGGTTTTCTCACACCCTATTAAAATTGCTTGTAATTATCCTGCTTGCCTCTATTCTTATCCACACTTTCTCTCCCCCCCAGTATCCCTCCCCCTCCCCACCTTTCTTTGACACTGTCCCCTGGCTGCAAAAACTTAACACCCTACCTTATCTACAGTAAATATCTGTTGTTTTTCCTCGCTCTTTCCTCTATGTTTTAGCCATAGATTCCTTTGTATATCAGTATTGCTGACCTGAAGAAGAGACGATAACTCGCGAAAGCTTGTCCTATGATATATATATATATATATATATATATATATATATATATATATATATATATATATATATATATATATATATATATATATATATATATATATATACAGTGGTTGACAAATCACCAAAAAATCTACTCACCACACAAAAAAATCTACTCGCCACCTTGTACCAAACGTGTGCTGCTTGGGCCAATATTTACTCGCCCGGGGGTTAAATCCACTCGCCCAATATGGCCCAATATGATAAAGGACATTAGAGCTTTCACCTCCTCTTGCCCAGTCTGTGCACAAAATAAATCTGTCCGTCAAAAGCCTTCCGGCCTTCTACAACCCCTCCTGGTACCGGACCGTCCTGGGAGTCACATTGCTATGGACTTCTTCGTGGATCTTCCCCCATCTAATGGTATGACTACTATTCTTGTAATTGTTGACAGATTCTCCAAGCAAGCTCATTTTGTTCCCCTCAAGGTTCTACCCAATTCCAGTACTTTGGCGGATATTTTTGTAAAATAAATTTTCCGTATTCATGGCGTCCTGTGGTCCATTTTCTCAGATCAATTTTCTCAGATCGTGGTACTCAATTTGTTTCTAAATTCTGGCGTGCATTTTCCCAGAGGTTGGGCATTACCTATCCAGCACAACATTCCACTCTGGGAGAAGGCCTTTCCGGTCGGATTGGAGGCTATCGATGGTCGACCCCTTCAGCCAGCCTTTATTTCCTTGGAGACACTTCCCATTGAACTTTCTATGAATGATGGACATTTAGAACTCATTTCTTTTGATGTCATCCATTCCCCTTCGGTTCAAATCATCCTGGGCTTACCATGGCTGCAACTACTGCTGCGGCCGAGTTTATTCGAGCATTTGCCCGTTCTCGGCCGCAGCAGTAACCTGGCGCGCGCCGGAGGGTGCCGGGCACGCGCCGAAGCAGCGGAGGAGCTCCCTCCGATCGGGGCTTTCTTCCTCCCGCTGCCGGGTCCGCCGGGTCCCCCGGAACCCCCTGCCGCCGTCCCCCACATAGCGGGACACCAGGGCTCCCTCGGGGAGCCCTGGACGCGCGTGCAGGGGGTGCAGGCTCACGGTGCCAGTTAATGGAAGCCTGTGCCCGCGTGCGCCCGTAAGGGTGACGCGCGTGACCTGGAATTGCGGGAGCAGCCGTGGTGGGGACCGCGAGGAGTGAGGCACGCTACCGAGGAGCCTGGGCGACACGGAGACAAGGTAAGGAGGCACTGGAAGCGGGTGTACCCGCAGTGCGGATCCTTACAGTTTGTATATTTTATTGTTAATATTGATTGGCAAAGTGTACATGTTGCACAGATTTTATGCATCATGTATACAATGTAAATTCAATGTTTTGATTGGAATTTGATGATATTAATTGGAAGAAGAGAATGATTTTATTAGGAAATAGGATTTTGTTTTACTGTGGCTATATAATATTGTAATTTTCATATGCAAGGTGATGTATTGATATGGTGAAGTGGTATTTTTATTTGTGCATGTTTTTGTTAACCCTTAAACATTTCTTTGTATGTTGGTTAATCATGTGTATATATATGTATATATGTGTATATACACACACACACACACACACACACACACACACACACACACACACACACACACACACACACAGACACACACACACACACACACACACACACACACACAGACACACACACACATATATATATACAGAGTTGCATGTTGAAGCCACTGTACAAATGAATGGGTGAAGGGTGGGTATTGGGCCAGCGTGGCTTAACCCTTAATTACCTGTGCGGTTATTATCCGTTAAGGTGATTAAGGGGTTAATTGATATCAGAATGTAATTGCAATGTATTGGCTATGTATTTTGTTGGCAACGGAGGACAGGGAATTTGCTGGCGAATGAGCTTCATATTGATGAGGTTAGTAGAACTTTATTTATTTTATTATGTTATTTATTGTGTTTAATAATGGTCAAATAATCTATTTTCTGAAATACTACCAGTGCCATGCGCTACCGCAGGGAGACAGTCAGATCAGGGAGGTTAATGCATGGAGGTTAATGCAAGAAAGTGGTGCAAGAAGGAGGGGTTTGGGTTTTTAGAGCACTGGGAATCCTTTTCTGAGAGGTGCCATCTATATTCTAGGGATGGATTGCACCTCAATGAAGAGGGATATTGTGTGCTAGGGGGGAGAATGCTAAAAAGGATGGAGGAGATTTTAAACTAGGTTGGAGGGGGAAGGGGACTGAAACAGATAATGAACTAATTGGAATAGATGAGGATACAAGGTGGTATGGAAGTAGAATGGGGGAAAGTGCAAGTTTGACAAGCAGTGAGCCACCCATAGTAAAAACAGATAGTACTAGAAAACTTCTAAAGACTAAACCAAGTGGGAGCAGAAAGGAAGGAGCAGTTAAGATAATAGTACAGGCTGAAAAAAAACTTAAATGCATGCTTGCTAATGCAAGAAGCTTGACAGATAAAATGGGGGAGCTTGAATTAATAGCTGCAAGGGAGCAGTATGATATCATAGGCATTACTGAAACATGGTGGGATGAAACTCATGACTGGACAGTTAATTTAGAGGGTTATTTTCTTTTTCGGAAGGATCGAACAAAGATAAGGGGAGGTGGAGTATGTTTATATGTTAAACCGGATTTAAAACCTATTATAAGGGATGATGTCTATGAAGGGAATTATGAAAATGTAGAGACTTTGTGGATAGAAATTAGCAGTGGAGGTAAAAGTATAAAGAAAATGTTTGTGGGAATATGCTATAAACCACCAAATATCTATGAGATTGAGGAAGCTAAAATACTTTTGCAAATGGAGAAGGCATCAAAACTGGGTCATGTTTGCATGATGGGGGATTTTAATTATCCAGACATAGATTGGGGCAATGAGATTAGCATTACAACAAAAAGAAACAGGTTTTTGGGGGTGCTTAAAGACAATTATATGACCCAAATTATTGAGGAACCAACCAGGAGAGGGGCAGTTCTGTATTTGGTCATATCAAACAATGTAGAAGTAATAACAAATATTCAAGTCCTGGAACATTTGGGTAACAGTGATCATAACATGGTCTCATTTGAAATAAATTATCAAAAAACAGATTACTTGGGTTCAACAAAGACCTTAAACTTTAGAAAGGCAGATTTTAATAAACTGAGGTCTAATCTAGTAGTAATACAATGGGATGATGTTTTTGCAGGGAAAAATGTAGAAGATAAATTGGCAGTCTTTAAAACATTGTTAGAAAAGCACACTTATCAGTATATACCTTTGGGTAATATGTATAAAAGAAATAAGTCAAAACCAATGTGGCTAAATAAACAGGTAGGAGAGGAAATGGACAAGAAGAGGAAGGCGTTTAGATTCTTTAAGTCAAAAGGGACAGAGACATCGTATCAGAATTATGAGGAATGTAACAAAAATTGGAAAAGGGCAATCAAATTAGCACAAATGGATAATGAAAAAAGGATTGCAATAGAAAGTAAGGTCAACCCTAAAAAGTTCTTTAAGTACCTTAATAACAAAAAAATGAGAAAAGAAAATATAGGACCCTTTCAGTGTTAGATGGGTAGGCAGATTATTGGAGATAAGGAAAAAGTTGAGGTATTAAACAAATTCTTTGTCTCTGTGTTTACCAGGGAAGAATCAAGTTCAATAGTAGTGTCGCAGGAGGAAGCCACAACCTCCATAATAATGAACAATTGGTTAACTGAGGAAGAAGTTCATAAGCGACTTAAATTAAAGTAAATAAGGCACCTGGCCCCGATGGCATATATTCAAGAGTTCTCAAGGAGTTAAGCTCAGTAATAGCAAAACCATTATATTTAATATTCAAGAACTCCATTTCCGCAGGCTCAGTACCACAAGATTGGCGTAAAGCAGATGTGGTGCCTATATTTAAAAAGGGAGCTAGATCACAACCGGGAAATTACAGATCTGTAAGCCTGACTTCAATAGTAGGGAAACTACTTGAAGGTTTAATACGGGATACTATTCAGGAATACCTAATGGAAAACAAAATTATTAGTAATAGTCAGCATGGATTTATGAAGAATAGATCTTGCCAAACTAACCTTATTTGTTTCTTTGAGGAGGTAAGTAGGAATTTAGACCAGGGTAATGCAGTTGATGTGGTCTACTTAGATTTTGCAAAGGCTTTTGATACGGTTTCACACAAGAGGTTGGTGTACAAAATAAAGAAAATTGGACTCAGTAATAATATATGCACATGGATTGAAAATTGGTTAAAGGACAGACAACAGAGGGTTGTCATAAATGGAACTTTTTTGGGTTGGGCTAAAGTCGTGAGTGGAGTACCTCAGAGATCGGTAGTGGGACCCCTGTTTTTTTTTGTTTCAGTTTTTTTATTGTTTTTTGAGAGAATGATATCAAAACACAGGTTTTAACATACATCGGTTACAACTTCACAGTGTATAAAAAGAAAAAATATTAAACATTATATTACAACATAAATAATTCTCTTGTTGTCTTCTTTTCTTATAAATTAACTTACATCCGTTGACATCTACAAAACATTTGTTTTATATATATATATATATATATATATATATATATATATATATATATATATATAAAATTTTAACAACCTATTGAGGAAGCAACCGCTTCCGGGCATCTCTCTCGGAGAAAATCAAGGATAGTGGAGAAAAAAGCAAGGGAGAAGAGGTAGGGCGGGGGGTGGGGGGTTGGGGCTGGAGAAATGAGAGGAGGGAGAGGAGGGCGGGTGGCCTATTAACTCCAGTCTTGTATGTCACTATGTTTTATTATTAATTGTCTGGCCATACTGACCAAACCTTATGGAATTTATCAACCTTTTGACTCAGCTGTGCCGAGAGGAGTTCCATTAGTCTTATTTCCCTGACACGTCTCAGTACTGTCTGCTTGGAGGGGGTGTTTATTTTTTTCCATTCTGCGGCTACCGAGCAGCGAGCTGCATTGAGGACGTGGCTTATCATTTTGTTCCCTTGGGGTTGTAGATCCTCTATTGGTTTAGCCAGCACCAGGACCAGTGGGTCCACCTCTATCTCTAGCCCCAGGAGCTCTCGTATCATTGTTTGTATCATGATCCAGAACCCCTGAATTTTTGGTCAATTCCACCAGATATGAGCCATGCCACATCCTCTCCAACACAAATCTGAGGACCCGGTGAAAATCTAGCTCAACCTATTTGGGGTTAGGTACCAATGAAACAGAATTTTGTATATGTTTTCTTTTGTAGTTGAGGAAAAAAGAGAGATCCAGCGCTCCACGGATTTCAAGATAAATGAATTTATTGTGCCCTTTTACATTGGTTCTTTTGTAGTTGTGCATATTGGTGTTTTAGAGGCCGCTTCCCAGATATCTTCCCAGTCATCTCTGTCTAATTCTAGGTTTAAGTCTTCTGCCCATTTTAGCATGTTGCTATGCTTAGATTGTGCCGCAGTTGGCGCCAGGCCCAGAAATCAGACCTTTGCAGTAATAGCCTCTTCTGCATAATCTCTCAAGTTTTGTCATAGCAGCAAACGCTGTGTCTTTTGAGACTGTTTGTAGGTAATGTCGAATTTGTAAATAACCAAACACGGGTGAATTTGTAATTTTATGCTTTTTCTCCAACTCTGGGAGTGCAAGAATCTTATTTTTGGATACATAGTCATCAGCCATTACCAACCGTAGCTCTTTATATTTACTAAGTCCCTTTGGGAGGCAGCCTGGGATAAACTCAGGGTTGCTAAATATTGGGGTCATTAGAGTGGGGGACGATGCCAAATAATATTTCTCCTTATTTCTTGACCATATCCTCCATGTACACCTCATTGCTCCCAGTTTTAATTTATCTGCTAGGCTCTCCCTTCCTCCCCCGGTCCAAAGGGTTGCCGGCAGAGTTGGGGGTCCTGCATAGGTAGACAATCCCCAGCCAGCAACTTGTAGTTGGGTCGTTGTTCCACATTATTACTTGTTTTAGTTGGGCCGCCAAATAGTATTTAGTGATATCCGGGACTCCCAGACCTCCGCAATCTTTTGGAGCTAGCAAAATTGTTCTAGCAACCCTTGGTATTTTGTTTTTCCAGATGAATTGAAAAATTCTATTCTGGATATTTTTAAGTTCTGTTAATGGAATGTCTATTGGAAGCGTCTTGTAATAATATAGGAGTCTTGGCAGGATATTAATTTTAACTGTGGCTATTCTTCCTAGCCAAGAGATCTGATATTCGTTCCAGCTCTGAAGATCTGTTCTAATCTTTTTAAAGAGAGGGGGATAATTGTGTGGTATAGGGTCTTAAAAGAGCTCGTTATCTGTATTCTCATATATTTCATTTTTATCGAGCTCCATTTATAATTAAAGTTTGCCTGTAACAACTTAACTTCTGATGCTGTTAATGAAAGGTTCAGTGCCTCCGACTTGTCCGTGTTAATTTTATATCCAGAGATTTTACTAAATTGGTCAGTGGATTGTACAGGTTAGGATAATGTCGTCGGCAATCAGGGATATTTTGTAAATTGTCTCTCCAATTTCGATACCTTTGATATTCTATTCGTCCCTAATTGTCGCTGCCAGGGGTTCTATGGAGAGGGCGAATAGAAGCGGAGATAAGGGGCATCCTTGTCGGGTACATTAGTGATTTTTATGGGGCTTGAGTCTCCTAATGGGAGTTTCACGACTGCTGTGGGAGTTTTGTATAGGGCTCTGATCCCCTCTAAGTATTGGCCCCTAAATCCGAATTTGATCAAAGTTTGATTTTAAAAACCCCACCGTATCCTGTCAAATGCTTTCTCTGCATCTAGACTCAACAGGATAGCTTTCGTATTTGAGAGGTGTCCATGGTCTATAAGGTTGATAATTTTCCTAGTATTATCAGAGGCCTGTTTTCCCGAGACAAACCCGACTTGATCTATATGAATTAGACTGGGCAATATTGGGGTGAGTCGGTTTGCCAAGATTTTGCTAAAGAGTTTTAGATCCGAATTAAGGAGGGCTATGGGGCGATAGTTACTGCATTGTAATGGGTCTCCCCCTTCCTTGTGTATGATTGCTAGATTTGCTTTAGACATTGTTGTCGGAATATCTGCTCCCCCTAGAAACGAATTAAACATATCCAGCATATATGGGGCTAGTACCTTCTTAAATTTTTTGTAGAACTGGTTTGAAAAGCCATCTGGGCCCGGAGTTTAAATAGCTATTATTTGAGCAATGGCTTCTAGAAGTTCTTCCCGTGTTATATCCTTATTTAGTTCTAAATTATTTTCTTCTGTAAGTTCTGGAAGTTTACACTTCCCCAAGTACTCAGAGATACCGTAGCCTCCGATCCAGATGATCTATTTTTTGGGAAGTTTAAATTGTATAATTTAAGATAGAATTCCGAGAATTCTTTTGCTATTTGCTTCTCGTTGTATGTTTTTGTTCCTAAACTAGTTTGAATAGCTGAGATTTGCGTTTTCTTTCTCAGTCCTCTAAGTTTGGATGCCAATAGTCGATCGGCTTTGTTACCTTTATCATAATATTTTTGCTTGGTCCACCTTAACGCCCTCTCCACTTCATCTACTGTAGTTGTGTCTGCTTCAATTCAGATCTAGTTTTATTTAGTACTTTGAATAATTTTTTTGAGGGTTATTTTTATGTTTCTGTTCCAAAAGCTGCACTTTTTCCGTTAATTCATTGCATAATTTCTGCTTAGCTTTTTTCTTATACGATGCTATGGAAATAATAGTCCCTCTTATTGAAGCCTTAAGGGCTTCCCATAGCATTGCTGGTGATTCTATGGAGCCCTTATTCAGCGTAAAATATTCTCTGAGTTTTTGTTTAATGTCTATTTCTACATCCATTTGGTTCAACAGTGAATCGTTTAGTTTCCAATTATATTGAGTGCTTTTACTGAAGGGGAGAGAGAGTACTAGTGAGACTGGAGCGTGGTCCGACCATGATATTGACCCTATGTCTGACTGGCAGGATGCCTGGAGAACATCTTTGGTTCCCAGAAAATAATCAATCCTTGAATAGGTCTGGTGTGGGGGTGAATAGAACGTGTAGTCCCTCTGGCCGTGGTGCTGTGCCCTCCAAATATCTATAAGCGAGTATTCTTTTAAGATGTTTCTAAAGTCTTTCGCATTTTTGAAGTGAAACTTCCTTAGTGGCACGTCATTCGAACTGGGGCAAAAATGAATTGTGGAGACAGAAATGAAACGGATGTGACGTCAGTGCTGGCAGTTGAGGCCGGGCTGTGTTCTGGCTCAGCCCGACCCCAACACTGACATCACACCCGCTCCACAAATCAGATGCGGCGGCGGCGGCGATAGCCGCCGGCGCCGCTCCTAATGGCCCCCGCTCCCCCCACATGGCTGATATCGCCGACGCCGCCGCTCCTAACGCCGCCATTCCCTCCGCACATCCGCTGCCAAGCCGCGCATGCTCAGTAATGATGGGGACTGGAGGAAAGCCACGCATGCGTAGAAGCGGTTGGCAGCGGCGCCGTTCCCCGTCCGCTGCCACGGCTGTTGACATGTGTCCCCGTCTGCTGCCCGGGACAGCAGAGACCGCCCGACCGGGACAGCCCCCCACCCACCCTTTCCTTACCCGAATGGGACCTCCCTCCCAGCCCACACATGGGCCCGCCTAACTTCCACTACCGCTGCCATGCCACGCATGTGCAGAAGCGGCTGGCAGCGGCGCCATTCAGCCCTCCAGTGACGCGGGCGTTTGCGGGCCCCCCAGGAAGCGGTGGTACAAAAACCTGTGCGCAACCCGTGCGGACCCCCCCCCGGACCCCCCACACACTGATGGACCCCCCCGGACCCCCCACACACTGACGGACCCCCCCACACACTGACTGACCCCCCCACACACTGACAGACCCCCCCCCGGACCCCCCCACACACTGACAGACCCCCCCAGACCCCCACACACACTGACTGACCCCCCAGAGACCCACACACACTGACTGACCCCCCCAGACCCCCACACACACTGACTGACCCCCCCAGACCCCCACACACACTGACTGACCCCCCCAGACCCCCAAACACACTGACTGACCACCCCAGACCCCCACACACACTGACTGACCCCCCAGAGACCCACACACACTGACTGACCCCCCCAGACCCCCACACACACTAACTGAACCCCCCAGACCCCCACACACACTGACTGACCACCCCAGACCCCCACACACACTGACTGAACCCCCCAGACCCCCACACACACTGACTGAACCCCCCAGAACCCCACACACACTGACTGAACCCCCCAGACCCCCACACACACTGACAGACCCCCACACACACTGCCTGACCCCCCAGACCCCACACACACTGCCTGACCCCCCCAGACCCCCACACACACTGCCTGACCCCCCCAGACCCCCACACACACTGACCGCCCAGAGCCCCACACACACTGACTGACCCCCCCAGACCCTCACACACTGACCCCCCCAGACCCCCACACACACTCACAGTCACACGCACACTCAGTCACACACACTCAGTCACACTCACACGCACACTCACAGTCACACGTACACTCAGTCACACTCAGTCACACGCACACTCAGTCACACTCAGTCACACGCACACTCAGTCACACTCAGTCAGACGCACACTCAGTCACACTCACAGTCAGATGCACACGCAGTCACACGCACACGCATAGTCACACGCACAGTCAAACGCACACGCTCAGTCACACGCACACGCTCAGTCACACGCACACTCAGTCACACGCACACTCAGTCACACGCACACTCAGTCACATGCACACTCAGTCACACGCACACTCAGTCACACGCACACTCTCAGTCACACGCACACTCTCAGTCACACGCACACTCTCAGTCACACGCACACTCTCAGTCACACGCACACTCTCAGTCACACGCACACTCAGTCCCGCGCACACTCAGTCACATGCACACTCAGTCACACGCACACTCAGTCACATGCACACTCTCAGTCACACGCACACTCTCAGTCACACGCACACTCTCAGTCACACGCACACTCTCAGTCACACGCACATGCGCAGAAGCGGTTGGCAGCGGCGCCGTTCCCCGCCCGCTGCCACGGCTGTTGACATGTGTCCCCGTCTGCTGCCCGGGACAGCAGAGACTGCCCGACCGGGACAGCCCCCCACCCACCCTTTCCTTACCCGAATGGGACCTCCCTCCCAGCCCACACATGGGCCCGCCTAACTTCCACTACCGCTGCCATGCCACGCATGCGCAGAAGCGGCTGGCAGCGGCGCCATTCAGCCCTCCAGTGACGCGGGCGTTTGCGGGCCCCCAGGAAGCGGTGGTACAAAAACCCGTGCACAACCCGTGCGGACCCCCCCCCCGGACCCCCCACACACTGATGGACCCCCCCGGACCCCCCACACACTGACGGACCCCCCCACACACTGACTGACCCCCCCACACACTGACTGACCCCCCCCGGACCACCCCACAAACTGACAGACCCCCCCAGACCCCCACACACACTGACTGACCCCCCCAGACCCCCACACACACTGACTGACCCCCCCAGACCCCCACACATACTGACTGACCACCCCAGACCCCCACACACACTGACTGACCCCCCAGAGACCCACACACACTGACTGACCCCCCCAGACCCCCACACACACTGACTGACCCCCCCAGACCCCCACACACACTGACTGACCCCCCCAGACCCCCAAACACACTGACTGACCACCCCAGACCCCCACACACACTGACTGAACCCCCCAGAGACCCACACACACTGACTGACCCCCCCAGACCCCCACACACACTGACTGACCCCCCCAGACCCCCACACACACTGACTGAACCCCCCAGACCCCCACACACACTGACTGAACCCCCCAGACCCCCACACACACTGACAGACCCCCACACACACTGCCTGACCCCCCCAGACCCCCACACACACTGCCTGACCCCCCCAGACCCCCACACACACTGCCTGACCCCCCCAGACCCCCACACACACTGACCGCCCAGAGCCCCACACACACTGACTGACCCCCCCAGACCCTCACACACTGACCCCCCCAGACCCCCACACACACTCACAGTCACACGCACACTCAGTCACACACACTCAGTCACACTCACACGCACACTCACAGTCACACGTACACTCAGTCACACTCAGTCACATGCACACTCAGTCACACTCAGTCACACGCACACTCAGTCACACTCAGTCAGACGCACACTCAGTCACACTCACAGTCAGACGCACACGCAGTCACACGCACACGCATAGTCACATGCACAGTCAAACGCACACGCTCAGTCACACGCACACGCTCAGTCACACGCACACTCAGTCACACGCACACTCAGTCACACGCACACTCAGTCACACACACACTCAGTCACACGCACACTCAGTCACATGCACACTCTCAGTCACACGCACACTCTCAGTCACACGCACACTCTCAGTCACACGCACACTCTCAGTCACGCGCACACTCTCAGTCACGTGCACACTCTCAGTCACACGCACACTCAGTCACACGCACACTCAGTCACACGCACACTCTCAGTCACACACACACTCTCAGTCACACGCACACTCTCAGTCACACGCACACTCTCAGTCACACGCACACTCTCAGTCACACGCACACTCTCAGTCACAAGCACACTATCAGTCACATGCACACTATCAGTCACACGCACACTCTCACGCACACTCTCAGTCACACGCACACTCTTAGTCAAACGCACACTCTCAGTCACACACACACTCTCAGTCACACGCACACTGTCACACGCGGAATTCACACTGCCTGACCCCCCCAGACCCCCACACACACTGACCCCCCCAGAGCCCCACACACTCTGACTGACCCCCCCAGACCCCCACACACTGACCCCCCCAGACCCCCACACACAGTCACACACACACTCAGTCACACACACTCAGTCACACTCACACGCACACTCAGTCACATGTACACTCAGTCACACTCAGTCACACGCACACTCAGTCACACTCACAGTCAGACACACACTCAGTCACACTCACAGTCAGACGCACACGCAGTCACACGCATAGTCACACGCACAGTCAAACGCACACGCTCAGTCACACGCACACGCTCAGTCACACGCACGCTCAGTCACACGCACGCTCAGTCACACGCACGCTCAGTCACACGCACACTCAGTCACACGCACACTCAGTCACACGCACACTCAGTCACACGCACACTCTCAGTCACACGCACACTCTCAGTCACACGCACACTCAGTCACACTCAGTCACACGCACACTCAGTCACACTCACAGTCAGACGCACACTCAGTCACACGCACACTCAGTCACACGCACACTCAGTCACACGCACACTCTCAGTCACACGCACACTCTCAGTCACACGCACACTCAGTCACACTCAGTCACACGCACACTCAGTCACACTCACAGTCAGACGCACACGCAGTCACACGCATAGTCACACGCACAGTCAAACGCACACTCAGTCACACTCACAGTCAGACGCACACTCAGTCACACTCACAGTCAGACGCACACGCAGTCACACGCAGTCACACGCATAGTCACACGCACAGTCAAACGCACACGCTCAGTCACACACACACGCTCATTCACACGCACGCTCAGTCACACGCACGCTCAGTCACACGCACGCTCAGTCACACGCACACTCAGTCACACGCACACTCAGTCACACGCACACTCAGTCACACGCACACTCTCAGTCACACGCACACTCTCAGTCACACGCACACTCTCAGTCACATGCACACTCAGTCACACGCACACTCTCAGTCACACGCACACTCTGTCACACGCACACTCTGTCACACGCACACTCTCAGTCACACGCACACTCTCAGTAACATGCACACTCTCAGTCACACGCACACTCTCAGTCACACGCACACTCTCAGTATCACGCACACTCTCAGTCACACGCACAATCTCAGTCACACGCACACTCTCAGTCACACGCACACTCTCAGTCACACGCACACTCTCAGTCACACGCACACTCTCAGTCACACGCACACTCTCAGTCACACGCACACTGTCACACGCGGAATTCACACTTAGTGCAAATAGCTAATACAGGGGATGTGTGCCGAGCACGCGCATTCTAAGTCAAATTTATTTGCGTTTTGTCATTGAGATTGTATTTTGATTTTTAATTAAAACATCACCAACACCAACACAAATACAATTTCTGTGACAAAAGTCAAAGAAGTTTCACTTACTATGCGCGTGCACAGCACACACAGCTTTTTTTTTTCAGTGATGCGTGGGTGAGACGTTCCTTGTGCACTTGTTCTGTCTAGTTCTGGGGTGACTATCATATTCATATCTCCTCCTATCAGTAGTGTGTTTCTTGGCTGGGGGGATATGTTATCACATAAGACCCTTAAAAATTTCGCTTGCTTGTCATTTGGGGAGTATAAGTTCACTAAGACTATTTCTACCCAAGTGAGTGAGCCATATAAAATTAAGTATCTGCCTTCTGGGTCTGATACCGCTTTTTTTAGGGTGAATGGTGTATTATGTTTGAATAATATAGCTACACCTCGTTTTTTTTCTGTACAAGACGCGTAATATGCTTGGGGGTAGTCTTTTTTGAAGGTGTTTGGGGGAGATGTAGTGTTAAAATGGGTTTCCTGAAGGAATAGTATATCTCTTTTTGTTTTTTTGAGTTCCTGGAGGGCAAGTCTTCTCTTAATTACTGAATTTAGCCCCTTTACGTTAAGGGACACTATCTTTAGGGGTGTTTTACTAACCATTTTTCCTTTTTTAGTTGGGTAGGGTCTTGAGATCCCTCCACTTTCCCAGGGTGGTGGGGTGTCCTACCTTCTTCCTTTGCGTGCATGTCTAGGTGAAGTCCGTGTGTCTTTTTGGCGTCAGTAGTTTTGAGTCTTTTAATATCTGTGTGTTCTGTGCTGGGGAGGGTTGGCTTGGAGACGGGCTGATTGGACACCTGGGGAGGGGGAGACAGAGGGGCAGGAGAGAGGAAAAAGAAAAGAGAAGTGGGCGATAACAACGCCCTAACATAGTAACCCCCACCACGCTAAGGATGAGGGGGGCGGGCATATTGCCCTCTGGAGACTTCTCGATGAGTCGGGTTCTGGAATCCAACAAGGAGGTCCCGGAGCCCCTCCGGGGTATTCAGAGATCAATCGAGACCATGCATGGCACTGTAAATCAACAATTTAACACTTTATATAACCACTTGTCACCTGTGGAGGATATTGAAGGTTTAACATTACTTAACCGACTGAACAGTTTCTAGTCTTTCCCATTACTCTAGATTTGACATAGCTATCCTAATCTTTTCCCCCAGGAATCTTTTCCAAATTCTCTCCCTAGATAGCTTTAATATTTTATGGGTAGCTTAAACCTGTGACCTAGAGTTATGAAACACACCAATACGATTGTAACAAGGGTTAACATATTTTGGTATACCCAAGAGTTTGAATGTTCCCGGTCTTTTGCGAGCTCCTAAACATTGTTTACTCTGTTTTGTAGATCTTACTCTAAAGAGTAGACTCTTTACGAACATTTCTAGGTTTCCCAAAAAGGTGGAGCCAGAGGATTAATTCTAGACAACATCAATACCTGAGTTTTAACATTGACAGTGATCACAGTCTGCAAACAGTATAACAGAACATCCTATAGAGGAGTTATCCCAATGGCAACGCTCTAGGGATGATATTGTTCACATCTTCAGTTTGAGTCCGGTCTTGATCAGGAAAAGACCTCTGCGGGCCCTCACCCCCCCCCCACCCAAAACCCAAAATCCACCCCCCACCCCCAAAAACAAGTCGCGTCTGGGGCTGAGACTCATTATTCAGGTAACTTGGGGGTACTCTACCCGCCCTTTTGGTTCTGCAACAGGTCCGTAGGTTATACCTTTGGGGGAGAAGGAAGGGGGGGAGAAGGCAGGGGAGGGCGGGGGAAGGGGGGAGGGGAAAAAAGGGGGGGAGGGGAGGAAAGGGGGAGGGAGGGGGGGAAAGGGGGGGATGGGAGGAGGGGGCAACAACGACCGTCTCTCTGCAATTTCATTTTGTATTACACCTCCTGCGTCGGCTTTTTTTCTTTACTCGTCACGCGTCGGGTTCTTTTGCGACGCCAGGCGTTGGGATGTCCTTGGTGTTTTCGCCGTTCCTTTTCTGTGCTGCTCTTCCTCTGCTCTCTCAGATGTCGCATCCTCATCTGTATGTTGGAGACCCAGGGCCCTAAGGAATCTGGGGTCATCTTCCATGTAGGACACCGTGTGCATCTTCCCTCCAGCCTGCTCCATCAATTTAAAGGGGAATCCCCATCTGTATCTTACTTTGTGATCCCTTAATTTTTGTGTAAGGGGCCGCATTTCTCTTCTCCTGTCTACTGTTTCTTTAGATAGGTCGCTGTAGATTTGCAGGTGGGTAATGCGGAATTGAACCTCACCCTTTTCCCTGCTGGCTGTGAGCACCTTTTCCTTAGTTATAGGAATGGAAGCGTATGATGACGTCTCTGGCTCTCTTAGGGTCTTGTGACTTCAGGCCCAATGTCCTGTGCGCTCTATCCAGCTCTATTTGTTCCTGCTGCAGCTCACAGACCAGGAATATAAACAGGTCTTTCAGGTACGGCTGAAAGTGGGTAGCCTCTATCTCCTCTGGTATGTATCGCATGCGGAGGTTCTGACGTCGGTCTCTATTTTCCTGTTCCTCTGATTTCTTTTAAGGAGCGAATTTCGTAATTTAATCTGTTTATTTCATCCTCTGCTTGGGAATAGGAATGTTCTGTATCTTCCACTTTTTTTTGTATAGTGTCAGTTCTCTCTGACAGGGAATTCATGTCAGTTCTGAGCGAGTAGACGGCTTTATTAAGATCATCTTGGAATCCCTGTCTCATTCTCAGGAATAAAGCCTCTAGGTAGTCCCTGGTTACCTCTATCTGTTCTCCTCTGCTCCCCTGCTTAGGCATGCTGTCAGGCATTTCTATGGGGGGGGTCCGGCCACCCCCTTGGGTCGGGCTGTCTCTAGCTGGGGGTTTGAGCGTCGGCATGAAAAAGATTTTTAGACTTGTTTGCGCGGTCCCTTCGGCCTTACGCTCATCCCCTGGGAGTTGCGCCGTGCTTTGGTTAGTTTTTATTGATTTTTCGCCCCGATTGGCACTATTTTTAGGCCGCTAGTTATTTATTTATTTCAGTCCAGAATACTGTGGGGGAGTAGGGATATGTGACCCTGGGGCTCTGGCAGTAGGGTTAGGGACTTTTAACAGGCAGGATGTCCGCTCCTTAATCACTTTTGTGGGGTGTTGGTGCCTCTGCTTACCCTCTCAAAATGGCTGCCTCCTCCCTGCTAGCCACGTGCCACGAGTCCCTATGCCTCCCTTAATTAGGGGATATCGTCCCGATTTTTTCCCCTCTCAACAGGGTCCCATCTAAGGGCAGTACCTTATTCTTGTGCTTTTGCTTCCAGGGGGAGTCTTCTACTTTCCATTTCCCAGCCGCCGGGCCGTGGGAGGCCACCGCTTGCGCCTCTGCAACACCAGGGGGGTTGGTGGGGTCCGTCCCCGCTCGCCTCCGGCCCCCCTTCTATCCGTGCTCCACGTAGCACACGTGACCTCGCCGCCTCTCTCCTCCGCTCCCACAGCTGAGGCCGAGTCGCGTGGCCGTCTGAGGGGAAAGATCTGCAGCAGGGGGTTGGCACCCGCAATAGGCCCACCCTGATCACCGGCAAGCGCTTACCGGAGCCTCGAGCGGGCACACCGGAGCTCCGTGAGTCGCGGGGCTCAGTCCGGGAGGTTTTTTTTATTTATTTCAGGCTTTTTTCCTTTTTTTATCCCTATATATTCACTATTTGTATCTATTCTAATGGAGG
The DNA here is from genome assembly GCF_040206685.1 of Ascaphus truei. NCBI lineage: Eukaryota > Metazoa > Chordata > Amphibia > Anura > Ascaphidae > Ascaphus > Ascaphus truei. The sequence goes on from NC_134484.1 coordinate 220,709,178, forward strand.
GCCTCGGAAGCTAGCTCCTCACGCTGCCATCCTCCTTGACGTCACCGGAAGTCTCCTCGGGACCCCTGCTTTTTAACTTGTTTATTAATGACCTTGAGGTTGGGATCGAGAGCAAAGTCTCCATCTTTGCTGATGATACTAAATTGTGTAAGGTAATAGAATCAGAACAGGATGTAATTTCTCTTCAGAAGGACTTGGAGAGACTGGAAACGTGGGCAGGTAAATGGCAGATGAGGTTTAGTACAGATAAATGTAAGGTTATGCATTTGGGATGCAAGAATAAAAAGGTGACTTACAAATAAAATGGAGATATATTGGGGGAATCCTTGATGGAGAAGGATTTAGGAGTGCTTGTAGACAGCAGGCTTAGCAATAGTGCCCAATGTCATGCAGTAGCTGCAAAGGCAAACAAGATCTTATCTTGCATCAAACGGGAAATGGATGGAAGGGAAGTAAACATAATTATACCCCTTTACAAAGCATTAGTAAGAACACACCTTGAATATGGAGTCCAATTTTGGGCACCAATCCTAAGAAAATACATTATAGAACTACAGAGAGTGCAGAGAAGAGCCACCAAATTAATAAAGGGGATGGACATTCTAACTTATGAGGAGATGCTAGCTAAATTAGATTTATTTACATTAGAAAAGAGGCATCTAAGAGGGGATATGACAACTATATACAAATATATTCAGGGACAATACAAGGAGCTTTCAAAAGAACTATTCATCCCACGGGCAGTACAAAGGACTCAGGGCCATCCCTTAAGGTTGGAGGAAAGGAAATTTCACCAGCAACAAGGGAAAGGGTTCTTTACAGTAAGGGCAGTTAAAATGTGAAATTCATTACCCATGGAGACTGTGATGGCAGATACAATAGATTTGTTCAAAAAAAGGTTGGACATCTTTTTAGATGGGAAAGGTATACAGGGATATACCAAATAAGTATTCATGGGAAGGATGTTGATCCAGGGATTAATCCGATTGCCAATTCTTGAAGTCAGGAAGGAATTAATGTTTCCCCTTAATGGGGTTTGTGTTTGCCTTCCTCTGGATCAATAAGTAAGTATAGATATTGGATAACGTATCTGTTGTCTAAATTTAGCATAGGTTGAACTTGATGGACCTACGTCTTTTTTCAACCTCATCTACTATGTAACTATGTAACTATTATCCACTGGATAATAGTTATTTTGCACATTATTGTACTGTATGTGTTGGGGGGGGGGGGATTGATATATTTAATGTATAGGACAGGTTTATTTTTTTTACATACAGGGTGTTTCCTTAGGTCTGCAGGGACGTCTGGAGACCACCTGAGGTCTCCTCGGACTTATCACAGGTAAACGGCTTCCGGGTCCATGGGGGACACGTGCGGGGAAGAACCGGTGGCCCCACATCTTTGGGGGCATCGCGGATCCGTAGGGACCACATGAGGGCTCCCAGATCCCCGTGGGAAACACCCTAGGCCCCTCAGACACCTGTGGGTATGACCCGGGGCCCCCCAGACTGTTGCAGGCATACTAGTGGAGACCCCATTGTGGCCCACGGTGACCCGCGGAAAGCACCTGGTGGACCACGGCTCCTAGCGGGGACCACTCGTTGGCCTCTAGGCCCTGTTTGAAACCTTGTGCTGGGCTGCTGTAAGGTCTACGGACACCCGTCTAGCCCACCGGGGACCCCCGTGGGCCTGGGGTATTTACCCTGTATGTAAAATAATAAATCATGTATTTATGGGGGGGCCCAGGGGGTGGGTTATGTATTTAATAAATATAATGATGTTTATTGTGGGGCTGTGTATTGTTTTTATTGTGGGTACTGGGGGTGAGGGAAGGGGGTATTGGCCCCAAGGGTATGTGGGTAAGCCTTCCACCAGGGTAGTGTGTGAGGGTGGTTAGGCCTCACGGGGGGGGGAGTAGTGGGGAGGGTATTTAGGCCTCCCGAGTGGTGGGTGAGGGTTGGTTAACCCCTTAATGACTATAGCGGTTAATAACCGCTATGGTGATTAAGGGGTAAGGGGACATTTCATTGGCTGTTTTTATTCTTGTTTATATTTTGCAGAATCGTAGGGGCATGGACGGTGATGAAGATGACAGGCAAATATATCAAAAAGTGGCGCTCCAAAATTATAAACACAGATGTGAAAAAATGTGATACTTATACAAACATGAATTAATGCTGCTTAACCCAGTGTGGGGTCGTTCTCTCGATCCCGTGGACAGTGAAGAGGTGAAGATCATCAGGAAGCGCAATGTCATGTAAAAAACAGAAGAAAATTCCCTGATGGTGCAGTATTGTGATTGATATGTGATAAATATCAAGGTGCAGTGTGCTGGATACTCACAAGTGTAGAGTGAGCAATGTTCCCATAAAGGTTTCTTTATGTGTGTCAGCCCGTTGGACCGTCAGACAGGTAAGTGGAATGGTAAGTGCTGGAGACCTTAAGTGAATAATAAAATGGACATAGTGCAGACTGTACAAAATATCTTTAAAAGTAAGTATATGTGCAATACACTCACATGGTTTTAAAAGGTAACAAGCGTTTAGATCACACAGGTTGGATCTCAGCAATGAATGAGCTGTTCTCTGTCCCCCCTCTGCCTCGGCAGGCGTGCGTGTCACCGGTGCGTCTCACCCTAACCGGAAACCGGAAGTGACGTCATCTGCTCTGGGGGACGCCGATCCTGTGGGAGTTTTTCTCATCAGCCTCACTCTACGCGTTTCTCCGTATTGCGGTTTCTTCAGGACACTCCTGAAGAAACCGCAATACGGAGAAACGCGTAGAGTGAGGCTGATGAGAAAAACTCCCACAGGATCGGCGTCCCCCAGAGCAGATGACGTCACTTCCGGTTTCCGGTTAGGGTGAGACGCACCGGTGACACGCACGCCTGCCGAGGCAGAGGGGGGACAGAGAACAGCTCATTCATTGCTGAGATCCAACCTGTGTGATCTAAACGCTTGTTACCTTTTAAAACCATGTGAGTGTATTGCACATATACTTACTTTTAAAGATATTTTGTACAGTCTGCACTATGTCCATTTTATTATTCACTTAAGGTCTCCAGCACTTACCATTCCACTTACCTGTCTGACGGTCCAACGGGCTGACACACATAAAGAAACCTTTATGGGAACATTGCTCACTCTACACTTGTGAGTATCCAGCACACTGCACCTTGATATTTATCACATATCAATCACAATACTGCACCATCAGGGAATTTTCTTCTGTTTTTTACATGACATTGCGCTTCCTGGTGATGAAGATGAGGATGGCCTTCATCGTGGCAGCCGGACAAGAGTGAGTGCAATATGTATTTAATGTATTTATTGTTCTTTATGTATTTTAAATGGGCAAATGCACTATTATCCATTTGAGGATAATAGTAATTGTGCCCATTACTATACTGTATGTGTTAGGGGGGGGGATGTATTTATTTATAAGTATGTATGTGTTTTTAAATTATTTTTGGGGGGCACAGAATTGGTACTGCAGGCCCGCGTGGACACCTGTGGGTAACACTCGAGGGCCACCGCCGGCCTATAGTATCATTGCTGTGCATATATGTACTGTATGTTAGGGGGGTATAGGGGTTGATGGTGTAATATATATTCACTCGCCACTCGGTGATGCGTGGCAAGCTGAGGGAGTGCGGCTAGCACGCCGGGTCATCCCCCGGCTTGCGGTGCTAGCCGTGCTTCAATAAAACGTGTCGCCAGTGTACACAAACCCATCATCAATTGGACTGCTGAGTTCCCCGTTCAATAGAGATCCTCCCAGGCAGAATCATCTTCCCCATCCGCTGCGGTATTGGCCGTCTTGGAAACCATTCCCCTGCAAGACGCCACCATACCGGACGTCTATTCGGAGTTCCTGGATGTTTTCAGTAAGACCAAATCCGAGGAGCTTCCCCCTCATCGCCCTTTCGACTGCCCGATTGACTTAATTCCGGGTGCTCCTTTTTCCAAAGCCAGGTCATATCCATTATCTTTGCCTGAGACGGAGGCCATGTCCGAGTATATCACAGAAAATCTTCAAAAAGGCTTTATCCGGAAATCCACTTCTCCCGCCGGAGCAGGATTCTTTTTTGTAAAAAAGAAAGATGGGACACTTCGCCCGTGCATCGATTTTCGTGGCCTAAACAAGATTACCATCAAGAATCGCTACCCTTTTCCTCTTATCCCGGAGGTCTTCGATAGGCTGCAAGGCGCGACGATTTTCTCTAAACTTGACCTGCGGGGGGCATATAACCTGATTCACATCTGCAGTGGAGACGAGTGGAAGACCGCGTTCAACACGCGCAGCGGTCACAATGAGTACCTGATGATGCCGTTTGGGTTGTGCAATGCCCCTGCTGTCTTCCAAGACTTTATGAATGAGGTTTTTCGTGATCTATTGAATTCTTTTGTTATTATCTACTTGGATGATATCCTTATTTTTTCTAAAACCCTCGAGGAACACATTCTCCATACCAAGATGGTGCTCTCTCGGTTACGGGCCAACAAGCTCTACGCCAAGATGGAGAAGTGTGTCTTTCACCAATCCTCAACTACCTTCCTGGGATACATTGTCTCGGATCAAAGGTTCACCATGGATCTGGAGAAGCTCAATTCTGTACTCGAATGGCCACAACCTAACTCTTTAAAGGCTATTCAGCGTTTCCTCGGTTTCGCAAATTATTATAGGAAATTTATTGCTAGTTTTTCTACCTTGGTAGCACCCATTACGGCCCTTACCAAAAAAGGGGCCGATCCTTCCTCTTGGCCATTCGAGGCCAGCCGGGCCTTTGAGTCTCTTAAAAGAGCCTTTGTCTTGGCTCTCATTCTGCAACATCCCGTCCCCACCCTCCCCTTTACCTAGGAAGTTGACGCCTCCGACGTGGGAGCCGGTGCGGTTCTCTCTTAAAGAACCACCCCCGAAGGTAAACTACACCCCTGTGGGTTTTTTTCTAAAAAAAATTCTTCAGCAGAAAGAAATTACGACGTGGGGAATAGGGAGTTGTTGGCATTACAAGAATGGAGACATCTTCTGGAAGGAACCAAGGAACCCATTCTGATCCTGACAGACCACAAAAATCTTTCTTACATTGAAGGTGCTCGTCGTCTTGGGCCCCGTCAAGCTCGTTGGGCGTTGTTCTCCTCAAGGTTTAACTTTATCATCTCTTATATCCCTGGGACAAAGAATATCAAAGCGGATGCATTGTCCCGTCAGTTTATCACTGAGGAGAAATCACAGGAAGTCCCGGAGAGTATTCTGTCCCCCCAATTGTTTATCTCTGCCACCTCCTTTGACATACTGGATAAGATTTTGGAGTCTCAAGCACAGGTCCCCGAAGGGCTAGAAGTTCCTGATGGTCGTCTTTACGCAGCCCCACGTTTTCATCTCAAAATTCTTGAAAAGGGTCACTCCTCCAGATCTGCCGGCCATCCTGGGTTTAAGAAGACTACTGATCTGATTCGGCGAGCCTTCTGGTGGCCCAATATGTTAAAGGACATTAGAGCTTTCACCTCCTCTTGCCCAGTCTGTGCACAAAATAAATCTGTCCGTCAAAAGCCTTCCGGCCTTCTACAACCCCTCCTGGTACCGGACCGTCCTGGGAGTCACATTGCTATGGACTTCTTCGTGGATCTTCCCCCATCTAATGGTATGACTACTATTCTTGTAATTGTTGACAGATTCTCCAAGCAATCTCATTTTGTTCCCCTCAAGGTTCTACCCAATTCCAGTACTTTGGCGGATATTTTTGTAAAATAAATTTTCCGTATTCATGGCGTCCTGTGGTCCATTTTCTCAGATCAATTTTCTCAGATCGTGGTACTCAATTTGTTTCTAAATTCTGGCGTGCATTTTCCCAGAGGTTGGGCATTACCCTTCTTTTTTCCTCAGGCTACCAACCCCAAACGAATGGGCAGACTGAACGCATGAACCAGTCCCTCGAACAGTATTTGTGTTGTTTTTCTTCTGATTCTCAGGATAATTGGGCTGAGTTTCTTCCTTGGGCAGAATTTGCGATTAACTCTCTCAAGAATGAGTCCACTCAAGAATCACCATTTTTTGTAAACTACGGATTTCATCCTACCCGTCTTCCCATGCATTCTCCCAGGTCCGGAGTTCCTGCAGCAGATGATAGCGTATGCACCTTACAGGGGTCATGGAGGAGGATTCAAACAGTTTTACAGGAGTCCGCGCTTAGACAGAAGAGACAAGAAGATAGGCTTCGTCGAGAGGCCCATAAGTTCGCACCTGGAGAGAAGATTTGGCTTTCTTCTAAAAATATCAAACTGAAGGCCCAACCCCTAAACTATCTCCCAGGTTTCTGGGTCCTTTCTCTATTCTGAGACAAATTAATCCTGTGGCCTATCAGCTTCGCTTGCCTCCCTCTATGAAAATTTCACCCGTCTACCATGTTTCACTCGTGAAACCGTTTATCCAAGGCAAACGATTCGCTCATCCTTTCTCTTCGGCCTCCTCCCCCCATTGTATCAGGACAACAGGCATTCGAAATCCAGTCCATCATTGACTCTCGCATCTCCAGGGGCAAGCTCCAATTTTTGGTCCACTGGAAGGGATACGGACCTCAGGATCGTTCTTGGGTCTAGCATGCGGATCTTCACGCCCCGTCTCTACTCAAACGATTCCACCAAAAATTACCCCTCAGACCGTGGATGGTTCATCCGGAGTCCGACCCTCGAGTGGGGGTACTGTAAGGATCCGTGCTGCGGGTACACCTGCTTCCAGCACCTCCATACCTTGACTGGGTAAATAAAAAGAAAGATGGCTGCCCTCACATGGTACGGTAGCCAATCAAGGCGTGGGAACGAAATCCCAACTCTGATTGGCTGAAGTACCATGTGACAGGCTTTGGATGACGTCACATCCGTTTTCCACAAAGCCTCTGTCACATGGTATATTAGAGCCAATCAGAGTTGGGATTTAGTTCCCACGCTCTGATTGGCTACCGTACCATGTGAGGGCGGCCATCTTTCTTTTGATGACGTCATCTTAAAGGCAAATGAAGCTCAGCCATTCTGATTGGCTGGCATCATTGCCTTTAAATGACGTCAGCAAAATTAATTTTTCCCCTCAAAATCACATGGTTTTCTTGGGCCGTGGGAACCATATGACGAAAATGTGACGTCATAGGCCTATAAAAGCCTATGTCGTCTCATTTTGAAGGCAGACGTCAAGGAGGACGGACCTCCGGAAGGAAGAAGAGAAGAGGGCGTGGCAGCAGAAAGTAAGAAGACCCCCAGAAGACCCCAGAAGAAGCCAGAAGACGGAAGAACACAGATGAAAACTGTGACGGAATGGATTACAAATAAAAGACAAGCTTTTTTTATTATTTTATGGTTTATTATTTTATGTTTTTTTTATTTTATGGGTTCCTGTGTGTGGATTGGTTCGAGAGTAAGCAGTTCAACGGGAGTCGGTGAGTGGGTCAAGTAATGGTAAGTCAACAAAAGAAATGTATTTTTTGTAACTTGTACATGTTTTTTTTTTTTTTAACATGTGATATTTTTTTTTTAAAGATCATTTCTTGCCACTGTATGTATGTATGTATGTATGTATGTATGTATGTATGTATGTATGTATGTATGTATGTATGTATGTATGTCTAGATCGATATATACATACAGGGTAAGAAATTATTTGCTTGGATAAGCTTGTTTTGCAGTATTTAAAATGTATTTAGCTATGCTGCTATGCTTTCCTGTGTGTGTAATGTAATTTTTATTTAGATAGATGTAATTTTTGGTGTTGTATGTGTGGCAAGACGGCCTCGCGGCGGGGTCAGTAAGACGTTTGACACGATGGGAAACTTTAAACACTAGTGGTTTATTAGCCACAACCAAAATAAGTACGGGTGCACTGTCCCTTTAAGAAACTACTTTCTTGCAAATTAAAGCCTAGTCCCGTTCGGGACACTAACTCACTTCTTGAGCCCTTACTAACAGGACAGCCAGCTAATCTGGACATGCCCAAAACATGCTACACAAACGATAACCAATAAGCATAATAAGAATAAAGTCTTATCTGGTTCAGCTCCAAACAGCAAACAGGAACACGGTTCCGGGGAGCAGGTTGTGTCCAGCCCCGCAGCAATGTTTATATTTATCCTGGGTTGGGGTCCCAGCTGGTCCCAGCAACAAAGCTCCTCGCAGGACTGGGGACCAGAGCAACAGCAACGGCTTCCCAGCCGGGAGAGTTCTCTCCACCTTCCTGTGGAAAAAAAAGCTCACCTTGTGTGAGCAACTTCCTGCTTTTAAAGCACTTGTTTCACTGATAGTTCAGCCCCTGTTTAATTAGGCTGCAGGTGTGCTTCTTTCTGTCTGAGGAGATTAACACTCTGGGAACTGGCTGCAGCGTCTCTCCATTCACTATTTCAGCCTACTGAGTTAGTGACTCTGTCACATATGCTGTACTTTAGGTCAGGATGAGGCCTGCTTTTTTATAGTGGATTATTTTTGGTACTTATATTTTTTCAGATGGTAACTTTTTTGGAGAATGGTTTTGTGTAACCATTACAATAGTTAATTGTGTAATTGATTTGGATGGTATTTTAATTGTTTTGGGATTTGTTTAATTAATGGTCATTTATTTCTGTTGCCTTGCTTGGTTTAAATAGTATACTTGTTTGGATTTCATTGTATTTTGTTTGGAATATTTTATTGTTAACATTGATTGGCAGAGGGTACATGGTGCACAGATTTTATGCATCATGTATACAATGTAAATTCAATGTTTTGATTGGCATTTGATGATATTGATTGGAAGATGAGAATGATTTTATTAGGACATAGGATTTTGTTTTACTGTGGCTATATAATATTGTCATATTCATATGCAAGGTGATGTATTGATATGGAGAAGTGGCATTTTTATTTGTGCATGTTTTTGTTAACCCTTAAACATTTCTTTGTATATTGGTTAATCATGTGTATATATATGTATATATATATGTATAAGGGAGGGTGAAGGGTGGGTATCGGGCCAGGGTGGCTTAACCTTTTAATTACCTTTGCGGTTATTATCCGATAAGGTGATTAAGGGGTTAATTGATATCAGAATGTAATTGCAATGTATTGGCTATGTATTTTGTTGGCAACGGAGGACAGGGAATTTGCTGGAGAATGGGCTTCATATTGATGAGGTTAGTAAAACTTTATTTATTTTGTTATGCTATTTAATGTGTTTAATAATGTGCAAATAATCTATTATCCATATCTGGATAATTGTTATTTTGCACATTATTGTACTGTATGTGTTTGGGTGGGGGGGGATTGATGTATTTAATGTAATGTATAGGACAGGTTTCTTTTTTTTACATACAGGGTTGTTTCCTTAGGTCTGCGGTGACCTCTGGAGACCACCTGAGGTCTCCTAGGACTTCTTATGGGTAAACGGCTGCCAGGACCATGGGGGACACCTGCGGGGAGGAACCGGTGGCCCCACATCTGTGGGGGAACCGCCGACCCATAAAGACCACCCGAGGGCCCCCAGAACCCTGTGGGAACCACCCGAGGCCCCTCAGACACCTGTGGGTCTGACCCGGGGCCCCCCAGACAACCGCGGGCCTACCCGTGGAGACCCCATTGTGGCCCACAGTGACCCACGGAGACCACCTGGTTGACCACGGCGCCTGGCGGGGACCACTCATAGGCCTCCAGACCCTGTTTGAAACCTGGTGCTAGGCTACTGTGAGGTCTACGGACACCTGTCAGGTCCACCGGGGACTCCCGTGGGCCTGGAGTATTTACCCTGTATGTAAAATAATAAATCATGTATTTATGGGTGGGCACAGGGGGTGGGTTATGTATTTAATAAATATAATGATGTTTATTGTGGGGGTGTGTCTTGTTTTTATTATGTGTACTGGGGGTGGGGGAAGGGGGTATTATCCCCAAGGGTATGTGGGTAGGCCTCCCGCCTGGGTAGTGGGTGAGGGTGGTTAGGCCTCATGGGGTGGGTAGTGGGGGAGGGTATTTAGGCCTCCTGAGTGGTGGGTGAGGGTGAGTTAACCCCATAATGTCTGTGGCAGTTAAAAACCGCTATGGTGATTAAGGGGTTAGGGGACATTACATTGGCTGTTTTTATTTTTGTTTATGTTTTGCAGCATCGGAGGAGGGCATGGACGGTGATGAAGATGAGGATGGCCTTCATCGGGCCAGCCGGACATGGTTGAGTGCAATATGTATTTAATGTATTTATTGTTCTTTATGTATTTTAAATGGGCAAATTCACTATTATCCATATGTGGATAATAGTAATTTTGCACATTACTATACTGTATCTGTTAGGGGGTTGTATTTATTGAAAAGTATTTATGTGTTGTTTAATTTTTTTGGGAGGGCACAGAATTGGTACTGCAGGGAACACCCGAGGGCCACCGCCGGCTTATAGTATTATTGCTGTGCAACCCAAAAATTTAATATATGTAATGTGGGTATAGGGGTTGTTGGGGGCACAGGGTGTGTATGCTGTTTATTGCAATGTTTATTGGTGGCAATTTCCCCAATAAACATGCTATTATGCTTAACCCCTTCATTGCCTTAGCGGCTAACCGCTATGGTAATGAAGCAGCATTAATGTATTTTAATAATATTGTGCGGGAGCAGGGGGTCCCCTGAGCTGAACCGCATTGATTTCTGGCTCAGGGACCCCCTGCTTCCTGAGTTACAGGCCACGGTATGGGGCATCGGTGCCAGTGTCGCCACCATCTTTATAGCGGGCACGTCGCGTATGGGATGCTATAAAGATGGCGGCGACACTGGCACCCGATGACTCATATCGGGTCCTGTAACTCAGGAAGCAGGGTGTCCCTGATCCACAAATCAATGCGGTTCAGCTCAGGGGACCACGTGCTCCCGTACATTATTATTAAAAATACATTAATGCTGCTTCATTACCAAAACTTCAGGCCCAAACGGCTTCTCCAATATATATTATAAAACATTTCTGATGACTCTCTCCCCATTTATTCTCTATATGTTCAACACTATTTTAGGGGGCGACCTAATTCCAACTACCATGTCTACCGCCAGTTTGGCCATTATACATAAAGGGGGCCGAGACCCACTTCACTGTGGGAGCTACCACCCAATTTTCCTACTCAATGCAATTTTGAAAGTTTATAGCAAGATACTGATGAACAGACTGAACCCGATTCTACCGAGGTTCATTCAAATCGATCATTTAGGATTTGTCTTGGGCAGAAAGGCCTCAGACAATACCCATAAGATTATAAATGTCATCGATCATGTGCGCCTCAGGGACACTAGGGCTGTTCTGTTGAGCTTGGATGCTGAGAAAGCATTTGACAGAATAGATTGGGGATTTTTAGATTGGGCTATGTTGAGGTTTGGATTTGCAGGTCCTTTTCTGGAGGGGATTAGAGCTCTTTATCAAAAGCCTACAGTGTATGTTAAACTCCCGGGAAATAATCCAGATCTGATTGAGATTAAAAATGGAACTAGACAGGGTTGCCCTTTATCTCCTCTTTGCCTTATCAATCGAGGCTCTTGCATCTTAAATTCGGGATGATGTAAATGTCCAGGGTGTCTTGATTGGTGGAATAAGCTATAAAATCTTTTTGTTTGCAGATGATATAATATTAACTTTAGCTAATCCCCAAACATCTACGCCCAACCTCCAATTCCTTTAAACTGAATTCGGCAAAATCTCAGCTATAAAATCAATAATGATAAATCGAAGACCCTAGCCCCAGATATTAAGCTCTTCTGATTGAATTTCAGCTATAAATTGAGTTCTTCCCATATTAAATATTTAGGAGTCAAAATTGCCAGCTCTTATGACATTCTGTATCAATGCATTCCCCCCCCCCCCCCTATTTCATAACATTAAAAAAGACCTGCAAACGTGGGACAAGTTGTATTGTATTGTAATGTATTGTAAGTCTTTATTTATATAGCGCCATAAATGTACATAGCGCTACACAGTAGTAATACATATCATATAAATAAATAATATAAATAACAGGTCATGGGAATAAGTGCTTCAGACATAAAAGTAACATTAAGGAAGAGGATTCCCTGCTCCGAGGAGCTTACAATCTAATTGGTAGGTAGGGAGAACGTACAAAGACAGTAGGAGGGAATTCTAGTAAGTGCAGCTGCAGGAGGCCAAGCTTTGTGTATCATGTGTCCAGGATTATCCAGTGTTATTCATATGCTTCTTTAAGCAGATGTGTCTTAAGGTGGGTCTTAAAGGTGGATAGAGAGGGTGCTAGTCGGGTATTGAGGGGAAGGACATTCCAGAGGTGCGGGGCAGAATGTGAGAAAGGTTTAAGACGGGAGAGAGCTTTAGATACAAAGGGGGTAGAAAGAAGACGTCCTTGAGAAGAACACAAGAATCGGGATGGTGCATAGCGAGAAATTAGGGCTGAGATGTAAGGAGGGGAAAAAGAATGTAAAGCTTTAAAAGTGAGGAGGAGAATTGAGTGGAAGATACGGGATTTGATTGGAAGCCAGGAGAAGGATTTCAGGAGGGGAGACGCAGAGGCAGATTTAGGAAAGAGTAGAGTGATTCTGGCAGCAGCGTTTAGGATAGATTGTATGGGAGACAGGTGAGAGGCAGGAAGGTCGGACAGCAGGAGGTTGCAGCAATCGAAATGTGAGAGAATGAGGGCCCAGGAGAGTTTTAGCAGTCGAGTATCAGAGGAAAGGGTGTATCTTTGTGATATTGCGGAGGAAAATCAACAAGTTTTAGAAACGTTTTGAATATGAGAGGTGAATGAGAGAGAGGAATCAAGTGTAAGCCCTAGGAAGCGTGCTTGGGCTACTGGGTGAATGATCGTATTTCCAATAGTAATGTGGAAGGAGGTAGTAGAGCCAGGTTTGGGAGGAAGTATAAGGAGCTCTGTTTTTGCCATGTTAAGTTTCAGTCGGCGGGTGGCCATCCAGGATGATATTCCAGAGAGGCATTCATAAACTTTGGTCTGTATAGCAGGTGTAAGGTCAGGGGTTGAAAGGTAAATTTGTGTGTCGTCAGCAGAGAGGTGATATTTAAACCCAAAAGATGTGATTAGGTCACCTAAAGAGAGTGTATAAAGAGAAAAGAGAAGGGGTCCCAGGACAGAGCCCTGAGGTACCCCCACAGAGATATCAATAGAGGAGGAGGAGGTGTTAGCAAAAGAGACACTGAAAGTACGATTGGAGAGGTTAGAGGAGATCCAGGATAGAGCTTTATTCCAAATACCAAGAGTATGGAGAATGTGAAGGAGAAGAGGGTGGTCCACGGTGTCAAATGCTGCAGAGAGGTCGAGTAATATGAGCAGAGTGTAATGACCTCTGTCTTTGGCAGCATGGAGGTCGTCAGTTATTTTAGTGAGGGCTGTTTCAGTAGAGTGAGCAGTGCAGAAGCCAGATTGTAGAGGGTCTAGAAGAGAATAGGTGTTGAGAAAGTGTAGCAATCGAGAGAATACAAAACGTTCAAGGAGTTTGGCGGCAAAAGGCAGGAGGGAGACAGGTCGATAGAAGGACAGGTAGGGTCAAGCTTGCTGTTTTTGAGTAATGGTATAATGGTTGCATGCTTGAAGGAGGATGGAAAGGTACCAGAGTAGAGGGAAGAGTTAAAGATCTGTGTGAGCATAGGGATTATAGAAGGAGCAAGAGGTTTTAAGAGATGGGAGGGAATGGGATCAAGAGGGCAAGTGGTAGAGGGAGAAGAGGAGATCAGCAGTGACACATCCTCCTCCGAGATAGCGGAAAAAGAGTCAAGAAAGGCAGGAGGAGAGTTGGGAAGCAGTGTGGGATGGGAGGAGGCAACAGATGGGAAGTTCTGACGTATGGATTCCACCTTTTCTTTAAAAAAGTCAGCAAAGTCCTGAGGTGAGATGGAGGAAGAGGAGGAGGCAGCCGAGGGTGGTCTGAGTAGAGAGTCAAAGACAGAAAAGAGTCGGTATGGGTTAAACTTGTGTGTATTGATTAGTGATGAAAAGTAGGTTTGTTTAGCCTGAGAGAGGGCAGAGTTGAAACAGGACAGCATATATTTGTAGTGAATGAAGTCTGCGAGCGTATGAGATTTCCTCCAGAGGCATTCAGAGGAACGAGTGGGGGAACGCAGCATGCGTGTGTGGGAGTTAAGCCAGGGTCTGGGGTTAGAAGGGTGAGGACGGCACAGAGAAAGCGGGGCATGAAGATCAAGAGATGAAGATAAGGCAGAGTTGTAGTTCCTGACCAGGTTGTCAGGGCCTGAAGCAGAACTGAGAGAGGAGAGGGAGGAGCGTAAAGTGGAATCAAGAGCTGGTAGGTTAATAGAGCGCAGGTTTCTGCAAAAACAAGGGCGAGACGGAGATGGAGAGAAGCGAGAGAGAGAAAATGAGATGAGGTGATGGTCAGAGAGAGGAAAAGGGGACATGGAGAAATCGGAGAGAGAAGTTTTTAGTGACCAGGTCTAGGTAGTTCCCATCCTTGTGGGTGCTAGCTGCAGTCCACTGTTGAAGGCCAAAAGAAGAGGTTAGAGAGAGAAAGCGGGAAGCCCAAGGGAGAGAGGGGTCATAAATGTGGCAGTTGAAGTCGCCAAGGAGAAGAACAGGGGAGACTGAGGAGAGAAAGAAAGAGAGCCAGGATTCAAAGTGAGAGAGAAAGGCAGAAGGGGGATGAGTAGAGTAAGGTGGGCGATAGATGACCGCCATGTGGACTGGGAGAGACGAGAAGATCTGGACTGTGTGAAACTCAAAGGAGGGAAAAGCAAGAGAGGGGGGGGAATAGGAAGGGTTCAGTAATGGCAGAGAGAGGAGAGCAGGAGCCCCACTTCTCCACCCTTGCCATCAGGGCGCGGAGTGTGGGAGAAGGAAAGGCCACCATAAGAGAGGGCAGCTTCAAGAGCAGAGTCAGTCTGAGTGAGCCAGGTCTCAGTTATAGCAAATAGGAGCAGAGAGTGAGAGAGAAAGAAGTCATGCACAGAGAGGAACTTGTTGGAGAGGGAGTGAGCATTCCAAAGGGCACAGGAGAATGGGAGAGAGGAGGGAGGGTGGCAGGGGATGGGTATGAGGTTGGAGGGGTTTACATCAGAAGGAGTAGAAGTTGCCTGTGGAAGGCGAGAACGAGAGCATGTAGAAATAAGGCAGGGACCAGGATTGGGAGAGATATCCCCAGAAGCGAGGAGGAGCAGCATGGATAGAAAGAGAATGTGTGAGGATGATTTGTAGGGGTGTGTTTTAGTGAAGGGGGTATAGCTGTGGCTAGTCAGAGGGCGCAGGTAAGAAAGGAGTTCATGTGAACTGAGAAGTGGTGAAGTAAGGAGAGATGAAGATATATGAATAGAGTTAGAGACATGATGAGGCTGGTGGAAGGAAGTGCATAATTTGAAAAGAAGTGAGGTCACAGCAAATATAAAAAATAAAGGTGGCATCAAAGCAATCGTTAAGTGCTGAGATGTGCAGTCTGGGATAGATGATATCCTCCTTTCCAGTGTAGTTCAAATGCAGGAATCAGAAGCAGAAGGTGTTGTCCACTTTTCCACTTCTTTTTGAACTTCCTTTTTTAACTTCCTCGCTACTTTAAACATTTCTACTTAAAAGCATTTCTGCTTGGGAGCATTGGCTCCATTGGTTCCAGATATCGTGGATAGGGAGGATTGGTTAGTTAAGATGAATGTACTCCCTAGACTTCTTTATTATTTCCAAACTCTCTCGGTCTGTATACCTGCTTCTGAGCGAAAAATTTTACAAAGTAAGATTTTCCAGTTTATTTGATGAGGCAGGGGACCAAGAGGAGGTTTGGGGGTTCCCAATGCCCTAAAATATTACCAAGAATCTCAGCTGAAATAGGTGGTAATCTGGAATATTTATATTTTTATTTATAAAATATTTTACCAGGAAGTAATACATTGAGAGTTACCTCTCGTTTTCAAGTATGTCCAGCACGTTGCTGTTGGCTTGCTATTGAATCTCATTACTCTAAGCCCTTATCTCTAGCAATGCCCTTATGAATCCCAGCGATTAAGGAGCCTATTCCCAGAAGGTTCAGCCTGGGGTTGATGAGGTGCACATGGAACATTTGGATCAGGACCAAGATGAAACATAGTCTTGCATCTGCCCCTTCTCAACGAATCCCCTTTTTCAATAACCCCAGTTTTCACCCAGGTTGTACCCAAGACAATTCAGCAAATTTAAAAATGTAGATATTAAGATAATTGCAGACCTGGTCGAAAAGGGAAAATTCTTTCCCATAAAGAACTCAAAAGTAACTACGAAGTCCCTGACCTTCATTTGTTAAAATTTCTTCAAATAAGACATTTTCTCTCTAAAGTTTCCAAGAACCTTGCTTTTCCCAATCTTTCAAATTATGAGATATATTGTAGGAGAGGCATCTACTAGAAGGGTTTGATATCAAGAATATATCTGGGAATGGAGTTGTCAGTAAATACTCCTGAGCACAACTATATGTTTAAATGGGCATTGTATCTGAACGTGAGATCGCCAGAGATGATTGGGAGGATATCTTGGAATTTGCAGCAAAGACCTCTATCTGTACAATGATCAATGAACATATCTACAAAATCTTATTCCAATGGTACCTGACCCCAAGCAGATTGAGTGAGATTTATCCAGAAACCCCTGATCTATGTTAGAGAGGTTGTGGTCAAAGAGGAGATATGACCCATATCTGGTGGACATATCCAGCTGTACAAAAGTTTTGGTCTATGATCCAAAATATCATCTTTAATACTACTGAGTTAAAAATCCCTCTGGACCCGCTGGTCTTTCTTCTGGCCAAACCACCTGAAGATATCTTCCCTCCTTTGAGAGGGCTCATTTCTTTTATATTAACTGCAGCCAGATGTTCCATCGCTGCAGCATGGAAGAAAATTGCCCCCCCCCTTCAGAAAGATAGTAGAGAAAAGGATAAATGAAGTAATGTTTATGGAAAAATTTACGGCCCATCGGAAACAGTCCACTGATGAGTTTTATATAACATGGGAACCATGGCTTCAGAGTTAAATTTAAAAAAATCTACAAATATATTAAGATAACTCTGATCAGGAGCCGACTTTCGGATTTCTGTATAATATTTTTCTCGGGTGTTGGTTGATGGGGAAAAAAGTGGATACCGACACTCTTCCTCCCCTCCTCCCTACCAAACCTATCCCTCTCTCCTACTCTTATCTCCTCCTCTGCCCTTCTCTCTTTCATTCTTGTTCTCTTTTCTCTTTTTTTTCTTGGCTAGTTGTTTTTTCCTACAAAAGTATATACCCACAGATATTTACCAAGTCAGCAGTTGATTGGGCGGTCCTAGTGTCCGTCTAGCCTGCTCAGGTTCATATACACGGGCATGCCCTAACCAACAATGTTTGCATTTATATGAATACATTATTTCCCCGTTATTCATGTATGTACCTCTCTTACCCTCCCTTATGGGTAGTATGGTATTTTATCTTGTACCTTGGTATTTTGGTATTATGTGATATTCTGTTTTGAAAATTCAATAAAGAAATTGAAGCACAAACTAGTAGAATTGTTTTATGAACTTTTTGCTCTGTTGCCTGTTCTGACAACACATTGATTTCCTCACTATGGACCTTATTTTGTAAGCTGCAATAACTATGATACAGTATGGCACTATTGTACAGAAAGCTCTATTGAAATCAAACCATATATCATACCAAAATCACTAATGGTTTGAGTTAATTAATCAAAATGTGAAATCTAAAAAGCACCACAAAGGGTGGTGTACTGTAGCATGACCCATTAACCTTGACCACTCATAGTGTTTCCCATAATTTCCTCACAGATCATAGCCAAAATCCAACTGGCCTGGTGTGTCAGGCATCAGAGACTGCCTTGTCCAATTGGAGAGGGGGTGATAGACTCAATCAGATAAGTAGGCGAGAGGCCTACTGGATCTAGAAGTTAAAAAACCTCTCTCCTAATGGTTTAATTATAGATTTTGAGTTGGGAGTATTCTTAAAAAATTGATTTACCACCTCAGGAGCGTTTTTTGTCCTCCTAGACAGGTGCTGTAATAATCTCCACAGGAATGTTAAAGTAATATTTACATTTATATGTATGATCCATCATTCCATTTGCTGTATATGTTTGGTTCTGGTATATACTGTAGTTTTTTCTAGCACTGTGAGCATCACCTATGAGTAATAATGTTCATGGGATTTTATTCCTGTCCATCCCGTTTTTTGGTTTAGGACAGCGGTATGTCTATATTGATTGTAAGTCTTAGTTATGGTTGTTATTCTGTGTACTGCTGTATTTAATTGGCCATTGTGTATGTTTTAGGGTTATTGTATTATAGGCTGTTTGCATGTATTTGCACTGATTGGCCAGTTCTTTGGACCAATCACAGCGTTCGCAGTAGTGGTGATTGACCAATTTTTGGACCGATCACAGTGATCGCGTGGGTATAATAAGCATGTTGCTTCTAACACTGCCATAATCCAGAGGAAATGACGCGCCAGCGCACGAAACACATAGGGTCAAAGTTCACAACTAATTGAAGGAAGAAGCGAGGGCAGCGTGTCAAGCTTGGTACTTTACTACAACAAGAAGCAAGAGGCTTCTCTCCCTGATGTCTGTAACCTGTACCAGAGCACCGGCTCCAGGAGTGTGTGGACAGCATTGGAGTGCATCTGCAGATGTCCCCTGCAAATGGAGATGAAAGCCATCATCTTGCTGATTCAGTTCTATTTGCCTGATTACTCTGTATTTCTTGTGAGTAGGATTCTGTTTTTTCCAACCACACCAGCTGCATCACGCTATTTCCAATTGTAGCATTATTATTGTCTTTTAATTTTTTTAATAAAGTAGCTTAATTGTTCCAGCCTTGTATGTTTTTGTTATTTTTTGTTTTTTGTTTACATGTTCATTTGTAGTGTCTTGTTAGGTGTGTTGTTTTGTGTTTTTGTCTTGTATGTGGTGCATTTGCATATTAAGTCTATTTTGTCAGCAGTATACACTATTTTTTCTTTTGTGCCTAAATCCCACATATCACGGGACGCATCTCCACGGATTCATTGATTCGGTTTGGAGGTGCAGGATTGAACTTCCTATTCCAGTTTCTTCCTCCATTTGGAAGCCCGTTGGACATTTCTATGGACTTACCTTAAGGCGCCAGTTTGTATTTGTTATTTCAATCTTAGCTCAAAGAACTGCAATGTAATACCGGAGCAGAAAAAGTCCTGTAGTGTGGTATAGATATATGTGTGTAACGGATCGGGGGACTCGCAGTTCCCAGCGTGCCCCCGTCACCCCTGCTTCCACAGTGCCTAGTTCCTCTGCTCCCTTACATCCCCAAACTCTACCTTCCTCCCTCAGCCGTTCCTCCACGGCTCGACCCTCACGCCCAGGCTCACACTCTGCGCACGCGCACTGTTCCCTCACAAAGTGCACGAGTTCATGATCGCGGGTTCCCTGTCGTGGCTCACACGCTCCTCGGCATTCCTCTGTCACCCCTGTCCGTTCCGTACCTGGTTCCTCCATTCCTCCTTCCGCTCTGTCTTCTCTCCCGTGCACCTCCTCCGCTGGTCTTCCCCCATGCTCTGGTGCACGCACGGTGCGTGCGCATAGCAGGGTTACAGAGGGCGCACGCACCCGCTCTAGTTACTTACCGCCCCCACGCTCTAGCTTTGCCCCCGTCGGTTGCAGGCTATAACCCTTGATTACCTCCCTGTTTCCTCCCCTGCTCTCACTGACCTATCTCTGCAAGTACCCACTCTAACCTCTGCTCCTCCCTGCATCCCTATTGGCCCTCCTTGCCATATAACCCAACTCTGTCCTCTCAGTCCTTGCTCTGGCTCCCTTGTCTGTTTCAGCCCTGGTTCCTGTCTCTGCCCCTGTTTGGATTCCCTTGGCTTGAACTTGAACTCTGCTTTGGACTTTGACTATGCTACTCTCTCCTGCCCTTGAACCCTGGCTTTCGGACATCACTACGCTGCTCTCTCCAACCCCTGAACTCTGGCACTTGGACAATACCCTCCGACCTCTGGCACCCCGGACTCAGCAAGTATTACGTTAACCCTTACTCACCAGGCCCGGCAACGCTACTACTACACTCCGGGCACGCCCTCACTGCTGTGGGTGCGTATTATACCCTTACCCACCTCAGTACTGGGGCCTGGCCAAGTCTGCGGGCATAATTTGTCCCTCCGGGAAGCTCCTGTGGCACCATCCATCCCAGTCCCAGTGCCTATAAGTAATCCGGGGCCACATATTCCACCCCCCAACCGGTACGACGGGGATCCCCTCACTTGCCGAGGGTTCCTGAATCAGTGTGACATTCAATTCGAGATGTCCCCATCCCACTTCCCTACTGGGCGTACTAAAGTGGCCTACATTTATGCCCTATTCACTGGCGACGCTCTCGCTTGGGCTTCTCCCCTCTGGGAACACAGACCAGATTTAACCTAAGATTACTCCAAATTCTGGCATGATTTCCAACAGGTTTTTGACACACCAGCGCGTAGAGAGACTGCCGCTTTTTCCTTGTTTCATCTATCTCAGGCTCGTAGGTCAGCTGCAAGATACGCGGTGGAGTTCCGCACCATCGCTGCAGAAACCCAGTGGAACGATGAAGCGCTCGCTGCGGTATACTGGCATGGTTTGTCCGAATCTCTCAAAGATGACCTTGCAGCTCACACCCGGCCTTCATCCCTCGAGAAACTCATCGCCCTCAGTATCTGGATGGATCAGTATACTCAGGAACGACGCCACGAGCATCACCGTTCTCATTCTCTCTCGTCCTTGCCTGTTTCTCCTAGGTCTCCTCCATTGGCCCTCCCTGCGTTGGACGCCCCGGAACCGATGCAAATCGGTAGTCAACAGCTTTGGGCCGCTGAGAAAGCGCAACGCCATGAGGTGGGTCTCTGCTTCTATTGCGGTTCCCCAGAACACCAACTTCGTCACTGCCGCTTGAAGCCGGGAAACGGGAATGCCCAGTAAAGGTAGGAACGCCCAGTAAAGGTAGAGGGGCTTCTACTGGGTACTATTTCTCTCTGCCCCTCTCTCCCTAAGGAACTACCGAAGAAAATATTCCTCCCCATAACTCTCGTGGGTCTGGATCTTCAAGTACCGGTTGAAGCCTTCATCGATTCCGGGTCTGGTGGCAACTTTCTTGATCACACCTTCGCTTGCAGCAAACAAATACTGTTGGTCAAGAAAAAGTCGCCCATCGGCCTGGAGGCTATTGACGGTTGACCGCTTCAACCAGCCTTCATCATTTGGGAGTCTATTCCACTTACCCTGACCACCGCGGATGGTCATACCGAGTGACCATAATAGTCTTTGATGTTTTCCACTCCCCTACTGTCCAGGTTATTCTTGGATTGCCGTGGCTTCTGCTGCACAACCCGCGTATTGATTGGACCAATGTTTTGCTGATCAAATGTGCTGATACCGCAGAGAAGACGGTTTCTCCTTCGATTGCCATGCTCGCTGGCCTCAACACCACCTCATCTTCCTACTCTGCTTTAACGAAGGTATACCATAAATACTTGGTTGTCCTCAATAAAATCCAGGCTGAGGTGTTACCCCCTCATCGCCCTTATGACTGTCCCATTGATTTGATTTCTGGAACCATACTCCCTAAATCCAAGTTTTACCCCCTATCTGTGCCCGAGACGGAAGCGATGATGTCATACATCCAGGAGAATCTTAAGAAGGGGTTCATCTGAAATTCTACCTCCCCTGCCAGGGTAGGCTTCTTCTTCGTGAAAAAGAAGGATGGCTCCTTAAGACCCTGTATCGACTTTCGTGGGCTTAACAAGATTACGGTAAAAAAACATTACCCCCTTCCTTTGATTTCATAACTCTCCGACGTCTACAAGGTGCCTGTTCACAAATGTGCCTCTAATCCAGCAGTGTGGTGGTTAACTGCTGGTAGCAAATTAACTAACACCACCTGCCTGATTACAGGTGGTAGAAAAAGCCTGCGTTTGAGACAGGAAGTGACTCTTTAGCTCTGACTGAGGGCTGAACTTGAGAGAGACAGAGCAGTGTTTTTGAGTCTCACAGGAGAGACTGACTAAAAGAACACCCATCTCTGGAGCTGACCGGTCTTGAGCTCTGCCCAGCATAGCTGATTGCAAGACCCCAAATAAGACTTCTAGACCTGGATGCTGATTTTCTGTGCACGCACGGGTGCGGTATCAGGAGAGCAGAGAAGCTTACTCTACAGCTGATAAACAGATAAGACTTTCATTATTAAGAGACTGCTTATATCTGCTTATTTTCATGCTATATGTTTTGGGGCTGAGAGAAATGCTTGACTAGGGAGATGTGAATTAAGTGCATGGGATTTCACTAGAAATACTCCCAAGTGGATAGAAGCATTGCCCCCCACCCTGTGTTTGGATAATTTCCTGATGAGAAGAAAAAGGCACAATAAAGCCTATTATAATTTCACCTTATAAAGCCTCCCAATTGTGTACCTCTGTGAACGTCCGTCTAGAGTGGCTCTATATTCTCAAACTTGATTTAAGAGGAGCCTACAACCTTATTCGTATAAGGCACGGGGACAAATGGAAAACCGCGTTTAACACGCGTTCGGGACATTATGAGTATTTAGATATGCCGTTCGGCCTATGCAATGCCCCTTCTGTTTTCCAAGAGTTCATGAACGATATCTTCCGGGACATTTTGGGGACATTCATCATCGTATATTTGGATGACATCCTCATTTTCTCCAAAAGCTTGGAGGAGCACATTCGCCACACCAAACTGGTACTATCTCGGCTTCGTGCTAATCGCCTCTACGCGAAAATGTAGAAATGTCTGTTCCATCAATCTTCCACAGCTTTCTTAGGCTATATAATCTCCGACAAAGACTTCACAATGGACCCTGAGAAATTGAAGTCAGTACTCGACTGGTCGTTGCCAAACTCCCTCAAAGCCGTGCAGCGCTTCCTTGGCTTCGCTAATTACTACTGGAAATGTATCCGCAATTTCTCCACTATTGCTCTACCCATCACTGCCTTGACCAAGAAAGGTGCTGATCCGACTGTTTGGTCCCCCGAGGCTATTGAAGCCTTCGACTTCCTCAAGAGAGCCTTTGTGTCTGCCCCCATCCTTCGGCATCCGGATACTTCCCTTCCTTTTACTCTAGAAGTAGACGCCTCAGATGTGGGAGCCGGCGGAGTGCTGTCTCAGAGATTTTCCTCACAGGAAAAACTTTATCCTTGTGGCTTATTTTCCAGGAAGTTCTCTTCGGCCGAGAGAAATTATGATGTCGGGAATCGTGAGCTTCTGGCCATCAAGTTGGCCCTCCAAGAGTGGAGACATCTCCTCGAGGGTACCAAGGAGCCAGTAGCCATCCTCACTGACCACAAAAACTTATTGTACATTGAGGGAGCTCGTCAGTTGGGATCTCGTCAAGCTTGTTGGGCTTTGCTCTTTTCACAGTTCAATTACACAATTTTTTATATTCCTGGCACCAAAAATATCAAGACTGACGCACTGTCTCGTCAGTTCTCCACGGAGAACGAATCTAATGAATGTTCGGAGACAATTCTTCCCGATAAGTGTATTATATCCGCCAACAACTTTGATGTCTTGGATGAAATCAATAAAGCCCAGGCTCATATTCCTAGGAGATTTAAGGTGCCAGAAGGACGGTTGTACGCTGCCCCCCATTTTCGCCACAAGATACGTCTGTGGGGACACTCGTCTAGATCTGCTGGCCATCCAGGCTTCAAGAGGACAGTAGATCTTATCAAATGGACCTTTTGGTGGCCTAAGTTGAACAGGTGAATGAAGGAACAAAGGGCACTGCGGATTTGAGCAAAATAAACTCATTTATTGAGCCAACACGACGTTTCGACCTAAGTGGTCTTTTTCAAGTGACAATGCCATTGTCACTTGAAAAAGACCACTTAGGTCGAAACGTCGTGTTGGCTCAATAAATGAGTTTATTTTGCTCAAATCCGCAGTGCCCTTTGTTCCTTCATTCATCTGTCTTGGACTGATTGCAGGCTTTCGTGCAAACACTGGAGCACCGGTAATTGTATGTTTTTTCTATTTTTGAGGTGTGCAGCATCACTTTATTTGTTCTGGACTAAGTTGAACAGGGACATTTTTTACTTCACCAGAGCTTATCCAGTCTGTGCAAAGAGCAAATCCACCTGACACAAACCTTCTGGTCTCCTCATGCCTCTTCCTATTCCGGAACAACCTTGGAAACACATCTCCATGGACTTTATTGTGGAACTTCCCAAATCTAAAGGGATGAATACGATCCTTGTTGTAGTAGTTTTCCAAGCATACACACTTTATCCCCTCAAGGGTCTCCCCAATTCAGCCACCTTGGCCGACATTTTTTTTAAGGAAATTTTCAGATTACACGGTGTTCCTATCTCGATTGTTTCGGACAGAGGTTCTCAATTCATTTCTAAGTTTTGGCGAGCTTTTTCCCTTCTATTTTCCTTTTGGTTATCACCCACAAACCAACGGGAAGACGGAGAGAATGAATCAGACGCTGGAACAGTATCTCAGATGCTTCATGTCTGAATCGCAGGACAATTGGGTGGACCTGTTACCCTGGGCTGAGTTTGCCATTAACTCATTAAGAAACGAATCCACGCAAGAATCGCCTTTTTTCATTAACTATGGATTCCATCCCAGCAGTCTTCACCTCTCCTCCCTCCCCTCTGATGTTCCCGCAGCGGATACTCACATTTATTGTCTTCAAAATTCTTGGAAAAAGATCTTAAAGGCTTTGCAAGGTTCCGTTCAAAGACAGATAACACAAGCTGATCGGCGACATCAAGTGGGCCCAGTATTCAAACCTGGAGACAGAGTTTTGCCTTTGTCCAAGAATATCAACCTCAAGACTCCTTCCCAGAAACTGGCTCCGAGATTCTTGGGTCCTTTCAAGGTCCTTGAAAGGATCAACCCGGTCGCATACCGACTTGCACTTCCCCCTACTATGAAAATCCCTTCGGTTTTCCACTTGTCGCTTCTCAAACCCCTCATTCCCGGACCCGATGGGGGTCGTGTGGGGGGGCTCCTAGGGGCTAGGGGCAAAAATAATTTTATTCCCAGGTGCCCTAGAACCTAAGATTCCCACGCCACTTGTCGTTGAACTTGAACTAACAGTGATCAAAGCTCTCTTTTAGAAAATGTGTCCGCTCTTGCGGTCTGCAGTTTGGATGGCTTCCAACCTGTTCCTGGAGGCCGGCATTGAGGAATCCCAATTGAAGTCAATGGCCCATTGACTTACAATGGGAAACCGCCGCTCCTCCTCTCGGACGCCACCTGCTCTTCGTCGCTGGAAAACAGGTCCAAAACCGCTACTTCAGCCATTGGAATGCATGGAGCCTCAATGGCGACCTATGGAAGGCTGCCAGAATGGCGGCTTCTCTTCCGCCGCCGCCGCCGCCGCCGGTTCTCCGCCGGGATCCGATGGATAGCCGCCACTCTCCGCCGCTGTTGCCAATGCAGCCTGGCCAGGTTCTCCAGTGGACGTCCCGCAAAGGGTTGTCGCCCGGCTGGGTGGTAGCCATCAGAGGATGCCGCTAACTGGGTCATCTTTCCGCAGCTCGTGAGCGCTGGCCCTGAGGGGCTTCTTCGCCCGACTGCACACCGGGCACTATTGTGGCCCGCTGATTGGCAGTGATAGCACCACAGCGCCTGCCAGAGCTTCTCCGCCGCCAGTGGACTACCCCCCGCCAGAGGCTGCTGAGTTCAGAGCAGAGGTGCTCGATCACCGGGCTCATTCCAGAGCTTCTCCTCTGCCGGTGGACTACCCCCTGCAAGAGGCTGCTGAGTCCAGAGCGGAGTTGCTCGAGCGCCGGGCTCATGCCGGAGGTTCTCTGCCGCCGGTGGACTACCCCCCACAAGAGGCTGCTGAGTCCAGAGCGGAGTTGCTCGAGCGCCGGGCTCATGACGGAGCTTCTCTGCCACCGGTGGACTACCTCCCGCAAGAGGCTGCTGAGTCCAGAGCGGAATTGCTCGAGTGCCGGGATCTGGGAGGGGGTAAGCGGGTCGGTGCGGCACCAACGCCATGAACTGGGTCAACTTTGCCAGGAACCACGTCTCGCCCAACGCACACACCAGTGCTAGCTCTTTTATGGAAAATGGATGGGCCGCTGCAATGGCCATTACCTCTCCTGTTGCAAACTTCCGTGGTCTCTAAGATCACCCGCTCCCTCCCCAAGTCTCTTCCATCCCGGAGCTGGGTCCATTCCCTGCTCTCCGGGCAGTTTGATGGTTACGGCGGTTGCAGCGGTGGTTCTTTGTTCAGCCGGCCGGGTTTCATGCTCACCGATCGCCGCCTCTCTCTCAGCCTTGCCGGCTGTAGGTTCCCGCACCGACTTGATGCACTCCTCCGGTCTCGGTGCCCAGCTCCAGTCACACGGATGGCCGGCACTTTGGTTCTGGAGGCAATGCTTCTCACAAGTAGGGGAACAGTGAGGTGGTGCCATATCTTGTGTTATATGTTGTACACTGTGTGTCCAATATCTTTAGTCTTAGGAACTCGCAATTCACCTCGAGTTCCAACTGTATTACAGTGTCCCACAGTAAACTGTAATACAGGTTCAGTTCAGTCCCGCCGCTGCCACCAGTTTATTATAAGCTTGTCACGGTAACTTTATGACAAGCTATAATATACACCAAAAATACCTGGGTTGAACTGAACACGACTAAGATATAAATAAATATAGTTTATTCCTTGAAAAAGTGAACACACAAGATATACAAATAACAGACAAAATAGGCACTTACTTAGAATTGGAATGATGAAATAATCAGGAATCTTGATTAGCAGTTCATACAGCAATCTCAGAATGACACAAAGACAATGGGCATAGGCTGAGCCTTGTTTATATACAATCTCAGTCCTATTCTTTAACCTTGGGGCGCCTGGCTGGCTAGCAAATTCATTTGAAGTAGAATCTCCCTTATCTGCAAGTGTGAATTATGACACTTACAGACCACTCAGGCCCTTTGTTCTTACGCCCTATTGTATACAATCAGAGCGGTCAACCTTTGATCAGAGGGCTTATGCTAGACAACTTGTCTGCCCTCCTGACCTATTAACATAGCAGATGGGCTCTGCGTTCTCATACCAGATCCAAAATACCATTCACAGTTTAATATCTTCACATATTAATATAATCGGTTCCGTTGGCCCCAGTGGGCTAATACTTGCCAGATTTTCTTACCGGAAGTGTGTCTTCATTGTGGCCAAGTTTCAGCCCTCTGCGACCCCCAGAACCGGAGATACACAAATGCAGGTTAAAGCACTTTTAAAATACAGGATTCTTCCCTTTAAAAATGAATCTCTGCCTTTCACTCTTTCCTCATTGAAATCAACGGGTTCCACCATCATAGGCTTTAAATGGCGCGGCTTCTGCCGTTGAAGTCAATGGGGTTCCCCGCCCTAGACTTTCAATGGGGGGACGCTGCCATTGAAGTCTATGGAAAAACCGAAAATCTTTACATTTGCCCACACTCCGTCTGGTTGTTCGGAGAGGGCTGGGAATGGCCATGCATTCATGCTGGAACCTTGGCTACATGCCACCGAAATCCCAGCCCTCTGGTCCTTCCAGAACCGGAGATATGGACTTACCCTTTTCACAATTTCGGACTTAGCCGTTTTCACGCCACACGGCTTTTCCCCATTGGAATCAATGGCCGGCGCTGCCATAGACATTGCATGGGCGAGCGCTGCCATTGGATTCAATGAGACCTCCGCTCCACCATTAAAGTCAATGGCGCAACCCTCTTTCTCCGCTCGACCCTTTACGGGGGTCCCTCATTCCTGGACCCGATGGGGGTCGTGTGGGGGGGGCTCCTAGGGGCTAGGGGCAAAAATAATTTTATTCCCAGGTGCCCTAAAACCTAAGATTCCCACGCCACTTGTCGTTGAACTTGAACTAACAGTGATCAAAGCTCTCTTTTAGAAAATGTTTCCGCTCTTGCGGTCTGCGGTTTGGATGGCTGCCAACCTGTTCATGAAGGCCAGCGTCGAGGAATCCCCATTGAAGTCAATGGCCTCATTGACTTACAATGGAAAACCACCGCTCCTCCTCTCGGACGCCACCTGCTGGTCGTCGCTGGAAAACAGGTCCAAAACCGCTACTTCTGCCATTGAAATGCATGGAGCCTCAATGGCGACCTAAGGAAGGCTGCAAACTGGAGCCTGAAAAGGTGGGAAAAGGGAACTGTTACGCTGTGCTCACCACGGACAAGGAGGGACCCCGAAACTGAGGTAAGATGGGTAACAACTGCACCCACATCTACAGGGAAACGCCTGTAAAGTGGAAAATAGGCGTCTGGAACCGTGTGGGAGTATAAGATAGAGTAAGATACTTGCCAGGCGAGAAGGGAGGTTCCAGAAGAGAGTTGGTACCGAGAGCCTGGGGGTCAGAGCCAGGAGGTAGGTCGGAATCTGCAAGCCGAGGTAAAGGGGTTCGGGGAGTCCAGGAGGTCAAGGTGCATGCCAAGGGTCTAAGTCCAGAGCGGGTCCACAGCCAAGCCGGTACAGTACACAAGGGATCACTAGAGAAGACAAAGAGACAGGAACTGAGGCAGGCACGACCGTGGGTAACACAGGTCTTATAAAGCTATGCTCAGCCAAAGAATGAATGGCTGAGCAAGGTATAAATAGGAGGAGGGACCAATAGGAAGAGGGGGAGTGATGAGGGAGCGGCCCCAGGGAAGATAGGGATTGGTGGGAAGGATATTGCCACAGCTGCGCTAGATGTGAAGCTTGTGGGCAGTGCACACGCATCAGGCGTGTGCGCCGCGCGGGAGAGACGCGCGCGGCCTTAGCTGGGGGAGGGAACTGCTCCTGAGGGAGAACGTAAAGGTCCTCGGCCGTGCGCGCGCATGTGCGTGTTCAGTAGCCGCCGTGGGAAGCGGAGGAGAAGGAAGATCCCGCCCGCGGTGGTGAGGAGGCAGAGCCAGAGCGGAGGCAGGTAAAGTCACGGGAGGAACCCCCTTAGAGAGAGGTGTTCCCCCAGACCTTACAGGAACAAAGGGCTAAAATCACTGAATTAACATTAACCACTTCCCTCCCGTATCAAGGAAAAAGGGGGGGGGAGGGATCCTCCGGCGCGTCGTTCCACTCGTGATTCCAGGACACATGCAACGTAAAGAAGAAATGGGGGACCACAATCAGGTGTAATTCAATACATAGGAGCACCTTATAGCATTTAAAAAGGTGAAACACACTTACTGCTGCGACACACTTTATTCGAGCAAATACTCAGTATGTACCTGGCAGATACCTGGAATGCGCCGCTCCTCACCTCTGACAAGCCCCGTTGCGTTTGCCTTCCCAGCCATGGTTCATGCCTGGCTGATGGGCGGCTGATCTGTTAAATGATAATGATTAGTATTTAATAGGCTGCAATGCTTCGCGTGTCTACCAGATGGCATAAATTCATGAATTGTAATGCAGTATATATATATATATACACTACCGACACACTTTATTAAAGTGTGGCCGGTACCGCAAGCCGGGAGATTTCCCGGCTTGCTAGTGGCCGCCCCTCGGCGTGCCGCGCGTCATAGACGCACAGTCACGCGTCTTCGGGAGCCTGCGCCCCCTGCACGCGCGTCCAGGGCTCCCCGAGGGAGCCCTGGTGTCCCGCGATCGAGGGACGGCGGCAGGGGGTTCTGGGGGACCCGGCGGACCCGGCAGCGGTAGGGAGAGCGCCCCGATCGGAGGGCGCTCTTCCGCTGCTTCGGCGCGCGCCCGTCACCCTCGGGCGCGCGCCAGGCTACTGCTGCGGCCAAGAACGGGCAAATGCTCGAATAAACTTGGCCGCAGCAGTACTGTGCAGTATTGCAGCCAGCGGGAATAAAATGCTTCAATCCGTGCCTGGAAAATAACGCAATGCACTCGGGCAGAAAACAGTCACAAACCTCAATACACCCGAGTATACCCGATTTCGAGGACTAGCCGAGCTCGAATAAAGTGTGTCGCCAGTGTACATCAAATAATTGTTCCTCTGGTACAGATGGGGGGGAAGAGGGGGGGACCTCTTGATGATTCCTCAAAATAGGGAAGAGAAGGGAAATATAGTGTAACAATAGATAAAAAAGAGATTAAAAACTCACAAGCGGCCAATTACTATTGGCATAGAGAGGAGATATCTCCAGACTCCACAGAGCGTCCTTCCAAAGAATGGGTGGTCTCTCGTGGCCTCCGTTCCAGGTGGTAAGTTGTTAGGATGGTGCGCAGGGTCCAGTAAACAGCAGGGAGGATCTCCAGGAACTCGTATCTGGAATAGTGCTTTCTCTTCTCTGTATGGTGGCCTGTGATGCCCAAAAACCATCAGACGCGTTTCGCATTAGACTTATGTCACTGAGGATGCTAATGCGAAATGCTAATGCGAAACGCGTCTGACGGTTTTTGGGCATCACAGGCCACCATACAGAGAAGAGAAAGCACTATTCCAGTTTGGCCAACATTTTGTCCGGAGCGCATGCTGTAGAAGGAGTGTGTGAGGAAGAAAACAAACGGAAGGAGACCCGGTTCGTGCACGAGTTCCTGGAGATCCTCCCTTCTGTTTACTGGACCCTGCGCACCATCCTAACAACTCCCCACTACGCACAATAAAGCGGGCACGGTGGGTTAACCCCTTCATTGCCTTAGCGGCTATCCGCTATGGTAATGAAGCAGCATTTCTGTATTTTTAATAATATTGAGCAGGAGTAGGGGGGGTCCCTGAGCATTAATTTCTGGCTCAGGGAACCCCCTGCTCACTGTACAATATTATTAAAATACAGAAATGCTGCTTCTTTACCATAGCGCATAGCCGCTAAGGTAAAGAACGAGTGTTTATTTATACTGTATACTGTATGTGTTTTATTGATACTGTACATGTGCAGAGGGTCTCCAGAGCAGAACCGCACTGGTTTCAGGTCTGGGGACCCCCTGCTCACCGAGATACAGGCCCCTTTAGGGGGTGCCGGTATCCCTCTGCTCTGCTTGGTTTACAGGCCGCGATCACGTGGTCGGGCCCTTTAAACCAAGCAGAGGGATACCGGCACCCCCTAAAGGGGGCTGTATCTCAGGGAGCAGGGGGTCCCCAGACCTGAAACCAACGCGGTTCAGCTCCGGAGACCCCCTGCACATGTACACTATCAATAAAAATGTATTTCAAATGTATTTATTGTCATTTATTTATTTATTTATTTAAATTTATTTATTTATTTTTTGGCGGCTGCTGTGTGTGTGTATTTTTTTTATTGTGGGTAGCGCGGGTGGGTGAATGGGGTATTAGCCCCAACGGTGCTTGTTTAGGGCTTGCGGGGGGGTAGCGGGAGGGCTTAACCCGCAGTCATGACCGTAGCGGTATTAACTGCTATGGTCGTGAAGGGGTTAAGTGCACCCGCAACCCCCCCGCAAGTCCTAAACTCACACCAAGGGCCAAATACCCCCCTCACCCATCCCCACTACGCACAATAAAGTGGGCACGGTGGGTTAACCCCTTCATTGCCTTAGCGGCTATCCGCTATGGTAATGAAGCAGCATTTCTGTATTTTTAATAATATTGAGCAGGAGCAGGGGGGGTCCCTGAGCATTAATTTCTGGCTCAGGGAACCCCCTGCTCACTGTACAATATTATTAAAATACAGAAATGCTGCTTCTTTACCATAGCGCATAGCCGCTAATGTAAAGAACGAGTGTTTATTTATACTGTATACTGTATGTGTTTTATTGATACTGTACATGTGCAGAGGGTCTCCAGAGCAGAACCGCACTGGTTTCAGGTCTGGGGACCCCCTGCTCCCCGAGATACAGGCCCCTTTAGGGGGTGCCGGTATCCCTCTGCTCTGCTTGGTTTACAGGCCGCGATCACGTGGTCGGGCCCTTTAAACCAAGCAGAGGGATACCGGCACCCCCTAAAGGGGCTGTATCTCCTGGAGCAGGGGATCCCCAGACCTGAAACCAACGCGGTTCAGCTCCGGAGACCCCCTGCACATCTACACTATCAATAAAAATGTATTTCAAATGTATTTATTGTCATTAATTTATTTAGATTTATTTATTTATTTTTTGGCGGCTGCTGTGTGTGTGTATTTTTTTTACTGTGGGTAGCGGGGGTGGGTGAATGGGGTATTAGCCCCAACGGTGCTTGTTTAGGGCTTGCGGGGGGGTAGCGGGAGGACTTAACCCCTTCATGACCGTAGCGGTATTAACTGCTACGGTCATGAAGGGGTTAAGTGCACCCGCAACCTTCCGCAAGTCCTAAACTCACACCAAGGGCCAAATACCCCCCTCACCCATCCCCACTACCCACAATAAAGCGGGCACGGTGGGTTAACCCCTTCATTGCCTTAGCGGCTATCCGCTATGGTAATGAAGCAGCATTTCTGTATTTTTAATAATATTGAGCAGGAGCAGGGGGGGGTCCCTGAGCATTAATTTCTGGCTCAGGGAACCCCCTGCTCACTGTACAATATTATTAAAATACAGAAATGCTGCTTCTTTACCATAGCGCATAGCCGCTAAGGTAAAGAACGAGTGTTTATTTATACTGTATACTGTATGTGTTTTATTGATACTGTACATGTGCAGAGGGTCTCCAGAGCAGAACCGCACTGGTTTCAGGTCTGGGGACCCCCTGCTCCCCGAGATACAGGCCCCTTTAGGGGGTGCCGGTATCCCTCTGCTCTGCTTGGTTTACAGGCCGCGATCACGTGGTCGGGCCCTTTAAACCAAGCAGAGGGATACCGGCACCTCATAAAGGGGGCTGTATCTCGGGGAGCAGGGGGTCCCCAGACCTGAAACCAACGCGGTTCAGCTCCGGAGACCCCCTGCACATCTACACTATCAATAAAAATGTATTTAAAATAATTTTTAATGTGCGGATGTTTGCGCAGAGAGAGAGCAGCGGATCTCTCTCTGCTGCAAACACATCTCGCCCCCGCCGCCCATACAGTAGTATATTTATGTATGTGCATATACAGTACTGTATGTGTACAGTACTGTATGTTAGGGCTTATAGGGGTTGTTGTTATACAGTATATATATATACAGTATATATACTGCATTACAATTCATTATAGGGGACGGCTTCAAAGAGAACAGCTCGCAAGCGCCTCCATGTGTATTTACACGGCATTGCAGTATTGCAACCAGCCGGAATAAAATGCTTAAATCCCTGTCTGGAAAATAACGCAATACACTCCGGCAGAAAACGATCAGAGACCTGAATACACCCGGGTATACCCGAATTCGCGGGACTAGCCGAGCGAGAATAAAGTGTGTCGGTACTGTATATACGTCCATTTCTCATGCTGAAGAATCACAGCAGTTAAGTATACTCTAAACCAAGAGAGTGTATTCACACCGATGGAAAGGATGCTAATTGTTGATCTATTAGAGATTATTTAACATGAACATTTCTTTCTGTTCGAGAATACCTTCTATGTGCAAACACCGGGTACGGCAATGGGTTCCAATGTTGCACCCACATATGCCAACATCTACATGGTAAAGTTTGAAAACGTAATTGAAAAATAGGAAGATGGGATGCCGCTCAAACCATAATATCAAATAATATAAAGTAAGCCTGGTGCACGGGGAAAAAACTATGAATATAACAGAAGAAAGTGACAGAGGTCACAACAGTCCCCTATTAGTTGCACTCAAGGCAAAGTCAAGGTAAATACCATAAAGATTTAATATCCACAGTATGGACTAAAAGTCCCAGATGAAATAGAATAAATGCTTAGGGATACAATATCCACTGAAAGACTGATATGTCTGACATAAAAACATATAATCCAATTAAAAAAACCATATATGTCCACAGAGAATGTCTCATAGCCTAAAGTATAACAGTGACATCCACTGATAAAACCCCCAAAAATAAAAAAAAACTTTAATGAACCATAATAACGCCGAAAAACAAGTGACATAAAAATAAAACAGGGGCATTTTAACATTATACACATTGTTTTATTTTGATGTTACTTGCTTTTCGGCGTTATTATGGTTCATTAAAGTTTTTTTTATTTTTTTTATTTTCCTGGTTCCTCACCTGTTGAGCATTGCGCTAAATTATTTTCTGTTCCTTTTGTCTCCACCTGTAGTACAAATAGTGGATGCATCAAGAATATTATCATGCACCATTGGCCTTTATTACAGAGTGATCCCCTACTGGTCCCCATCTTCTCTGAGAAACCCTTCTTTTCTTATAAAAGAGGTAGAAACTTACGTGATCCTCTAGTTAAAGCAGACATAGGTGAGTCGCGTCCCAAACAGATCTTTTTTGGGGACACCAAGAGTAGGGTGTTCAAGGTATTTTGGCTGTAGTCAGTGTGGTAGCATCCAGGAAGGCTCTACTTTCCATCATCCATTTACGGGTCAATTATTTCAGATTAGGGATTTTTACACATTTTTGTCTAGACATGTTATCTATCTTATCTAATGCCCATGTGATCTGAAATATGTGGGAGAGACAACACAGTTAGTGAAGGATATGATTAGAGAACACAAGGCTGCCATCCGGAGATGTGATCCAGAAGCACCTGTGGCCCATCGGCGAGTCGCCAGGGCGGAGATACACAGAGGCTGTTACTATAGAAGGAATCAAGATGGATCAGGCTTTTGGGACCTTGGCCCAGAGAGGCATGAACAAGGAATTGGATCTCAGCTGCAACTTTTAATGCGCTATCTTTTAATCAGTTGCCTATTATTTAACCTGTTCCTGTTTTATGAGTTATGTACACCAGACCAGCCTCCTCTGTGATTTGCCTCATTTACCTGGAACTATGATGATTTTGTTGCCCTATATTTTGAGGGGTGTGGCTGGGCCTATTCTGGTCACTAGTGTCAGTCGTGCTGTAGTGTTCCTTCCTTCATATATGTTGTCTCTATCCACCTCTATCCCAAGACATTCCTACACTCATCAGGTTTTGGGATGTACACATATGTCAGTTGGTGCTCTCTTGACAATTTTCCTATAACTACATTAGTCTATGATTGGACCATGTTTCACACAATAGATTGGTTTTAACAATTTGTATTTATTGTATGCACTTATTTCATTCTAAGTAGTTCATCTGGACTACCTGCTTAACTGTGCAGTCCTATCCCCATGGTTGCATTGTTCTGTGTGGGGCTGGCATCATGACAACAGGAGGGTGACTCTGCATGTTGTCTGAAACCTACGGACATATCCAGTTGTGGTTTTGCTGGGGCCCACCCACTAAAGAGCTAGACTCAGCCCGTGTTACCCTGGACGACCAAGATCTGCACTGCGCAGGGGCGCACTATTGTCAGGAGCTCCCTCTCCCTTAGGAGTCCATACTGGGACATGTGCAGTAGGTAGAACGCTACGTGATACAATCAGCTGCTTTACATTCTTAAGATGACGGCTCCATCAGCTGGTGGTGATGAATTCTCCTAACGCCCTCTGATGATGTCACACTGTCAGCCCTTATCTACTCTGGATCACACAGACCTATTCATCAGCCCTATTCAGCAGGAGAAGAGAGTGACAGGCATTACAGTTGTTGCCAGAAGCTTTGTGGTTTGATTTTGAACTATATTGCTCATTAGCTGATGTTCTTCTGCTATTGCTGGATCATATTTCTTTAGCATTTACTGCTCATATGGACAACAGTTTGTTTTTGTTCTAGGGGCTCTGCTCACTATATTTGGGGGTACAGGGTTAAGGGAAGTAACTTATGTTCCTCTGGGACATGAGGGAACGGGCACGAGGAAGGGTTTTTCTCCCTGATACGTTGGCCTCCCCTTTTTTACCCTTTTCACCCCATTCCCCTTTCCCCCACCTACCCTAATTTTCCAACTCCCTTTCCCTGTGTCATGTCCCTGTGCTACCTATGATTTTAGGTCTTTGAGCTACATTTTCTTGCTTGTGTTGTATTTCTCCATGTGTATGTTTACCTTGTGCTTGCATTAAATATTTTTTCATTCTGCATTTATCCCGCTTTGAGATTTGTCTTTTAAGATAGTGAGTGCTGGAACAATTATTAATATTATGTTAATTGTTTAGGAGAAAATTGGGTCCCTCTTTTGTTCCTTGATTGCACCCGGCACACAGTTATTAGTTTTCTGATATTTAGAGTGCGGTCTATCATTGTTTTTTTTTAAACTTATAACTGTGCACCAAGTTATTAGTGATAACATAGATTTGCTGTTGGCTGGTATTACCAGACTCTGAAACAAGGTCTCACTGCTTCAGTGAGAACCTGAATAACAAACAACTGCAAGTAACAGCATGATTTCACAATAAGTACAAATGAGCACAAAGGGTTATATTGCCAACTATAGGACATATTCCAGAATTTAAATACAATAAGGAAGACTTTGAATCATACAGCACTTAGGTATATTTGAGAGATGTCATTCAGAAAATGTCATGAAGAAATGTGGGCAGATATTTTTCTGGCTACCTTGCAGGGAAAAACATACAAATGTAACAGACTTAATTGTTCCTTCTTATAACATAACATAACATATCATGTTATATCACCAAATATCCCATAGCATCTCAATTTGGGCTACCATAAGGTTAGTGAACAGTATCCAAGATTTAACATAGAAAAAGCCAATATATGAACATACTGTATGCTTGTAGAATGCTCCTCCCTTGCAGAGTTTTAGACTCCTCTTACAAAAGAACTAGGGCATATATTAAGCTGCAAAAGAGAACTATTTTAATAGAGTCACAGGTTCTATATATTTCTACTTAAACCTCCCTCCAAATAACATAAAGGGAGACACTGGTTATCAAAATGGAGCACAGCTGAGAGAATGACATATGAAAAATATATTTTCTGGTACAGTGGTGGTACCTGTCAGCTGGTTTAGCGCACACTGCTTGAACTTAAGAACAGAATAGCAAAGGTTGTGGGTTCTAATACTGTTGGGCCTAACACCAGTTGGGCCTAACACCATTCCTCACACGGAGCCTTAGACTTGTCAACTTAATGTACAGTAGTTATTATGAAAATCATTTTATGAAGTGTGGTATTAGACATTTAAATATTCTTTGCATATCTAATTTTCCTGGTATTTCAGATGTGCTCCTTTTTTAGCACGTGTCTCTCCCTACTGTATTTTTTTGGAGGGAGATTTGAGACTGATCCGTGGAAATTTGAAAGGAACTTGCCCATGCATTTTAGATTTTCATGACTATTTTTTGCCTATATCTACAGTAGATATAATTGCTTTTTTTTGCCCAAGAATCCTTTACAGTATTCTGAAATGAAAGATACCTCCAGCGTGTTCAGCTACTGTATATTTAAACAGCAATGTTTTGCAATTGCTATTTTAATAGCACATAGAGCTATTCTTAAGAGTTGAAAAGATATTTCTCCACATAGACAATTTATGTGGAGTAGGATCATCTTAAAGAGCATTTAAAGAACTGTCATATTCCTATAATGTTGAATACTCTTGGAAATGATGAAGTGGTGGTAAATATTTAAAAACAGCAGCACACCGTATTGATTTTCAATATAGCATATTAATATATTGACATAATTCTGACATGTATTGCAAAAAGTACTTAAGAGTCAGTATCTTCCAGCATTTCGGTCCCACCAAGACATTCCTTAGAGAGCCGACAGCCATATTAAATCCACCTTAAAAGCTCTCCAACATAGTGAGAAAAAAAGGAAACATTTATAATGAGAAATGTATCACTCATGCCCCTTATAAAAACAGGCTGCACATGCAAGTTAACTGCTAATACCAACAATGCGCTATGAAAATAGTAGATATAGTTGTAATTATAAGTCACACACATATGTGCTAGTTCATTATGAACAATTATGCAAAATAGTACAAATAGTAGTGCACAGCATCCATTTTTTATAGCACAGAGTTTAATTGAAGGAACAACATTTATCAGCAACGCACAAGCTGAGAAAGCTGCATCCATCAGAATGAAGTTCCGATAAATTGGATTTTTTTAAATGTCTCTGAATTGTTCAATGAGCTGTGTTACTGCACCAGAACCGCAGAAACAAGTGGCATTTGGATGGACATCCTCACTGCCATTAATTCTATGGACCACAGAGATTCTTAAGAAGAGATGGTCTGGAAATGAAAAGAAGCTATCAGATCATGCTATGGCAGCAACGTTTTACTATGTAAATATTATTAACAATTAAAAATCAGCCTAGGAGTGCACCAATAAAATGTACTTTCTTTTAGATGATTCACTGACCGTGTGTTCGTCATTCATCTATTTGGTATCTGTATCTTCAGTACGTTGGTCACACCTATTACCATCTCTCGGCAATTAGGCATCACCTACTAATTTAGGAATTATTTTCAATTGGAGTCTAGTGAGCAGTGTGATCTTTGTTGTGTTATATTGTTTAAATAATTTGGAAGATCTTCAAGGTTGAGTTTGGGAGGCCCCACCCTATATAAAAATCAGAAACTTTGTGAGTTTGGTCTTCAACATACATGTGTGTGGAAACATTTCATTCCACAATCAAAAG
Source organism: Ascaphus truei (assembly GCF_040206685.1). Taxonomy (NCBI): domain Eukaryota; kingdom Metazoa; phylum Chordata; class Amphibia; order Anura; family Ascaphidae; genus Ascaphus; species Ascaphus truei. The sequence continues at coordinate 220,747,591 of NC_134484.1, forward strand.
AAATCTCTGAGGACCTCAGAAAAGCAGTTATTGATGCTCATCAGTCTAGAAAGGGTTACAAAACCATTTCTAATGATTTGGGGTTCCACCAATCCACTGTCAGACAGTCTACAAATGGAGAAAGTTTAAGACCACAGTCCTTATACCCAGGTGCGGTCGTCATACCAAAATCTCTCCAAAAGCAAACTGGAAAATGATCCAGGAAGTAACAAAGAACCCCAGAGTAACATCCAAAAATCTGCATGCAACTCCCGCCTTGGCAATTGTATGTATTCAATACTCAACTATGAGAAAAAGACTGAACAAGAATTGTGTTTATGGAAGGATAGCCAAGAAGCAACCACTGCTCTCTTAAAGAATATTGCTGCCCATCTGAAGTTCACCAAAGTGTACATACTGTAGATGATCCACAAGACTTCTGGAACAATGTTCTCAGGACATACAAGTCAATGGTAGAACTTTTTGGACTCAATGAGAAACATTATATTTGGGCGAAAACCACACACTGCGTTCGAGCAAAATAACCCCCCTCCCAACTCTTAAGCATGGTGGTGGGAGTGTGATGGTTTTGGACTGCTTTTCTGCCTCAAGACCTGTATGACTTGCCATCATTTACACAACCATGAAATCTGCATTGTAAAAGAAGATTCTAGAGGAGAATATCAGGCCATCCGTCCGTGAGCTTAAGCTGAACAAAAAGTGGGTAACGCAGCAAGACAATGATCCTAAACATATAAGCGGATCTACAAAATAATGGCTGCAGAAGAAGAAATTCTGCATTTTAGAATGGCCTATTCAAAGTCCAGAACTAAACCCCATTGAAATGTTGTGGCAGGATCTGAAGCGAGCTGTCCATGTAATGAAGCAATCAAATGTCACTGAGTTGAAGCAGTTCTGTAAGGAGGAATGGACCAACATTTCTCAAAACCGATGTGAGAGATTGACCATTGACAGGAAGACATTGCTTCTCAAGGGGGTGAAAACAGAAAAGACTTGCGCTCATAAGTGGTCTGTGATATAAATAGTGACTTAGAAATAAGTTATACAATACAACCTGATAGGTGGGGTTTTGTGCTGCTGATCAGTGGGAATGGTTCAAACACCAAGCTACATAGAAACAAAAAGAGAACAGCGCAAAAAACCCATTGTGTAGTATATTAAATTAATTATTTATAATGTGAGGGTGAGTATTGCACGTACATCAAAAAAAAAGGGTTAATAGCAAGACATGTTAGGGACATGTTACCACTCGGCAGGCACAGCAGGATGCAGACACCAATTATTAGACGTCCTCCCTCAAGATGCTGGTATCCGGATTCAGAATATGCAGCTCAGCGTTGGGGAACCTTCCCGCGCCTTTACGGAGCTCTCAGCAGTTGTTCTCAGGGGTTGATCGCCACGTTTCTTCCTGGTTAGTCCACGTTGGCATGTGACGTCATCCGGCAGCGTCTCTCGGCCGGTCGCGTCTTTGATGCGTCACTCCTTAGCGATAAGCAATCGAGCGGTATAGCAAGTCCCGGACAAGTCCCACAATGAAACAAATGTTCAAGTATAAAGCCGCAATGGGGATATGAGTAAAAAATGAAGGAACGCGCCCTCTCCTACACGTTTCGTACTTCCGTACTTCGTCTGGGAATTGGTGTCTGCATCCTGCTGTGCCTGCCGAGTGGTAACATGTCCCTAACATGTCTTGCTATTAACCCTTTTTTTGATGTACGTGCAATACTCACCCTCACATTATAAATAATTATTTTAATATACTACACAATGGTTTTTTTGCGCTGTTCTCTTTTTGCTTCTCAAGGGGGTGCCAGAACGCTACTGAATCAAAAATGTCACCTACTTTTCACAAATGGATATTGAATGTTGAATCATTTGTGGATAAATACATGTTGAAAAAGTATCATGATTTTTTGTCATTTATTTCATCAAGTTATTTTTTATCTAATATTAGAGCTTACATTAAGATCTAATAACATTTTAGGTTTCAAATGTGTGAACATCCTAAAGGGTTCACAAACTGTTTGTCGGTACTGTACTATACAGGTGCGCCGACGAGTATTCTAAAACTTGCCTTAAACTTGCCTTGGAAAATCTGGGGCTATCACCAACAAGACCCAGGTACATGCTCGGTTCATGCTGGGTACATGCTGCAACATTTCATTGACATTTCTACGGAGACTAATGGCCCATCGGATTAACACAGTAGGGGTCCCTGCAGTCCCACTCAGTTTGAATGGGACTGCCAGGGACCACCACTGTTAATCCGATGGGCCATTAGTCTGTCTGCAGAAATGTTACTGAAATGTTGCAGCATGTACCCAGCATGTACCCAGCATGTACCCAGCATGTACCTGGGTCTTGTTGGTGATTGCCCCAGATTTGTTTTAGTACTCGTCGGCACTACAGTATATAGTAATAATTCCCATTCCGTTACAATTTGAAACTTATACTTTCTAATAATATTTCTGCTGTGAGGGCTATTTAACATATTAATAACAATAAAATGAAATGCCACTAAAGACCTGTAACATCTTCAATACATTTTTAATGCACAAACTTTTCAGTGTTTACAGTGTATGTACATTGAAAAAATATTTTTCACATGGATTGTATGGCTACATAACAGAATGAATTGTAATTATTAGAGATGGACAATGTGTCAAAATTTGGATCATGTTTCTTTTCCAATTTAAAAAAGTGAATATTTTATCATCCCACCCCCAATATCCCAATATTCTCTAATTTCTAAACATTGTTTTTATCATTTTTAATATTACATTTTTTTAAATGGCTAATTTTGCATTTTCTCGCATTATTTATGTATTTTTCTCCTTTGGTTTCATATTTTTAAATATCACCAATTTTCCTTTAGATCTTAGGGGGCAATGCACTAAGCTCAATGCTTTTGTGTCTGGATAAAATAAAAAACCACGTCCCATAAAAAGTGAGGCCGGAGACGTGATTCACTAAGGCCATGAGCCCATTTTCTAACATACGTGCTCAAAACAGCCACAGCGTACGTGTTGCTTTTTCCCCCCTGCTAGCGTTCTTAAACTTCACGTAAGCTAGCTGATAGAAAAAATAAGCCGCCTGTAACATTTTCATGGAGATTTGGCATCTCCATGCAAGGCTATTACATGCGCACGTACTCGAAATAAATACATTTTAATAATAGTGTACATGAGCAGGGGGTCTCTGTTGCTGAACCGCATTGGTTTCAGGTCCGGGGACCCCCTACTTCAAGAGATACAGGCCCCGTTATGGGGTGCCGGTATCCCCTGCACTTTGAAAACTTCCGCGTCACGTGACCGGGACATTTAAATTCTGCAGGGGATACCGGCACCCCATAACTGGGCCGGTATCTCCTGAAGTCGGGTTCAATGCGGTTCAGCTCTGGAGACCCCCTACACATCTACACTACTGTCAAAACACACATACACTGGCGGCCGCCTTTAGCCTCGTGTGGCCGTAGCGGCGCAACTCTGATAACCGCGGACAGATGCATTTTGGGGTTTTTTTTGGTCCGGAGAGTATTGCGTTATTTTAGCGCTCGTAATATTAGTATTTTATTAGCGCTGTCTACAATACTGCAATACCATCTAAAAACTCAGGGGGGCATTCGCGAGCTATTGTCTTCGAAGTCTAATACTTCAGCAGTTCAACCATACGTCAGTACACAGTCTGCGTGTGCGCGCGCAGTAATTGTAAATTTGCATATTTATACATGCATTTGCAGTGCTGTATGTCTCATTTGAAAATTGTTGAAACGCATAGGCGTGTACAGTACTGTAACAGTCTCATATTTCGGCATATACAGCGCTCTCCCCTCGCTCGCCCCCGCACACACACACAGGATAATTTACTGCTCTGCAGTATTTCAACTTCTTATCTTCTCTACAGTGCAGTACACCTCTCCCACACCATTCCTTTGAATGTGTGTCTTTCTGGTTTCAATCACATAACTGCTTGATAGCTGATGATTACTGCGCATGCGTCTGTAAGTTCACCACTGCTTGCTTGAGAAGTTCAAGAGTGAGTGACCAAAAAAAAAAATATATTTTTTTTTTCCTCATTTTTTATTTTTATTTTCTACACAAGCCTGCCTAAACCATCTTGATATTATGATATTCAATCTGTGCTGTAGCTTTTGACTGCGACACTGTGCGTTTGACTGCACATGGTTGATTTGTGTGCTTTTTGTGTATTTGGGGGTGTAGGGATTAAATTATTATGATGACCTGCCTTTTGAAAATATGCCATTTCTTTGAACTGCAGTACAGCTAATCCTTCATGCAGCTGTACCCTGTACCCCCCTCCCCCATGCACACACACAAGACTCGCTCAAGGATTTGAACCTCTTATCCACAGACACCTCTCCAGAGCCATTCCGTTTCTATAGCTTGCCATTGTGTTTTTAATCCGTCCCTAGCCGAGCATCACCTCTCTGCGCCTGCGTGCCTAGTTTTCTTATTGTTGGTTTAGAGTCACCTCTCTGTAATCCTCTTTGGAAAGGGAGCTAGCTGATGATTACTGCGCATGACTCACCCATCCACCCCCCCAACACTTTGAGGCTTTGTTTACGGTAACACTTTTGATAATCCCTTCTTGAATTTGATATGTAAATCTGATTTGCACAGCACTGTGAAATTGAGAGTTAAAGAAACCATTATCTGATTTATGTTGTTGATGCAGTAAATTACCACTTTTTGTAATTCTTTCTTTTTCATTGGTGTAGGTGTGGGGGGGGTTGTCAATGATTATGATTATCATGAATGTAAAGAAATATTTATTTTATTTTATCAGGAACAAAAAAAAACAAATATAAAAATAATCATGAATAATACAAAAGGCAGTCTTTATTCAGTTCTTCTGTCAGATGGAAATTGAGGTCCGGTGGATAATCATGAATAATGCACATTGATAATAATATTAATTAATAATATATAATATATAATAATATATATATAATAATATAATTTTTTCTGTCTTTATCTTCTTCCTCATTCTGTGTACAGTAGTTCATTGAGAGAGGGGAGGTTTTGTGTAAATCATGACTGCAGTTTAGATACTGTACACTTAACTGTACAAACAGTTCACAAACTTTACACGATACCCACCCTCTCCCCCAGTCCATCCTTTTTTTTCTTAAAAGACAAGAAAACAAAAAATTAGTGCAGTTATGTGCATACTGTATTATGGCATTGTGTGCTGTATAGTACTGTCAAACTAGTCTGTACTGGAACTACTGTATACTGTGACTACTGTTAAATACTTTGTAACCAGATGGCTGGTGCTGCTGTCTCTGGAAAGAAAAGAATTGAGCAGTTAGGTGCATACTGTATTATGGCATTGTGTACTGTATAGCTACTCCATATTGGACAACAGTATGCAGTTAGTACTGTCAAACTAGTCTATACTGGAACTACTGTATACTGTGACTAATAGGAAAGAAAAAATCTGTGCATACTTACCTGTATCATACTGTACTTACAATACTACAGTATAGTACTATACCATACTACCTTCCTGATGCTTGCCCATTACGCGCGATCACAATGGGCAACACTGTGGCAATATGGTAAATATATTTATTGCATCATTCCACGGTGAGTACATCATTCCAAAAACTCAGTATGACTTGCGCCAACTCATCCTTTTTGGAGGGTTTCACGATTTTTCGGATATGGTCTTTCAGCTGACGCCAGACCATTTCGATAGGATTGAAGTCTGGCGATCTGTCATTGGAGGGGGAAAAAAAGGACAATTAGTTAAAGAGATACAGTACACAGTAAAAACAGTGGGAAAAAATGAGACACGGTTACCGCACTTACTCCGCTGGCATCTTCACCCAGTTGATACCGCGCTCAAGGATATGCGCTGTTGACGCGGTGTGCTTCGGATCGTTGTCCTGGTAGAAACGGTGACCATTCGGGAACTCACGTGTGATGTATTGAAACTGCACACTAGTACATTACAGTACATAAGGCAAAAGCGTGTGACATACATTTTACTGTACCTTCAAAGATGACGATGCATCCTGGTCCACACCTAGACATGGCACCCCACACATGCATCTTCACTGGGTGTTTTGGACGCGGCTTCGTAGATATGCGACCTTTTTTGTGGAATGCAAAGGTGGCAAATCTCTCCAGCGAAACAGTAGACTCGTCTGTGAAGATGCAATCCTGGAAAGTTTCACCACTGTCGATCCATGCCTGGGCCTGGACCACGCTCTTGATTTTGTTAACGTCCCTTATCATAGGGTATGCTCTGTAATGACAAGTAATACATAATTTTAGAGGTACAGTACAGTTTCTTAAACAACACTTTACCTCCAGTACTGTCCAGTACTAAACTCACACGTCCATATTTCCATCCAATTCTGTGTCTCATCTTCTTTATGCTGGTCTCGGATACAGTGAGATTGTGATTTTGCAGCAGAGTGTATTTGACTCTTAATGCACTCTTCTCATTCTTCTCTTCACTTATTTTGTCGACCAGAAGAGTTGTCTCCCTACAATGTACAGAAAAACAACAATCCGGTAAGTTACAGTGCAGTAGGCCACAAGCACAGCACATCATTTGCAGTAAAAATAGTATACAATGAGATAGATCTACACAATGTATAGTTCTATTAAAATGCAGCAATATAAACAATGGATATACTGTAGTTATATAAATATACCGAAATAACTATAAAATTAGACAGATCTACTGTACTGTTGCGGCAGCTTTTATTCTAACAAAACACCGGTTTGTCCCTGGCTGGTTCCTGGAATGCCACGCTGTTCACCCGGAGCATGCTGCGTTCCCAGCCAGGGGTCATGCCCGGCTGATGTGCGGTTGATGTGTTAATTGATAATGGTTCAGGATATACTAGGCTGCAATGCTTCGCATGTCCGCCATATGGCATAAATTCATGAATTGTAATGCAGTATATATATATATATATATATATATATATATATATATGTATATATATATATATATATATATATATATATATATATACTGTATAACAACAACCCCTTTAACCCCTAACATACAGTACTGTACACATACAGTACTGTATACTGTATGCACATCAATGATACTATAGGCCGGCGGGGGCGAGATGTGTTTGCAGCAGAGAGAGAACCGCTGCTCTCTCTGCGTAAACATCGGCACATTAAAAATTATTTCAAATACATTTTTATTCATAGTGTAGATGTGCAGGGGGTCTCCGGAGCTGAACCGCTTTGGTTTCAGGTCCGGGGACCCCCTGCTTCCCGAGATACAGCCCCCTTTATGAGGTGCCGGTATCCCTCTGCATTTAAAAGTCCCGATCACGTGACCGCGGCACATAAACAAAGCAGAGGGATACCGGTACCCCCTAAAGGGGCCCGTATCTCGGGAAGCAGGGGGTCCCCAGACCTAAAACCACAGCGGTTCAGCTCCAGAGACCCTCTGCACATCTACAGTATGAATAAAACACATATATAAATAAACACTCATTTCTTACCTTTGCGGCTATGTGCTATGGTAACGAAGCAGCATGACTGTATTTGTAATAATATTGTACAATGAGCAAGGGGTTCCATGAGCCACAAATCAAAACTCAGGGGACCCCCTGCTCCTGCACAATATTATTAAAAATACAGAAATGCTTCTTCATTACCATAGCTGATAGCCGCTAAGGCAATGAAGGGGTTAACACACCGTGCCCGCTTTATTGTGGGTAGCGGGGGTGGATGAAGGGGGTATTTGGCCCTTGGTGGGAGTTTAGGACTGCAGGGGGGTTGCGGGTGCACTTAACCCCTTCACGGCCGTAGCAGTTAATACCGCTACGGTCATGAAGGGGTTAACCCCTCCCGCTACCCCCCTGCAAGCCCTAAACAACCATCGTTGGGGCTAATACCCCCTTCACCCACCCCAGCTACCCACAATAAAGAAAATTCACACACAGCAGCAGCACAAAAAATAAATAAATAAATCTAAATAAATAAATAAATACATGAATATAAATAAATACATTTAAAATACATTTTTATTCATATTGTAGATGTGCAGGGGGTCTCCGGAGCTGAACCGCGTTGGTTTCAGGTCCAGGGACCCCCTGCTCCCACGAGATACAAGCCCCTTTATGAGGTGCCGGTATCGCTCTGCATTTTAAGGTCCCGATCACGTGACCGCGGCATGTAAACCAAGCAGAGGGATACCGGTACCCCCTAAAGGGGCCTGTATCTTGGGAAGCAGGGGGTTCCCGGACCTAAAACCAAAGCGGTTCAGCTCCGGAGACCCCCTGCACATCTACATTATGAATAAAAATGTATTTTAAATGTATTTATTTATATTCATGTATTTATTTATTTATTTAGATTTATTTATTAATTGTGCTGCTGCTGTGTGTGATTTTTTTTTACTGTGGGTAGCGGGGGTGGGTGAAGGGGGTATTAGCCCCAACGGTGGTTGTTTAGGGCTTGCGGGGGGGTAATGGGTGCACTTAACCCCTTCACAACCGTAGCGGTATTAACTGCTACAGTCGTGAAGGGGTTAAGTGCACCCGCAACCCCCCCGCAAGTCCTAAACTCACACCAAGGGCCAAATACCCCCTTCACCCACCCCCGCTACCCACAATAAAAAAAATTCACGCACAGCAGCCCCACAATTAATAAATAAATCTAAATAAATAAATAAATACATGAATATAATTATATATATATATATATATATATATATATATATATATATATATATATATATATATATATATATATATTATTTACACACATGATGAACCAATATACAAATAAATGTAGAAGGGTTATCAAAACCATACTGTACTACAAATAACACTTCTCCATACAGACACACTACATTACAATGAATTTCCTTTAATAATCCTAACTGATCTTACAATCTAAATCATAAAATGCCAATGAAAAACCTCACATTCCAATCAATACATTGCATTTACATTGTATAAAGGATGCATAAAATCTATGCACCATATACATTCTGCAAATGAATGTTAACAATATCATTGCAAGCTAAATACAAATACAGTACAGTACCTCCAAACAAGTCAACTATTTTAACCAATCAAGTAAACAAAAATCAATTAGCAATCATTATTTACATCCCTAAACAATTGACAGTCCATCCCGAACAATGAAACAATTAACTAATTCACGCCTCGAGCAGAACAATTCACATGTGAAAAAATGTAAGTACCAACCAGAATACAAACTTTAAAACCAAGGCTAACCCTGAACACAAGCATACAATATCAACAATTACATCTTTCTAATTTTAAAATACTTTAAACTCAGAATAAATCATAGCAGCATAGACAAATTATTTTAAAACACATGAAAGAAAGCTTTTAAAACAACATCATTTCTTACCCTGTATGTGTATATCTCTCTAGACATATATACATACATACAGTGGCAAGAAATGATATACCACAACAACAAAAAAATACACATGTTAAAAAAGCTTTTAAAAAAATTAACAAGTTAAATAAAATACATTTCTTTAGTTCACTTACCATTACTTGGCCCCACCGACTCCCGTTGCGCAGCTTACTCACTAACCAATCCACCAGGCACAGGAACCCATAAAATAATAAACCATACAAAAAAAATAAACATTAAACTAAAAATCCAAATCAATCCACGGGTCTTCTAATTGTAATCCATCTTCATCTTCATCTGTATTCTTCTTTCTTCTATATTCTTCCGGGCGGGGTCTTCTTTCCATCTTCGGCCACGCCCTGGTCTTCTTTCTTCTCCAGAGGTCCTTCCTCCTCGGCGTCTGGCTTCAAAATGAGACGACATAGGCTTTTAAAGGCCTATGACATCACATTTTCGTCATATGGTTCCCACGGCCCTGATTGGCCATGATAGCACACGGTGGTTGATGGCACAACGAGGCCAGAAGCAGCTAACCAGCGTTGGATATCTGCAATTTGTTGTCCGCTCGTGTTCATCTCCTTAATTCTCATGCTGAGATCCTTTGAAATCTTTTTAACAGGCATTGCTGCGAGTAGAAAGAAATACAAACACAAGAATGTATATTCGATGTTTAGTCGATGTGTATTCAATGTGCAGTGAATCCACAAAATGGATGGTGTATTTATACGTTAATGACACACATTAGAGTACGCCCACTTTCAACACCTGTACCTCGTCGCCATGCATAAAAGGTTACACACCTTGCATAGCCCACCACTCGATGATCTTTATCTGAACTTGCCCTTGTCCAGATACTGCATTGTGCTATCTGCTTCCATGGATCAACCCCGATTCTACGGATGCAGGAAGCCACTCGCCTCTGCCGTGCCTGTCACACAGAAAAGCAAAGGGCGGCAGCCATTTCCAAGCCAAGGCCAAAGCGACAGGCTAAGGCTAATAAAGAAAACCTTCTGCTGACCCCAAAGGCTAAGGGTTTTAATACACGTAAGCCTTATAATGTCAAGAAGAAATACGGTGATGTACACTCAACGCAAAACAAATGGCAGCCAACCCATCGAACCCGAAGACCACTTCCTCCAATACGCTTTGACGACTCTGCCGCCGCTCTCCCGGAAATGTATAGCCCATCTTCGCCACTGCTCTTTCTCCATTACTCTTAGACGACTCTGCCGCTTCTCGCCCGGAAATCCACAGGTCACTTTCTCCATCCATCTTCGACGACGCTGTCGTTACTCTCCATGGAACCCCCTTACTCATCCTCCGTAGCACCCATCCACCCAGATGTCCATAGCACGCCATGCAGAAGAACCAGCTCGTTAGACCATGCTGAATGGGCTAAGTGTGGATATCCCCGGGAACTCTACTGTGCTGGTAAAGATAGATCTGCTTTTGGAGACCATGCTAAATATGGATCAACGGATGGAGAAGATGGATCGACGGATGGACGAGATAGAGACTGACATAGTGGGGATACATAATTTGCTCGGTGTTCATGCCCCTGTATCCCCGACGCCAGACTCAGGAGGGTGGCATGGATGTAATGAATGGGACCTTTGACCGCCTTCCAACACCAAGCGCACACCCTCCACCAAAAGAATTTGTGTACATGTATGCCGTTGAGGAGGAGGAACATGACAACCCCATCAAAACCACGCCAGGAGACAACACGGCGACCAAGACAGGAGGAAAGCTTCCTCCCAGACAACCTACCCTCATCCGCCACCACAAGCACACCCACTCACAGAAGAACACCCGCTCCCAGAACCCAACCTACATACGCTTGCATCGATATGGTGCCTGACATCATCCTGCGCGAGCTGCAACCGGCACTCAGGGAGTATAGGGTGATGAGTGCTGGTTTTCCCCAGAAGTATGCCATGTTAATTTTTAAGCACCACGTGTCCTTCTTGGTGTACTGCGTGTGGGTCTACAAAGTGAACTACGAAGGAAATCGCGAAAAAAGGGCGCTTCCTTAAAATTTAAGAAGGACTATTGTGGAGTAATTGCGGCGCTATTTTTCAATAACAGATCCTTTAATGAAAATCGTTCGAGACTTTAATAATGGCATTTTGTGCCATACAAGGCATCAGCCCTGGAAGGACAATCTGGTGGGGATCGCATTTGTGTGACTGTTCAACTGGTGTTTAATTTTTGTAAATGTTTTTGTAAATGTTTTGACTCTCTGTACTTTAATAAAGGAGAGGTTGCATTTTTTAAATTTTATGAATAAAGATTTTTTTTTAATAACACCATACTGTTGTGCTGTACATGTTTTGACTTTCTGTACTTTAATAAAGGAGATGTTGCGTGTTTTAACTTGTATTAATAAAGAATTATTTTTACTTACTGTACACAAGACCTCCACAATTCCAGTCCCCGACGGCCGCAAACAGGCTCGGTTTTCAAGGTTATCCTGAAAACTGGGCCTGTTTGCGACCCTCAAGGATTGGAGTTGTGCAGGCCTGACTGACTGTTGTGTAAACCATCCTACCGTAAATGTTTTGACTTTCTGTACTTTAATAAACGAGATGTTGCGTTTTTAAATTTTATGAATAAAGAATTTTTTTAATAATGTAACACCATTGCTGTACATGTGCTGTACTTTACTCTGTACTTTAATAAAGGAGATGTGTCGTTTTTTAAATTTTATGAATAAAGAATTTTTTTAAATAACAACATACTGTTGTGCTGACTGTAAACCATACTAACATAATACATGTAGAATAAATGCATACTTTTTATTTTTTCGGGTTTATTATACAGTATATATAAAAAAAGTATTGTATATGGTCTGAAAACATCAGCATACTGTTTCAGGTATTCTATCCTAATCAACAACGGCCACTAAACTGTAGACTCCGGTACGTGTTTTTTTTACTCGATTCAGCAATGTGCAGGCATTGTAACACAAAGCGATATGATCCATCGAAATCCCTCCAATTGCCGTTTTCTTTTCTGAGGGACAAAAAAAAAGTAAAAGATTTACTTTAATGGTCAGTCAGTCAGTCCCCTAAAGAAGTTCCCACAGTCAGTCCCACCAATAATTTTCTCGGGGGGCGTCTCCTGTTCCCATGCGCATGCGCCCACCGTCGATGTGATGAGACGCATATGCGTTTAAAGAAGGTTCCAATGCGCATGCGCCTAGCTTTTCACCAATTGTGCAGTATCTACTGTAGAAGCCGTTCAGCCAATGATATTGCTTACAGGAGAATCGCTTGACTTTTGAATCGCACTGATATTGATATTATCAAAATAAAAAAAATAGAATAAAAAACGGCAACATTACTCACCATAGACTTTCCCAATCAGCTGGCGCCGAGCCACTGCCAGTCACGTATTCTTAATCATACATGTCGTTGACAGGTGACAGCGGGAGTACTACACGTGTAGTCAGCTGATGAGGCTGGAAATCGCTTAGGTACATGCAAGCTTGCTCGAAACTGTACGTGAAATCCGGCTCAGGCTGCAGGTATCCGGGCGGGGACAGACAGCAAGGGTTGCCGGTCACCAGGTTTTCACTGACGGTCGGACCGTTATTGGAAGCTGTCACTGTCGCATTGCTTGCCAGCGACTGACGTTTCTTAGTTGGTTTTAACACAACCTTTCGCCTTTTGCCATCTCCATGATCATAGATACGGGAAAAACCCGGTGATACACCCAAATACCCTCCAATAACATCGGGATAAATACGAAAAACATGGATCGCTACATAACTTTTTCCTTATTGCACGCTTCCACACATGAGCATTTGGCGAAAATTTGTAAAAGTCATAGTTTTCGATAAAATACTGATAAATTTGAACAGCTGTTGCCATCTTATCATCTGTTGCATTAATCGCGGCCCATATTAAATAAGCGTACGTTCTGTCAGGTTTTTGGAACACGGACTGCAGTTGTGCACTCATGGCGGGACTCTCAGGATAATAACACCAGACCAGAAAGTGTGCTTGTCTTTTTTTAATATGAAAAGCCTAAATTGATACATTATTGTAACTTCTTCCTCCAGTCCCAAGGTCAATTTACAATGGACCACGGTGGTATTTTTTTAAACACCTGCAAGTCGACACATTACTGAAGCGCATGCGCATTACAATTCATGAATATCTGCCATCTGGCGGATATGCGAAGAATTGCAACCAATTAAATCCGAACCATTATCAATAAACACATCAACCGCGCATCAACCGCGGGTGTGAATGCAACATGAATGCGGTATAAATGCGGTCAGAATGCGGCATGAACCTAGTGAAGTGTGGTGAAGTGCGTGGCATTCGGACAAAAATCCCGGAAAAATTCGGAGATGTTGGAGAATAAAAGGGGCCGCGGCTGTATCAATAAACAATAATTCCTTACCTTAGCGGCTATCTGCAATGGTAATGAAGCTGCATTAATGTACATTTTAATAATAGTGTGCCGGAGCAGGGGGTCCCCTGAGCTGAACCGCATTGATTTCTGCCTCAGAGACCCCCTGCTTCCAGAGTTACAGGGCAAGGTATGGGGCATCGGTGCAAGTGTCGCCGCCATCTTTATAGCGTCCAAGACGAGACGGGGACATTATAAAGATGGTGGAAAAACTGGCACCGATGCCCCATACCTTGCCCTGTAACTCGGGAAGCAGGGGGTTTCTGAGGCAGAAATCAATGCGGTTCAGCTCAGGGGACCCCCTGCTCCCGCACACTATTAATAAAAATACATTAAAGCACCTTCATTCCGTAGCAGCTAACCGCTAAGGCAATGAAGGGGTTAAGGCACAATAGCATGTTTATTGGGGACAATTGCCCCCAATAAACATAGCGATATACAACACACATCCCCCCACCCCCAAACACATACAATACAGTAATGGGCAAAATAACTATTATCCACATATGGATAATAGATTATTTGCCCATTATTAAACACATAAATCAGCATAAATAAATTGTGTTCTACTTACCCCCTGCCAATGATGGGCATCCGGTCACCCACCCTGCCCCCATTCATTTGTACAGCGGGATATATACATATAACACCAATATACAAATAAATGGTTCAGGATTATATAAACATGTATACATAAAAACATCAAATCTGAATCTCAAAATTATCACGAAATAAAATTAATCCAGCAGCACTTTTAAAAATACATGATATGTCCTCTCCCAACAAACCAGCAGCTAGACAAATGTATATCAAATGTCACACAATTGCATTGAGTGTGTACATGATGCAATTAATCTGTGCATCATGTAACACTATGCAAAATCAATTTCAAAATAAAATACACTATGAACAATGTCCCCTAACCACCAATGCCATCCACAAAATCAAATAGAAACTAAGCAACATAAATACATTTACCATCAATCAATTAATCAATTTCCTAAACCAATTACAATACAATCCAAATCAATTATACAAATCACTATTCAATTCCTAAAGCCAAACCATTGCCAAATAAATTCTAAGTCAAAGTAACCACCATCATTCCAATCTAACTACCAGAAATCAACCATTAAAAATGACATGTTACTAAATACAAATTACATTACACACACCAATGTATAAACAAAGCTGCTAAATACATATGTAATACATGAAAAGAACATAAACATTAGCAAAACAATCAATTATTATCCCTGTATGTATATCCATATAGATAGATATACATAACATACAGGGGCAATAATAGAGCATAAAAAACAATGCATTTACATCCAAAAATCACATAGAATACACCCATTCTGTGTCCCTGAATGTATGTATATCCATAGGGACATAGATCAATTATGGGGCATTAAATGGAAAATAAAAAATAAAACACATGAATAAAAAATCAAAAAAACCTGTAAAAGTTAAAATAATAAACTTTTCTTTTGTTTACTTACCATTAGATGCCCACTCACCGAATTCCAGGGGACCCGGAAGCACTGGAACCAAATGTATCAACCCTTACTGCCTCTGTGGGCTCGTGCAACACCAGAACGTGGCAGGGCCAGCGTCGATCGTGGCCAAGAAAGCAATAGTCTGGGATGATTAACACAGCTTTAATAATCCTGGGCCACAAAATGTTCAGCTTTCAGGTGTTGCAGATATGTTGCAGATTTTAGCCTGTGGATCTGTTGCAATGGAGGCAGTAAATCTTACTACATCTGTATATCAAACCCTTTTTATCATTTATTAACCAGCTAGGCAGCTAGCCATCAATTTTCTATGGATAGATGGTAACTTGTGTGACTAAAGGGTTAATGTAACGATTTAAATAAGTATTGTGAAGCCTCATCAGCCACACCAGATTTTAAAAGCTAACACCCATCAATCAAATCATCTTTAATCGGGATTTTCACTGGTGCAATGATTATTGAAGTCGACACCCATCATTGTATCCATTTGCTATTTAAATAAATTCTCCTGTGCAGTGGTCGGTGAGGATAATATTCTCCTATGATCAAGTGTATGAGATTTCCATCAATCCTGATGTTAGAGAGGCAAGGGTTGAGAGAATGGATAACCACTGTGTTTTTGTGTTTTGAACTTTAGGGATGCCTCTTAAAAATAACTTTTAACATCATGGTTCATGTAATATTAAGCAATTATAGGTTTGTCTGGGTGAAACGTCAATTTAAGCATGACCTGACTTTGCACCAGGGGCAGTAAGTTACTGTATATCTATAAACTTTAGCTTTAAAAAAACATAAAAAATGAATTTCATGAAATATAATTGACAAAGGAGGCCATTTATTAAACTGTGAGTTTTGACCTTTAATATTTCCTATAGACAGAATGCAACTTTGTGGTACAAAAGTTTTCACATTATCATTTTTTAAATTGTATTAACAATTTTCAATAATGATAAACGTGTGTTATTACAATTGGAACTGTGCAA
Source organism: Ascaphus truei (assembly GCF_040206685.1). Classification (NCBI taxonomy): domain Eukaryota; kingdom Metazoa; phylum Chordata; class Amphibia; order Anura; family Ascaphidae; genus Ascaphus; species Ascaphus truei. The sequence continues at coordinate 220,763,917 of NC_134484.1, forward strand.
AATATTAGCATTTTGACTTTTGCAGCTGGTGAAAATAGATTTTAAAGCACATACAGTACAACAGTGTTTTCCCCTAGAAAAGTAATGTTCGGTTAATAATAACAAATATTTGCTTGATAATACTGTATTTGTAATTTTACAATGTGATCAGGTAAAAATCATTTTATTGTGTGGGGTTACAGTGGCCAGAAATTCCGTATTGTATATTTAAATGTCAATGAAACCTTATATTTTGTGTGATTAAGTACAGTATGCACCAGCATACATGTTTCTCAGTGTATTTCCAAAGTAGTTTAATTATTTCTTGACCTGAACCTCAATATACTGTATTGCAGTCATTTCAATTTCCAGACAGCACCTTAAAAATATACCATAAAATGAATTCACAAACACCCTTGAAGCCATACAATTATTTTGAACTACTTTGTTCTTGGCTATTCTATGGCTTTCATTCTGCAAAAGCAAGGCTATTCCTTTAGGGTGCTTATTATTCCACTTTGTCACTTACAGTTTTAGTCTGAATATTGTAAAACTGTTATATGAAAGCTCATTTACAGTCTTTTAGCCATAGATAATCAGAGCACTATATAATTAAATGCAAAGTCATGCTATAAGGCAGTAGACTAGAACATTTCATTAAGATTCATGATTAGAACAAGAGCATTTACAGAGCTGTAAAGGTTACATAAATTTAACCCAAGCTTAAGATAAATGTTATGGAAACAATGTCATTCAGAATTAAAGAAAACACTGATTCTTCCCAATTATACCACCATTTACTTCACATTTTTCATTATCCTAGTTGTTCATGGGAAACTGTGCCTCTTATGCAGTATTTTAAAATGTTTCTTCATGCTGCTTTAACACAGCTTTCCTCAGCTTGTACAAGGAAGTAAAAGACATCTCTATCATATTACTGCTTAGTTACGTCAGACTTACAGTATTTATTAGCAAGTGTTTCCCTGAACATATGTCAGAAACTATTTGGCGTTTGTCATATATTTTTTATTCTTTTTTTTTTTAAGCAACCACTTGGGAAAACAAGTCAAACTACATAAATAAAATCAGTTAAAGCACACTGAGAACACCATTAGGTGCCCCATAAACTCATGTTAAACTTTTATTTTTTTATTGTTCAGACATAAATTACCATCTCTGTGTATGTTCAATATTTTTATATTGATCTTCCAATGCTGTGAAATAGCCTTAGAAAATCAATGCATCCTCTTCAAAATCTTTGTATACACTACTTCAGTCTTTGTAATGTATGTTACAGAGGAGAGGTTTATGGAATTCCTAATAGTTTTTATGCAATTAATTTTCATTGCATATTTCATGCTTTTTGAATGTAAAACGTGTTTAAATTGTGACTAACTGAAGTGCACATTATTTGTTGTTGATATTAAATTATGTGACGGCCATGGTGGTATAATTATTATTATTGAAAACCAATATGGGTAATACATTTACTATGGTACATGGCATACTTCTTCCAATTACGTTTTCATTTTTTTTTTCATCAAGGTTTAGGTATATAAAAATGTGATTGCTTTAATTAATCAATATTTCCTGCTTTCCACGTACTGCAACTCCTTTAAAATGTATTAACGTCATATTGTACAATTTTTTCACTGAAACATGACTCTAATTTCATATATTTAAACATTTTATATTGGATATATCAAAAGTCTTAATGTTTGGGAATATGAATATATATAGTAGACCATGTGACAGAGGCTTGGGGAATAACGGAAATGACGTCATTGAAAGCCTGTCACATGGTACTAGAACCAATCAGAGTAGGGATAGACTTCCCACGCTCTGATTGGCTATCGTACCATGTGAGGCCGGCCATGTTTCTTTTAATGACGTCATCTTAAAGGCAATTGAAGCAAAGCCATTCTGATTGGCTGTGCTTTCATTGCCTTTAAGTGACGTCATCATTTTTTTTTTATCAGCCAAAACACATGGTTTTCATGGCCCAATCAGGGCCGTGAAAACCATGACACAAATGTGACGTCATAGGCCTTTAAAAGCCTATGTCGTCTCATTTTGAAGCCAGATGCCGAGGAGGAAGGACCTCCGGCGAAGAAAGAAGACCAGGGCGTGGCAGCAGACGGGAAGAAGACCCCGGAAGAAGATAGAAGAAACAAGAATACAGATGAAGATGGATTAGAAGTAGAAGACCCCTGGATTATCGTGTTTTATTATTTTAATGTTTATTATTTTCTGGTTTATTATTTTATGGGTTCCTGTTCGTGGATTGGTTCATGAGTAAGCTGTTCAACGGGAGTCGATGAGTGGGTCAAGTAATGGTAAGTGAACTAAAGAAATGTATTTAATGTAACTGTGTTTTTTGTTGCTTTTTACATGTGTTGTTTTTTTTTATTGTACATAATTTCTTGCCACTGTATGTATGTATGTATGTCTAGAGAGATACAGGGTAAGAAATGATAGTGTTTTAAAAGCTTGCTTTGCACTATTTTAAATGATTGTGGCTATGCTGCTATGCATAGATGTGTGTTCAATGTATTTTATAATTAGATAGATGTAATTTTTGGGCTTCTATGCTGTACTTTAGGTCATGGTTTGGCTTGCTTTTGTATATTGTAATTTTTGGTGTCCTATTTTGTATGATGGTAACTTGTTCTCTTTAACGGTTGCTATAGTTAATTGTGTAATTGGTATGGATGCTATTTTAATTGTTTATGGGTTGTAATTAATGTATGCTAATTGATTGATGGTGACTTTATTGGATTACATTGTATAGTTCTTTTGATGTAATGCTATTTTATTTGGAATATTGTATTGTTAACATTGATTTGCAGCGTCTACATGTAGCTTACATTTTATGCAGCATGTATACAATGTAAATGCAATGTTTTAAGTGGCATTTGAGGCTTTGGATTGGCATTTGATGCTTTAGAATGGATGATTACATTTGATTTGTTTAGGAAATTGCATTGTATTTCATTGAGGATGTTATGGATAAGTGGTATTTTTATTGGAGCATGTTTTTGTGAACCCTGACACATGTATTTGTATATTGGTTCATCATGTGTGTATATATATATGTATAGCATTTTGCTAGCCACAGAACGGTATCATCTATTTATTTTTTGACTATATATATATATATATATATATATATATATATATATATAAAATCAAAAAATAAATAGATGATACCGTTCTGTGGCTAGCAAAATGCTTTAATTTGTGCGAGCTTTCGAGATACACTGATCTCTTCTTCTGGCGATGTTACAATGAATGAAGCAAGCAAAAGGTATACTTAAAAACAGTGTCTCTTGGAATGTTATCTGTGTGTTATCTGTGCTAGTCCTTCCCCCGGTGTGGATGTGTTTTATGGCTAGAGGTGTCAAAAGGCTCCTGAAAGCAAGTGATGTAAGAGTGTGTGTGTGTATCTGTGTGAATATAAATGAATGGAGAGCCCACAGTATATACAGTGCTTTACAAAAGGTGTGTGGGAAGTGGGAGTGGATATAAATGGTGTGGGTAGGTGTGGAAATGTGGGAGATTGTAGCACAACAAAAAGTATGTGTGGATACTATGTGGTCCCTATAGGTGTATAGGGATGGAAAACAAGGAGTATTAGTATGTGTAAGAGACAGCTGTCTGTGCATACATATAGCACAGTATGTACAGACATGGCCTATAGCGCTCATGGGAAGAAAGTTCACTTGTGTCAGTAATGACTCATAAAATTTCGATCTCTGTTTAGGCCACCGCTAAGTGTCCCGAACAGTTGCATAAATTTGTATTCATGCAACCATCTCTCTTTCGGTGTTTTAAGATTACCTTTGAGTATGGCAACCCTCAGATCGTTCATCTTATGGCCAGAGTCAGAGAAATGTTCGCCGACAGGACTGTCTCTTGTTCCGCGAATGATGCTGTGGCGATGCAGGTTCATTCTCTTGTTTAGCCCCTGCCCTGTCTCACCTATGTAGTAGCAGCCCCCTGGGCATTTCATGCACATGATGAGGTACACGACATTGCTGGAGGAACAGGTGAACCTTCCTCTGATTTTGTATTCCCGATTCCTGTGTGGTATTTGTATTGTGTCCGCTGTGTAGAGCATTACGCAGGTTTTGCATCTTGGGTCCTGGCATGGTTTCGTCCCGCATTCAGTTGTACTGCTGAATACTTTACTCCTCACCATAATATTCTTGAGATTATGGGGTTGTCTGAATGATAATAAGGGTGCTTCAGGGAAGACCTGTTGCAGTCTTGTATCTTCCTGGAGGATGGGTTGTAGTTTCCTGGCGATCTTGCGTAGGGCTCCTAGGTGTGGGTTATATGTGACCACCAAAGGTACCCTGTCGCTTGTCTCCTTCTGTTTGTATTCAAGGAGATCACATCTTGGTATTCTGGTGGCTTTGTGAATTTGCAGGTCTACAATTCTGTGGTTATATCCATGATTTATAAAATCTGATCTCAAGGCTTTAATCCGCTGGTCTTATGCTCCGACACAACAGACAGAGACCAGCGGATTAAAGCCTTGAGATCAGATTTTATAAACCATGGTGGGAAGGAACAACTAACTTTAGGGTGGTCCTGCCCTTTAGTACACCCAGAAGATGGGCACCCCGTTGTCCCAGCTACAACAGGATGTACCACCCATGCTGTCATTCAAGTGCAACACCAAAGGTAAGGGGGAAAACCCCATACCAATTACTGGCAACCTGATTGTACCAGGGTGTACTGCCAGCCCACTGGGTAGAATAGTATCAAAGGGGTACCCTGCTACTCTCTCCCTCTGGTGGATTCCCAACGACCACGCTTGGGTCCTAAATTTTTGGGTACCATCGTCTGATGAAACCTGAACAAAACAATATAACATTTCACATGATCATCACACTAATATGCATGATATACATTTCAATGAATACAGTTTTCTGCGAAATACAAGATTGAGAAAGAGACCACTGAGTCTCCACTAGTGCTCAAACCACAGCACCCAAATAAAGTCAATGCAATTCACATAATCTTGAAAGAGAAAAAGAGCTATGTGATCACAATCAGTAAGTGAGGATATACTGGTCATTCAATAAACTTGATGGTGGTAGCAGTATCTTCTGTACCCCTATTGTACAAGTGGACAACTAATTGCTGTCAGTAATCATAGAATCATTTCATGCAAGGACAAACCACAGTAATGAATAAATCTTGATAATGAAGGTTGTACTCATAGTATGTAACCATCTGCCAGCTCTTTGTAACGTGCATCTCCTGTGGCAGTAAGTCTAGATAAAGAGTTTCATGTTGATCCAGATGGACGCAGGGAACCAGGAAAGCACAGGAACAAAAAGCGGGGACCAAACGATAATATGCCGTAGACAAGATTTTTAATCCATGAATGTTGCACACATGACCATAAAGATGAGGACAAAGTGTCTCTGTGAAATACAGCACATCAGGTATTTGCATAAACACATACAAAATGGCTGTAATATTAACATAGGTTCCTCCAACATGGAGAACCTTCTCATAGTACTATGAGTAATAGTGCTTAGATCAGGCTTTTGCACTAACGCGCCTGACTCATCAGTTACTGTAATGGAGAACACCGTTTTAGGATTCCGTTCTGAAATGTACTGCACCCTGTCCATATACACTGATCGCCCTACCTTCCAAACTTGCACTAAATACACTATCCTCTCATGTATGTTGTGAAAGGTACTTCGGTTAGGCTGTAGTAGGTAAGCTTTTACAGCTTCCACTAACCATTGTTCCTGGGTGGCGTCAATTTCCCATATTAACGGCTCAGGGACATATGGATACTCGAACCCATGAGAGCTCCGGTACTTTTGTACTATATGCCACTCAGCGCAGCTAATCTTAGTGAGCCGGCGACCTTCAGCCTTACCTGTCTGAACACAGTACAATGGTTCTTGAACCAGAGGTACATAATTTTCAGAAACATTACCTGTAGGCTGCTTCTTGTTAGGAACCGCGAGCCACGCAGACTCACGCGCACTCCGTGCGCCCATCGTCGGCTTCCCGCAGGTCCGCATTCCCTCGCGCGCCTCCTCTCGCATGCGTGGGGCTCCCCCCACTGGAGCAGCATCCTCCACTTACCCGACGCGCATGCGCATACCCCTCATCGCAAGATTGGATGTTGGATGGCGTTTCGCATCATCAGTGCGTGGCGTGCATGCAAGACGCACCTGAGCTGCGTGTCACACAGGAGACATCAACTTTCATCTGTTTCACCTGCCAGGTATCTTGCAGCCTATCAAGCTTCCACGGAGGTCGCACCCCAACTCCAGCCCCCACGGGGATTGGCTAATCTGGCCTATATATGCTCAGCTGTGCCACTGGCACTTTGGCTTAGCATAGATTCACGTTACTCTGTATTTGCCTCTGCTACCCTGCCTTGTTCCTGTCCTGTTGCTTTATTCCTAGTTCTGATCTCCTTTGTACCAACCCGGCTTGCCTTTGGACCTCCCGCATCTCTGGAATACTGACCTCGGCTCCCTCTGACTCTCCGCTCTTCTCCAATACTGACCACGGCTTTGAACTTTGACTTTTCTCCTCTCTCCAACCCTGACCTTGGCAATGGAACCTTCTACACTCTGGACCTCTCCTACACTGAACCCAGCAAGTATAATTACTACCCTGACATCTCCACCCCAGACCCAGCTATCAAGACTAACCTACACTCCAGACGTGGCCCCCGTGTCTGTGGCTGGTATTACCTATTCCCATCTCAGTACCAGGGTCTCGTCCAGTTTGTGGTGAGCACAGCTTTACAGTATGCTCATCCCCACAAACATAGACCCCGCTGAGGTGGGAGATATGGTGGCATCTCATGCCACTATGTTCTACAAACTTGAGAAATACTTAGAACAGCCTCATGGGATGGGGAACGGGGAGTTGGGCACAGCATGGGGAAGTGCGGGAATGCTGCGGGGACTGCTGCAGGGGGAGTACGTGACTGCTGGGGGATCGCTGGGGCTAGTACGGTGGCTGCTGGGGATCGTGTAGGGCTGCCGGCCCCTCACACCACCTCCTCCCTCCTCCCGATCGGGTGCGCGGCGGCCATTTTTTAAAAATTAGAGCGACCCCGGTTATAGCAGTTGCCTTAGCAGGGCCAGACCAAATGATTTCGAGGGCCTTATACGTCCCTCGGGCCTGACGTTCCCCACCCCTGCCTTAGAGTGTCGTCAGTTTCTCAACCAGTGCTTTATCCAGTTTGAGATGACTCCCTGTCGGTTCCTTACACCAAGATCCAAAGTAGCCTATATTGTGTTGTTGCTCACAGGTGATGCCTTAGCCTGGGCCTCTCCCATCTGGGAGCAGCAAATGGAGCTCACGCAGGATATTGGGCGATTCACTAAGGAGTTCAGACATGTCTTTGACACCCTGGGTCATAAAATGACTGCTGCTTCCTCTCTTTTTAACACCACACAGGGAAATTGTCCAGTCGCCAGGTATGCCTTGCAATTCCGGACAGTCGCTTCGGAGACAGGATGGAACGACGAGGCTCTCTATTCAGCTTTTTGGAAGGGACTCTCTGAACAACTGAAAGATGAGCTCACCATGTATGAGCGTCTAGCTGACCTAGAAGAGCTTATTGTGATCTCCAGAGGAGTGGACCAACGCCTACAGGAGAGGAGATCCGAGCGTTCGCGCCTCCGTCAGGTAACCACCTTGTCTCCACTTCTTCATTCCTCCTTTCCAAAGGTTCCCGTTGGTGATGTCCCAGAACCCATGCAACTAGGGGGCAACAAGCTGTCACCTTCTGAGAAACAGCATCGTCGAGCCTCCAGTCTCTGCCTCTACTGCGGAAATGCAGGCCATCTGGCCCTGCGCTGCCCTCTCAAGTCGGGAAACTCCGACTCCCACTGAGGTCCAGAGGAGTCTCCTTGGGAACGCTCTCTAACTCCTCTATTTCCATGGAACCTTTACCTAGCAGAATCTTGATTCCAGTGTCACTTTTGGCCCCAGACCTCTCGGTCGCTGCCTCAGCGTTCATCAACTCCGGTTCCGGAAGGAATTTCATAGACCAAGAATTTGCTAGAAGGAATAACATCCCAATGGAGAGGAAGAAAACCCCAGAGGGATTAGAGGCCATTGACCGACGCCCACTACAACCGGCCTTCATCATTCTTCAAACCACCAAATTGTTCCTTCGGTTCGAGCAGACTCACGAGGAGAAGATCTCGCATGTTAGGAAGTATTACAGAACTTAAGTTATGAGTCCATTTAGATATGAAAAGCCGTTTTTAAATGTCCTTTGGGGGAGGAGTTTTACTCTGGGGTAAGACTTTCAATCTCACCACTGATTTACGACAAGGAGGCATTATGTCTCCAGGGAAGTAGGCTTGGCTAGATATGCTAAGTGGCTGAAATGCAAAGTTGGCACATGCTTTGTCACTTTTCTGAAGCCAGGTTCCCAGGAGTTAGCCACCTGGCAAAACGTGTGCGTGGCCAGGGATAAAATTCCCATGCAGTGATTCGCTGCAGACCGACGGATGGACTTTTGGGAGTTTTTAAAAGGTCATGCAGTCCGTCAGATTCATCTCAGCTTTACCAAGATACGTCCAAGCTACAGCATCAGCGGGTCAGGAGTGTGAGTGATCAGTGATTCTGGAGTGGGGGCACTCATCCAAGAGTGCGGGTCATCCGGGCAAAAAAAAGAACTACAGATCGTATTACACGGACCTTCTGGTGGCCCAACATGAGAGGACACATCAACGAATTCGTCAAAGCTTGCAATACATGTGCCCATAACAAGATCACTCGTAGCAAGCCCCAGGGACTCCTCCTTCCCCTTCCCATCCCTGATCGTCCCTGACACCATGGACTTCATGGTGTTCATGCCCATTTCCAAGGGCATGAACACCATCCTGGTGATCATTGATCGCTTCTCCAAACAGGCACATTTCGTTCCACTCAAAGGCCTACCGAATTCTCCGACTTTGGCGGACAACTTTGCTAAAGATGTCTTCCGCTTCCAAGGAATTCCCTTGACCATCGTCTCTGACCGGGGATCCCAGTTCGTCTTCAATGTTGGATGTCCTCCTGCATAGCTTAAACTGTGGAGGAGGTACATTGATGATATTATTATTGTATGGGAGGGAAGTGAAGAGTCCTATCTTAATGTTGTCTCTGTCCTGAATCTTAATGAATTTAATCTTAAATTCAGTGGTGAGAATAGTACCATTAGGATTCATTTTCTTGACTTAGAGATATTAATAGAATCAAATACTATTCAGACCAAAACCCATTTCAAAGCCACAAATGTAAACTCCTATTTAGACCCTTTTACTTGCCATGATCAAAGATGGGTCCAAAATATCCCGTACAACCAATTTTTAAGAATAAAAATGAATAACTCACAAACACAAGATTTTAACAAACAATCTTTATTACTTAAAAAGAGATTTCTTGGTAACAGATATGATGAGGGTCTAATTGATTCCTCATTAGAAAAGACCAAAAAATCAAGCATGAGTCCTTGCTTAAATATCATAAAAAGTGGGATAGTAAGAAAGAGGACAACATACCCCCCTTCATTACACAATTCAGTGGGGACCATGGTTTCATTAGGAATGTGTTACGTAAACACTGGAGTGTATTGAAAATGGATCCCATATTGGGACCAAAATTAAAATCCCAACCAGGTATCGTGTTCAAACGAGCACCAAATTTGAAAAGAATATTGGCTCCGAGCCAAGTTGTTAAAAAGAATAATAACTCTGGTGATATCAAAACACGTTTAGGAGTTGTAGGAACATATAAATGTGGTAAATGCAAAGCATGTAATCATGTCACCACAGATAAATTCATCACGTCTTTTGCAACTAATCAAACCTATAAGATCAAGAGTATTATTAATTGTTTAACCACACATGTTGTTTACGTCTTGCAGTGTAGCTGCAATATGCAGTATATTGGCACGACAAAGAGACCTTTTAAAACACTGATGCTAGAACATTTGAGAAATGTTAAAAACATACCCAAAATTCTAGCGAAAGGCATGCCTTTAACACCTTTACTTAAGCACTTTAAAGACATTCACAACAGTGATCCTAGCTGTATAAGATTTAAGGGATTAGAATGTGTTCCTTATAACATTAGACAAGGTAACAGAGATCTCAATCTGTAAAAAAAAGAACAATATTGGAGCTTCACATTCCAATCAAGGTATCTGACTGGTTTCAATGAATTAATAGAACTTACCCCATTTTTAAGATAAAATATGTATATACATAATGGTTCTGCTTTTGAGGTATCAAGCTTTTTTATTAATGTCCATTGTTTATGCTTATATACGTGTTTCACGATGTCTGTATACTTATACAATGCATAGTTTGAATTTAATAGGCCCCAATTCACAGCCTTTTATGTAAATACGTGTGAGTGACTCTGTGCGTAAACTCCTGACGAAGCACGTAGTGCGAAATGCGTAGAGGTTGCGACAGCTCACTCTGCGCGTATGCTGTGAGGCTGAGGCAGCACTTCCAGGAAGTCCGTGCGGTGGTAACATCTCTGCGGTGGCGTGGTCCGGACCCCCTTATGCTTACCAGCTGACCCGTTCGGCACTTCAGTGTAAGTTTCCGCCTCCCCCTTTCAGACCCAGACCATTGTTCAGCCTTGCTACTAGCATCATCCTGTTACTATTAACCATGATTTTTGAGGATTTAGGTCTTTTTATTTATCTGTAAATGTAGTGTTTAGATCTAGTCTTTTAGATAGATCTACTTATGTTTTTATGTGGTCATTCTACATTATTCAATTGATTAAGTGTGTGTTTGTATACTGAGGTGGGGTTGGATCCCCTCAGTTGATGCTCCTTTTTCATGAATTCTGTTTTTAATAAATATATATATATTCACTATTTCTAATCCCTGGTGCGCATTGTGTGCATTCTTTTTACCATCCCTGATCGTCCCTGGAACCATTGACTTCATTGTGGAGCTGCCCGTTTCCAAGGGCATGAACACCATCCTAGTGATCATTGATCGCTTCTCCAAATAGGCACATTTCGTTCCACTCAAAGGCCTACCGAATTCTCCCACTTTGGTGGGCAACTTTGCTAAAGATGTCTTCCGCCTCCAAGGAATTCCCTTGACCATCGTCTCTGACCGGGAATCCCAGTTCGTCTCCAAATTCTGGCGGGCATTCTCTAAGAGGTTGGGTATTTCTCTACATTTTTCCTCTGGGTACCACCTTCAATCCAACGGCCAAACAGAGAGGACCAACCAGTCTTTAGAGCAGTATCTCCGCTGCTTTATCACCGACACCAAAGACAATTGGAAAGAGCTCCTTCCCTGGGCTGAGTTTGCTCATAACTCCTCACAAAATGAATCTACCCAAGAGTCCCCCTTCTTCGTGAACTACGGATTCCACACGGCATGTTTACTCATCACTTCCTCTTCTTCGGGAGTCCCGGCAGCGGACAACCAGATTCAAGCCATACAGTCCTCATGGACAAAGATTCAGGAAAACCTTGGGATGTCTATAACAAAAATAGGTTTTATAAGCGCATTAATAAGGCAGAATGCTCGGCTGGTTAACCCTATTTCGTATTGGGGATGAAGAGGTTAATTTTATATGCACTACGCATGTACTATTTTCCCCTCTGTACCTTATTGTCCCCGTTTTGCAGGATTGTATAGGCTTGCGGTAATGTATTGCATTGTATACCTGCATTTCTGGTTTTTGGACACAAGATGCCGCTGCGCGAAAGTGCCTTTCTGGTTGCAGTTTTAAAAGTACAGGCAGGATACATTTTTTCTACTTGCCTTTGTAATACATCCAGGGACCCAGGGGGATATGCACTAAGCTGTGATAAGTCATTTTAAGAACGCAAATTGCTCTTAGAACGTGATGTTCCGCTGAGTGCGATTCACAGAGCAGTGCTAACAGACACTTTGCGCTCTAAAACTTACTTTTTTGAAGAAATTTTTCAAAGTCCAACTTTGCTCGTACGATCAGCTGTTTGCGCTGAATTCTGCCCTTCTGCGGGATTCACTAAACTACGCAAACTTATCGTAACTTGAAATTTGCGCTGACCAAAGCTCACCAGCTAAAGGCAGGTGATATAAAAGCAGGACTTAGAAAAATTTCTTTGTTTACATTTTGCAGGCGCAACACCCATACAACAGGCCGGCGGGTGTCCCAGGCTGACCCCACGGGGGTCCCCGGTTGACCATGTGGGATCCCTGAGGGAGGTCGGGGGTCCTGCAGGTGTCCCCGGCTGACCAAGTGGAGGTCCCTGCGGGAGTCCCGGGGTCCCCGCGGGCCTACGGTACCAATGTTGTGCCTCCAAAAAAATAAACAATATTTCTAACTAAATACACCCTCCTCCCCCCAACCCCTAACACATACAATACAGTAATGGGCAAACATACTATTATCCACATATGGATAATAATGCTTTTGCCCATTTTAAATACATGAATCACAATAAATACATATTACACTTACCTTTTCAAGGCATCCACAATGAAGGCCATCCTCATCTTCATCCTGCCAATGTCCCTCCGGTGCTGCAAAACATACAGAAGAATAAAAATAGCCAATGTAATGTCCCCTAACCCCTTAATCACCTTAGCGGTCATTAACCACTATAGTCATTAAGGGGTTAACCCACCCTCACCCACCACTCGGGAGGCCTATTCCCTCTACCCCACTACCCACCCCGTGAGTCCTAACTACCCACTACCCACAGGGATGCCTACCAAGCCTGGCTTGGGGACAATACCCACTTCCCCCACCCCCGTTAACCACAATAAACAGCACTATATTTAATAAATCATACATAACCCACGGGAGTTCCCGGTGGTGCTGACGGGTGTCCATAAGCCTCACAGTGGCCCAGCAAAAGGTTTCAAACAGGGTCTGGAGGCCTACAGGTGGTCCCCACCAGGCGCCGTGGTCCATCGGGTGGTCTCCGCGGGTCACTGTGGGCCCCAAATGGGGACTCCATGGGTAGGCCCGTGGGGTGTCTGGGGGGCCCCGGGTCAGACCCACAGGTGTCTGAGGTCCTTGTGTGGTTCCCATGGGGGTCTGGGGGCCCTCGGGTGTTCCCTATGGGTTAACGGTGGCCCCATATCTGTGGAAGGAGTGAAAGGAAGTGGAAGGAAGGAGTGGCCCCACATATGGAAGGAGTACCTTCCATGTGAATTGTGGAATCAACCATAAGATCAATGAGTGCATTTATACAGAGTGCCTCTTGACTACTGAGTTCGGGGATCGCCTCAGAGATTTTTTCAGATTGTATAAGAGAAAAAGCGCTTCAAAGTTAATTTACGTATAAAACTATTCAAATCAACAAAGAGATCAAACGCTCTGGGCTTAGACTTAGGGGCAAAATGCAACCCCTTGCTCAATAGTAACAATTGACACTGCGTCAAAATATGTGTAGAGAGATTATAAATGCTACTAGGTTCCGGAATATCCTTTATGGATCTGATCTTTTTTTGCTGTATATATCTCCCTCCTCGAGATCCTCTGATCCTCTTTTTAACCCCCTTGAAGGATGGGGTGTGGAATTATATTTTTGTTCCCAAAGTGGATACATTTTCTCCGCTCTTTGTGCTTGATATAAACGGCTCTGCTCTAAAAAAGAAGGAGAGGAGGATGACAGAATTGCATGATCTTTAATCTGGCCAGGGCGAACAACCTTAGCAATGGCTCAAAATGGACAAAATGGGTATTATTGGAAAACTTCTGAATCTAGCAATGGGGTTAAGTTTATTACTAAATTCAATGGTTATTCTGGTCGTATAACAAAGATTATCAACAACCACTGGAAAATACTTATGTGTGATCCTTATCTTAATAGATGTCTCATTACCAGAGCACAAGTTGTGTTTCGTAAAGCCATAGTGTTAAACAACAAGTAGCACCTAGTAAGCTTAGAGAGAGCTCTATGGTGGTTCATCCTCACATTCCTCTGTCTGTAGGTAATGTTAAATGTGGTAGATCAAGATGCACCATGTGTAAACATTTAACTATTTGCAGTTCCATTAAATCTTCTATGAATGGATCTGTACATCATCCCAAGAGTCAGATCAGTTGTCTAGCTACACATGTAGTGTATGTACTGTCATGCACCTGTAATCTACAATAAATTGGACGTACCAAAAGTCCTCTGTGTGTTAGATTTCTGGAACATCGTAGAGCTATTATTAAGGTGTTCACAATCACAGTGTTCCCAGACATTTAGCTGTGGTACATTCTAAGGATCCCACGAGCTTGAGAATAGATGGCATAGAACACATTACTGACTCAAAACTGGCTGGTGACAGGTTTAAGACACTCTGCATTTGTAAATCTTTTTGGATCTATTCTTTGAGAACTTTAGTCCCTAAAGATCTAAACGAATGCATAGATACTAGTATTCTAGTTTAAATGACACTGTGCTTTCTTTTTTTCTCCACAGCACCTCTTTATATTCCCCCTTTCCCCCCCCCCCTTCTTTTTATATTTTTAATTCAATTTTTGAATCTCAATCCGCTCTTTTTGTTTAGAATGTTTATTTGTAATATATCTGCACATGTGTGTCTATATATTCATTTCCCTATAGTATGTGCACTCACCTGCACTAGTGTATCACTTACACATTAGCAGAGTGGTTGTTACACACACTTATCACTATATAGTATATATAGTAGCTGTTATTTTCTAAAAACTTTTTGTATTAACTATTTAATTCAAGTCTGCCCTCATCATATCCCCTGCCTTCTATATTAGAGTGAGTAATTTTTATGCTCACGCCTTCCCTCAAACCTGTCTTTTTTTATTCAGTACTTTCTAATTTCTCACTGAAAAGGACCTTTTATAATTAGGATTTTATTTATATGGTTTGTCGGCATTGTGCAGGGTATTGATGTGTTTTTATGTTGTTATATTTATATATTTTTATTTATCATATTCATCCTAGTTTCAAGTTTCACTCCATGTCTTTATTCATTTACATGTCACGACTTAGATTGTTTACAGCTGTTCTTGCTATAAGTGGCAATCACAGTGGCTATATTAACCCAGTTCAGCAACCACAATCTCATCTTTGAGAAAATCACCTAGAGTGACGAAATGCGTTGGACGTCATTACGTAGCAGCGCTGCAACGCAGTGACGCAGTGACGTGGGCACGTTTTGTGCGAAGCAACCAGTAAACAACCAGGATCACTTGTTCCTTTACATCTGGGGATAGAGGCACCCGTCTTCATATATACATATACATGCTTGCTCCACATCCCCTTCCATATGTCACTTGTTACAGTAATTGCTGCTATCTGCTTGTACTAGACATATTATTGCTTTTTAATCACACCAGTTTACTACTAGTCCTTTTGACTACTCTGGTCATTTAGTAAAATTTACACATATTTATTTTTCAACCTTACGGAACTGACACTTCTTTTTCTCCTGTTTTCTCTCTCTCTATATATATATATATATATATATATATATGTACACACACACACACACACACATGATTAACCAATATACAAAAACATCTCTAATTCAATAAATCACATTGCATTTCAAAATTTAAATATTAGATAGCCACATTAAAAAAAAAAATTCAAAATAAAATAATTCTCATCTACCAATCAATATCTAACAAATGGCAATCTCCCAATCAACAATCAAAACATTGAATTTTACAGTGTGTACATGATGCATATAATCTGTGCATCATGTACACTATGCAAATCAATGTTAACAATAAAATATTCCAAACAAGATACAATTCAATCCAAACTATTTAAACCAAGCAAGTAAACAGAAATATATTACCATTAATTAATCAAATCCGAAATCAATTACAATGTTATCCAAATCAATTACACAATAACCTATTTCAATCGCGAAACCAAACCATTCATAAAAAAAGTTACCATCAGCCAAAATATAACTACCAAAAATAATCCACTATTAAAAAGCAAGCCACACTCTGAAATCAAGTACTGCAAAAAGCACCAAAAATTACACCTATCTACATTAAAAATTACATACCTGTACACTCATTTGTAAGCATTGCAGCAAAATACATTTTAAAAACAGCAAAACAAGCATTTCCAAATCAATCATTTCTTACCCTCTATGTATATATCGATCTAGACATACATACATACATACATACAGTGGCAAGAAATTATAATCAAAATAAAAAACTGTCACATGTAAAAAACAAAAAAAAAACCTGTAAAAGTTAAAAATAAAAATAAATTTCTTTTGTTTACTTACCATTACTTGACCCACTCACAGACTCCAGTCGAACAGCTTACTCTTGAACCAATCCACGCACAGGAACCCATAGAATAAAAAAACATTCAATCCACGTGTGTCTTCTTTCTTCAATTTGTAATCCTTTCCGTCAGTCTTGGGGTCTTCTTTTCTTCTTTACCTTCTTCGGGGTCTTCTCCATCTTCTTCTGTCTTCTTCCATCTTCTTACAGCATGCCCTTCTTCTCTTCTTAGGAGGAGAGTTCTTCCCTCCTCGCTGCCTGGCTTCAAAATGAGACGACATAGGCTTTTATAGGCCTATGACGTCACATTTTTGTCATATGGTTCCCACGGCCCTGATTGGGCCGTTAAACCATGTGATTTTGCCTCCCCAAAAAAATGGCTGAGCTTAATTTGCCTTTAAGATGACGTCATCAAAACAAAGATGGCCCGCGACACATGGTACGGTAGCCAATCAGAGCATGGGAATGAAATCCCAACACTGATTGACTCTAGTGGACCATGTGACAGAGTCTTTGCTTCAGCCAATCAGCGACATTGGCATCCGATGCCCCATACCGTGGCCTGTAACTCGGGAAGCAGAGGGTCCCTAAGCCAGAAATCAATGCGGTTCCGCTCAGGAAACCCCATGCTCTCGCACACTATTATTAAAATTTACATTAATGCAGCTTCATTACCATTCCGGATAGCCGCTACGGTAATGAATTATTGGTTATTGTTGTATGTGTTTTGACAGTAGTGTTGATGTGTAGGGGGTCTCCAGAGCTGAACCGCATTGGTTTCAGCCTTGGGACACCCTACTTCAGTAGATACAGGCCGCATTATGGGGTGCCGGTATCCCCTGCAGAATTTAAATGTCCCGGTCACGTGATGCGGAACCCCATAACGGGGCCTGTAACTCCTGAAGAAGGGGGTCCCCGAGGCTGAAACCAATGCGTTTCAGCTTCGGAGACACCATGCTCATGTACACTATTATTAAAATGTATTTATTTTGTGTACGATCGCCTGTAAAAGCCTTGCATGGAGATGCAGAATCTCCATGTAAATGTTACAGGCGGCTTTTTTTTTCTCTCAGCTATCGTACGTAAAGTTTCAGTGCGCTAGCAGAGGGAAAAAAACATTGCACGAACGATAAGCCAGTTTTTGGCACGTCCGATAGAAAATGGGCACCATAATACTGAGTTAAGTTATGGTGAGTATGATGAGCATACAGTTGTATTTGCATACACTGGCGACACACTTTATTCGAGCTCGGCTAGTCCCACGAATTCGGGTATACCCGGGTGTATTGAGGTTTGTGACTGTTTTCTGCCCGAGTGCATTGAGTTATTTTCCGGCAGGGATTGAAGCATTTTATTCCCATTGGCTGCAATACTGCACACTACATATATATATACTGCATTACAATTCATGAATTTATGCCATCTGGTAGACACGCGAAGCATTGCAGCCTATTAAATCCTAATCATTATCATTTAACAGATCAGCCGCCCATCAGCCAGGCATGAACCCAGGCTGGGAAGGCAAATGCAACGGGGCTTGTCAGAGGTGAGGAGCGGCGCATTCCAGGTATCTGCCAGGTACATACCGGGTATTTGCTCGAATAAAGTGTGTCGGTGCAGTATTTACTTTCCTGTGGAGGGTTTTTGTCACTTTTTTTACTCACCATAACTTATCTCAGTATTATGGTATAGCCTATCCCATAGCCTCTCTTGCATTCCCAGTAAAATCAACCCCACACTGATGAGACCCATCAAGGTCGAAACAGCTGTCTGTGGGTGGTTTTCTGGGTATGCACCTTAACCCTGGCTGTGCTCAAAGCTGTGACCATGCAGCAAGCTTAAGCCTATAGGGAACCATGTTAAAAATGGTTTTTGAGGCAAAAAGTGACACTGTGTGCTCATTTGCATGTAATTTCCCAGAATCCCTTGCTGCAGTGGAAGTGCTGTATGCTGGGTGATAATGGGGAAAGGCGGGGTTGCAGACCTGCCTAAGACATGCAGATGAGCATACAGTTGTATTTGCATATTTGCTTTCCTGTGGAGGGTTTTTGTCACTTTTTTTACTCATCATATCTTAACTCAGTATTATGGTATAGCCTATCCCATAGCCTCTTTGCATACCCAGTTAAAATCAACCCCACACTGATGAGACCCATCATTTTCGAAACAGCTGTCTGTGGGTGGTTTTCTGGGTATGCACCTTAACCCTGGCTGTGCTCAAAGCTGTGACCATGCAGCAAGCTTAAGCCTATAGGGAACCATGTTAAAAATGGTTTTTGAGGCAAAAAGTGACACTGTGTGCTCATTTGCATGTCATTTCCCAGAATCCCTTGCTGCAGTGGAAGTGCTGTATGCTGGGTGATAATGGGGAAAGGCGGGGTTGCAGACCTGCCTAAGACATGCAGATGAGCATACAGTTGTATT
Source organism: Ascaphus truei (assembly GCF_040206685.1). Lineage (NCBI taxonomy): Eukaryota > Metazoa > Chordata > Amphibia > Anura > Ascaphidae > Ascaphus > Ascaphus truei. The sequence continues at coordinate 220,782,574 of NC_134484.1, forward strand.
TGCATATTTGCTTTCCTGTGGAGGGTTTTTGTCACTTTTTTTACTCACCATAACTTAACTCAGTATTATGGTATATATATATATGTATATATATGAGCTTGCGTTTCCTGATCTGGTGGTTGGTTGATTTCAAGTGCTGGTTGTATTAAGTGTGCAGTTAGAATCAGAAGGAAAGTGCTGAGTATACTAGTGTAAAGTGTATAATAGCAGGGGTGGCTGAATTTGGGGAGTGTGCAGTGGGTGTGGTTGGCTGATTGCTAACCTAGCACACCTGATGGGTGTCCCTATTAAAACAGAGGCTGCTCATGAACCCTGAGCTCGCGTGTCCTGATCTGGTGCCAGGTTAATTTCAAATGCTGGTTGTATTAAGTGTGCAGTTAGAATCAGAAGCAATTTGAACAAGGAAGGGGTTACAAAAGGTATATTATATTGAAGTACAGTTTATTATTAGTACTTAAAAACTTCATAGTTGCTACAATGAGTAGGATTGAAAATGCCACTCAATGCACATGTATGTGCACATGGAGCAGCCGTTCCAAGGAGCATACCGCTGAGTGGGTGGTCTCTTTAGAGTCAGATATTGGTGATCTGAAGAGAAAACTTGCAATATTGAGGGACATTGAAAATCTTGAAAGGGGTTTAGTGCTCACTGAGCAGGCCCTTGCTTCGAATAGTGGTGCAGATGGCAGCGCTGTTAGTGAGGAGCAGGTAGGTACCTGGTAATAGTTAGAAGGGGAAGCAGGGGAAATAGGGAGAGGCAGGCCAGTTCTGAGCTGACCCATCCCAATAGATTTGCCATGTTGAGTGAAGATATTGGGAGTGTCAGGGCAGAAATGGGAAGACTGGGGGAGACTTTTTTCTAGCAGCCAGGGGAGAAGTTCCTCCAGCACAGTGGGGAATCAGGATGCTCAGATACAAAGAAAGATTATGGTGGTAGGGACTCCATTATTAGGAAGGTAGATAGGGCAATCTGTTGCCATGACCGCATGAACCGAACAGTTTGTTGCCTCCCGGGTGCTCGTTTTCGGCACATTGTGGATCAGGTTTTTCTTAACCCTTTAACATTTCTTTGTATATTGGTTAATAATGTGTGTATATATATATATATATATATATATATATATGGAAAAAAGAACAAAAAAGAAACAGGCGCACACCTAGTGCATTACCACAATAAAAATGTATTGGATGAACATAAAATCTAACAAATGGCCACTCACAAGGATACAGCAAATAAAAGCATGTATGAGATAGGCTCTCATGTGCAGCTCAGTCACCAGCGTCCGTCCGCAATCAGTGGCGTCGTCACGTGGATCAGCCTCGCGAACCGGAACCGGAAGAGGGGTCTTTCACCTTCAGTGCTCCACCAAATCGGTCCCTCCGGGAAACAGGCACCCCAGATGTATAATAGTACAAGGTGTTTGTGAAGAAGTCAGTGTTTGTGAAGAAGTCGCCATTTGATGACGAAACGCGTAGGGCGTGGCTAGAGTCCGGCCGCCATTTGCCCACAAACACTGATGCAGGTTGACTGAGAACTCTTGGCTCCCGTGTGCTGCTCTCCCGGCTTGCTACCTTGTACTATTATACATCTGGGGTGCCTGTTTCCCGGAGGGACCGATTTGGTGGAGCACTGAAGGTGAAAGACCCCTCTTCCGGTTCCGGTTCGCGAGGCTGATCCACGTGACGACGCCACTGATTGCGGACGGACGCTGGTGACTGAGCTGCAAGGCACATGAGAGCCTATCTCATACATGCTTTTATTTGCTGTATCCTTGTGAGTGGCCATTTGTTAGATTTTATGTTCATCCAATACATTTTTATTGTGGTAATGCACTAGGTGTGCGCCTGTTTCTTTTTTGTTCTTTTTTCCGGATATCACTAGGGACTGGTGATCCCTTTGAAACGGGCTGCAAGAAACCAAGGACATTTCCACTGGAACAGGACATTATGTATTGAAGGTTTTTTATTATATTTTTATCTTTTGACAATTTTTTCTATATATGTTTTATTAATAAATACATTTTTTATATTTTTTATATTTTTTCCTTTAGGGTTTTTTGTCAGGAGATTGCATTGCCATTTGTTTATTTTAAAAGTTTTATCATAGTGTACTAGCCCTATCTAGCTGCCCCTTCAAGCCTATCCAATTAGCTATTGTCTCTCCCACTAGTAATTTATAATTAATATTTATAATTAACTGGTTATTTAGCGGCGCTACTTCATATTGTTTTTTTGATATATATATATATATATATATATATATATATATATATATATATATATATATATAAATAAAAAGCAGTTGGCACACTGAAAACAGGTTATCCACTGATGCGTATCCCATATATGCACATACACAGAAATATTTTACCAGATAGAGATCCAGGAAAAACGAGGCAGCACACAGTCAGGGAAATCCAAAGCTGATGTATTCAGGATAAATACATAGGCACTGCATCCAACGTTTCGGTCATCAGAATGTGACCTTCCTCAGGGTCGTGCAGTGTGTGAATGCTAGTGCATACCCTTATATACCCACATCTATCAAACCTAAATGATATTAAATAAAAATATCATCATTAGAGCTGCCAACAAGGGCGGAGGGGTTGTTATATTGGACTATCCTTATTATAAGAACGAGGTCTTGCGCCAATTGGCAGATGCAGAAACATACATGCGTCTGTCAAAAAATCCTACCTTGACTTATAAAGCTGAGGTTGATTCAATTATTCGACTGGGAGTGGTGAATGGGTGGATTTCAGAGGATACTGGCAAATTTCTCACACAGCAGCATCCTAAAATGCCAGTTTTATACATCATCCCAAAAATACATAAGTCGGTCACCAACCCACCGGGCAGACCAATAATCTCTGCTAGATCTTCATTATGCCATCCACTATCCCAATATGTGGATTTCCACCTGCAGCCGTTGGTTGCATGTATGCCCACATACATCAAGGACACAACAGACTTCATGGCACGTATCAATACATTGGCGTTTGATCCATCAAACAGCATATTGGTCACGCTTGATATAATGAGGCTATACACAAACATCCCACATTGTGAGGGTTTGGATGCCATTCGGAGTAAATTGACGAATAAGAGTACAGCAAGTGGGCCACCATCCGAGTTCCTTCTACTTCTTGTAGAAATCATTCTAAATAAAAAAAAATTCAGATTTGAGAGCACATACTACCTGCAACTGAGTGGGACAGCCATGGGCTCACACATGGCACCTTCATATGCCAATCAATATATGGACACTTATGAGCAAACCCATATTTTACATGATGCCCCATATGCACAGCACATACAAATGTATTTACGTTACATCGATGACATTTTTATCTTATGGAGTGGGAATCATACTGAATTAAACATCTTTTTGGAACATCTGAATCATATACCATCGAAAATAAGATTTACTATGTGCTACAGTGATCTGGAAATATCATTCCTAGACACATTGGTGTACAAGAGTGGCAACAGATTGGCTACGGGTTTATACCAGAAGGTAACGGATAAGAACACCTTACTCCACGCAACAAGTCACCATCCGGTTCCTCTTAAAAAAGGTTTACCATATTCCCAACTGTTGAGGGTGAAACGTATTACAAGTGATCCAAGTCTAATGGAGGGAGCTCTGATGTCCATGGCAAATCGTTTTCTAGAGAGGGTTTACAGCCCTGCAGATGTCAAGTATGCACTGGACAGAGTCAACACACTGGATACGAAATCCCTGGGGAGCAGTCATCAAAAGGTGGAACAACAGGCCAGATTCAATGTGATCAGTACATTTAGTACGGCTTCCACACAAATCCAACGCAGTGTGAAGCGGAACTGGCACGTCCTTGCACAAGATGAAAAGATAGGACATTACTTTGCAGAACCACCTCTTTTTTGCTTCAGGCGGGGACCTTCTATTGGAGATATGATTACTCAATCCGATCCAGTTGAAAAATATGCCAGAAACAACACATGGCTAACACTCAAACCAGGCTCTTACAAATGTAAGGGTTGTACCAACTGTCAATACATGCAGGTTGGATCAACATATTGCCATCCACATAGTGGGGTGAAGATTAAAATACATCAATTCCTTAACTGTGAATCCAAGTTTGTAATATACTTGATCAAATGCCCTTGCGGGTTGATCTACTTAAGTGAATCCATAGATATATTTTGACTAATTGATGCCCAACGTTACATTATATGGTGTTTTTATGCATACTTCTGTTGTGTGACTTGTGGCCCCTTAGTTCCACTTAGATGCTTTTTGCATAAATATGTTTGTAAACAGCAAAAGGTGTAATACACAGTGAGCCAGTCTTGGACTTCATCCACAGGTTTTCACACAGCGCTGTGCACATGTGCAGTACATATTGGGCAGCAGTGTATCTCATTTGTGAGTGCACTGGCCCTTTAAGGCGCATACAAGCAGTTATAGTTGAATTGGTGTGTTAGGACTACTGTGCAAACCCCATGGCTGTTTGCTTAAATATTGCAACATGTTTTGGTTTTTTTTTAATTGCTTTGTACCTTATATCCACTAATATAGAGGCAATTCTACTGTATTACATAGTGCTTGTGTTGCACATGCGCAGTAGACCCTGGTTGGATTGAATGAGCCTTGTGGGCACCCGTAGTACACCAGGACTGTTTTTTACTTTCTAAACAAGATGGTGGTGCGTTCCAGCATAGGGCTGCGGTCCACAACAGCTAGTTATGCAAGGTTTTTTCGTTTTTACACAGGTGAGCATGATTTATTATCACTTAGGTTTGATAGATATAAGGGTATGCACTAGCATTCACACACTGCACGACCCTGAGGAAGGTCACATTCTGGTGACCGAAATGTTGAATGCAGTGCCTATGTATTTATCCTGAATATATATTCAGGATAAATACATAGGCACTACATCCAACGTTTCGGTCATCAGAATATGACCTTCCTCAGGGACGTGCAGTCTGTGAGTGACAGACTGTGTGTGTGTGTGTGTGTGTGTCTGAGTGAGAGCGAGTGTCTGTGTGTCTGTGCGTGTCACCTTCTCTCCCTCTCCCTGTGTCTCCCTCTCCCTGTCACCCTCTCCCTCTCCCTGTGTTACCCTCTCCCTGTGTCACCCTCTCCCTCTCCCTGTGTTACCCTCTCCCTGTGTCACCCTCTCCCTCTCCCTGTGTCACCCTCCCTCTCCCTGTGTCACCCTCCCTCTCCTGTAATACAGTGTTCGACAATTATATACATTTACACGCCCGGGGCGTGTGGATTTAACCCCTGGGTGAGTAAATATTGGCTCAAGAAACACACTTGTGTTTTTAAAATTTCCCTGCTCGCGCTGCTGTTTTTCCCGCGCTCGCGCTGGAGAAAATAAAAAAAAAAGCCGGAGGCGGGTTCATGTTGTTGGGGGAGATTACCCCGCCTCTGGCTCTCTGAGCACTGCCTTCGCTCCTCGCCCGCCTCTCAGCAATACTTTCCCTCCTCAGCGCTTCCACTCCTCCCCCTTCCGGCATCCAGCCCCTTGCAGGGCCATCTCTCACCCCCCTCCCTCCCATCGGGCCATCCACCCCTCCCACCCATCGGGCCATCCGCCCCCCCTTGCATTGGGCCATCCGCCCCCCCTCGCATCGGGCCATCTGCCACCCCCTCCCATCGGGCCATCCACCACCCCCCCCCCCTCACCCCAATCTCTCCCGGCCTCCCTGACCCCCCCCCCCTCACCCCAATCTCTCCCGGCCTCCGTGACCCCCCCCTCCTCACCGCATGCGGCGTCGGTGTGCTGCCTCTGTGGACAGTCTGCGGATCTGTCACACAAGCACTCAGCTGTTAATGAAAACCCCGAGCCCTGCTCTTCTCCTGCTCTGATGGCCAGCACAGCTGTTAGCAGGGGAAATACCCTAACCGGTGCGACTCCCTGCTCTAAGCAGGGGAAATCCCCTAACCGGTGCGACTCCGTGCTCTAAGCAGGGGAAATCCCCTAACCGGTGCGACTCCCTGCTCTAAGCAGGGGAAATCCCCTAACCTGTGCGACTCCGTGCTCTAAGCAGGGGAAATCCCCTAACCGGTGCGACTCCCTGGTCTAAGCAGGGGAAATCCCTTACCGGCCCTTCTCCATTCTATTAGCGTTGGTGTCCGCCTCTGGAGGGGGCGCGGCCTCTTGCAGAGACCCTCCTGCCGTGCGGAGGCCCCCGCTGCCATGTGCACCCCCCCTGCCATGCGGAGGCCCCACTGCTGCCATGTGCGACCCCCTGCCTTGCGGGTGAGTGTTTGTGTGCGTGAGTGACATACTGTGTGTTTGTGTGTGTGTGTCTGAGTGAGAGTGAGTGTCTGTGTGTCTGTGCGTGTGTCACCTTCTCTCCCTCTCCCTGAGTCTCCCTCTACCTGTCACCCTCTCCCTCTCCCTGTGTTACCCTCTCCCTGTGTCACCCTCTCCCTCTCCCTGTGTTACCCTCTCCCTGTGTCACCCTCTCCCTCTCCCTGTGTCACCCTCCCTCTCCCTGTGTCACCCTCCCTCTCCCTGTGTCACCCTCACTCTCCCTGTGTCACCCTCCCTCTCCCTGTGTCACCCTCCCTCTCCCTGTGTCACCCTCCCTCTCCTTGTGTCACCCTCCCTCTCCCTGTGTCACCCTCACCCTGTGTCACCCTCTCCTCTCCATGTGTCACCCTCTCCTCTCCCTGTGTCACCCTTTCCTCTCCCTGTGTCACCCTCTCCTTCTCCCTGTGTCACCCTCCCTCTCCCTGTGTCACCCTCCCTCTCCCTGTGTCACCCTCTCCCTCTCTCACCCTCTCCCTGTGTCACCCTCTCGATCTCCCTGTGTCACCCTGTCCCGCTCCCTGTGTCACCCTGTCCCTCTCCCTGTGTCACCCTCCCTCGCCCTCTCCGTGTCACCCTCTCCCTGTGTCACCCACCCTCTAATTCTCCCTTTGTCACCCTCTCCCTGTGTCACCCTTTCCCTGTGTCACCCTCTCCCTGTGTCACCCTCTCCCTGTGTCACCCTCTCTCTGTCGCCCTCTCCCTCTCTCTCGCCCTCTCCCTCTCTCTGTCACCCTTTCCCTCTCTCTGTCACCCTCTCCCTCTCTCTCTCACCCTCTCCCTCTCTGTCACACTCTCTTCTTCGCTCTCTATGTCGCACTCTCTTCTTCGCTCTCTCTGTTGCACTCTCTTCTTCACGCTCTCTGTCGCACTCTCTCTTTGTCTCTCATTCTCTCAGTGTGTGTGTCTCTCATTCTCTCTCTCTGTGTGTCTCTCTTTCTCTCTCTTTCTCTGTGTGTCTCTCTTTCTCTCTCTTTCTTTGTGTGTCTCTTTTTCTCTCTCTGTGTGTGTGTGTCGGTGTGCCGCCCTGTGTGTATGTGTGTGTGTGTGTGTGTGTGTGTGTGTCTGTCTGTCTCTCTGTCTGTCTCTCTCTGTGAAGCGCCGACGTCCATAAACTGGTTAAGGGGTTCAGGAAACTAGTCATTCACATCTGGATTTTATTTCTAGATCCGACATTGACACACACACACACACACACACAAACACACACACACACACACACACACACACACACACACACGCACGCACGCACGCACGCACGCACGCACACACACACACACACACACACACACCTAATTGTAGTATAATGTAATACAATAAATACATTTATCTCAAAAACGAATGTTATTCTGACTAGGAATTTATTAAATGTATTTTATTTATATATTTTATTTTAAAGCGGGTTGGGGGCGGGACTAGGGCGGAGTTGGGGGCGGGACTAGGTGGCGAGTAGATTTTTTGGTTGGGCGAGTAGATTTTTGGGTGATTTGTTGAACACTGTGTATATATATATATATATATATATATATATATATATATATATATATATATATATATATATATATATATATATATATATATATATATATATATATATATACACATATCCAGGACCACTGGGTAGGGCTTCCAACACACATAGGGCTGACATTGTTCTAGAATCAAAATGGTGTCCAGGCACTCTTGCAGAGCCTGTAACACTGCCTTGCACTTGTGGGACAAGGCTGCCAGTACCTGAAGCCACCTCTTGGTTACCTCAGTCAGGGGTCTGTCTGGGACACTACACTGGCTCTCCCCCTTTTACAGTAGCCCTGCATCTCCTCTATCTGCCTCTCTATACTCCGTTCCCCCTCAGCAGAGACCCTGTATGCGGTCCTGTGGAAGGGTCTATGATCCCCGGTGTCGACTGGTCGATCAGTTGGATGAGTATTGCCCATAACCAGGACCCGCTCTCTCTCCACTACCTCTCTTCTTTGCTCTCATTGGGGAGCTGTGAGCTGGGGACTTATCTCCCCTTGCTCCATGGATCCTCCTTCCCTGGATACTACCAGGGCATCGGGCAGAGCCTGGCTCTCCCAATCTCCCCGTGGCAGGTTGTATACTACCAACACCACCATCCCACTTCCAGCCTTACACTGGAAATGCACACTTAGGGGGCTATGCACTAAGCAGTGATAAGTCATTTTAAGAGTGCAAAGTGCTCTTGGAACGTGAAGTTCCGCCGAGCGCTATGCACTAAGCCGTGCTAACAGGCACTTTGCGCTCTAAAACGGGCTTTTCATTGAAAGTCCAACTTTTATCGTACGATCAGCTGTTTGCACTGAATCCTGCCCTTCTGCGGGATTCACTAAGCAACGCAAACTGATCGTAAGTTAAAGTTGCGCTGAATAAAGCTCACCAGCTAAAGGCAGGTGATAAAAGAAGCTGGACTTAGAAAAAATTCTTTGTTTACCTTTTTGCAGGCGCAAAACCAATACAACAGGCCAGTGGGTGTCCCCGGCTTACCCCGCAGTGGTCCCCGAGGGAGGCCGGGGGTCGCGCGGGTGTCCCCGGCTGACCCCGCGGCCGTCCCGGGTTCCCGCGGGAGTCCTGGGGTACCCGAGGGCCTGCGGTACCAATGTTGCGCCAACAAAAATACTAAAAATTATTTCTAACTAAATACACAACCCTAACACATAAAGTACAATAATGTGCAAAATTACTATTATCCAAATATGGATAATAATGCTTTTGTCCATTAAATATACATTAATACAATAAATACATTACATACATATTGTACTCACCCTTGTTCGGCACCCACGATGAAGGCCAGCCGCATCTTCCTCCTCATCCATACACTGGGGTGCTGAAAAATATACAAAATAAGAACAAGTGCCAAACTAATGTCCCCTAACCCCTTAATGACATTAGCGGTTATTAACCGCTACAGTCATTAAGGGGTTAAGCCACCCTGACCCGATACCCACCCTTCACCCATTTATTTGTTCAGTGGCTTCATCATGTGTATGTATATATATATATATATATATATATATATATATATAATATATATACTGTATATGCATGATTAACCAATATACAAATAAATACTGTACATGGCCAAATACAAATCTCTCCCAATATCTAACATCACCAAGCTCAATCAATATCTAATAAATCAAAATACAAACACTCAATTTGACAATGTGTACACGATACAAATAATCTTTGCATGATATATACTATGTCAAACAATGCTCCAAATCAAAGACACTAATCCAAACAAGATACAGATACAATCATGAAAGAAAAACAAAGCATCAACACAATTAATTTACCATCCATTAATCCAATCACCAATCAATTACAATCCAATTCAATTACACACTTCAAATTCTACAATCAAACCATTGTGTAAATTAATCTATGACAAAGTAACCATCAAACAACATCTATATGACAAAAATAAGTCAATAAAATAATCTATAGAAACCAGCCTTTAACTAAACATTTGCAAACATTAAATGTACATTAGAAACACATTTTTACACAAAGCAGCAAATTACCATGCAAAAAAACATCCAAACAAGGCAAGCCAACACGTTTTAATTATACCTGTATGTATGTCCATCTATAGTTTACAGACATAAATACAGGTGCAATAAAAGAGCATTAAAAACAATTTAATCACATTAAAAAGGAACATACAATACAACCACTGATTTTTCCTGTACATATGTATACCCATAGTGACATACATACATTCAGGACAAATAAATGGACATAAAAAAAAATGGACGTCAGGGAAAAAAAGTCCAAAAATCCTGTAAAATAAAATGAAAATACATTTTCTTTTTTTACTAACAATTAGATGAACCAGTCACAGCAATCAAGGGGAACCAGAACCACTGGAGCAGCTAATCCAAGAACAGGAACCAGGTAACCATAAAATAGAAAATCCATTACAATCCACAATTGTCTTTATCTTCTTTTTTCTATTTGTAATCCATCGTGGGGTCTTCTCCGTCTTCTTCTGTCTTCTTCTGGGGTCTTCTTTCTTCTTCCGGGGTCTTCTTTCTTCTTCCGGGGTCTTCTTATCTTCATTATAATATATATATATATATATACTGTACCATACCGTACCATGTGAGGCCGGCCATCTTTCAGTTCATGACGTCATCTTAAAGGCAATTGAAGCACAGCATTGGCTGTGCTTTCATTGCCTTTAAATGACGTCATCATTTTTTTTTTGTCGGCCAAAACACATGGTTTTCACGGCCCAATTAGGACCGTGAGAACCATATGACGAAAATGTGACGTCATAGGCCTTTAAAAGCCTATGTCGTCTCATTTTCAGGCTTGACGCCGAGGAGGAAGGACCTCCTATGAAGAAAGAAGACCAGGGCGTGGCGGATGAAGATAAGAAGACCCCGGAAGAAGAAAGAAGACCCCAGAAGAAGACAGAAGAAGACGGAGAAGACCCCACGATGGATTACAAATAGAAAAAAGAAGATAAAGACACTTGTGGATTGTAATGGATTTTCTATTTTATGGTTACCTGGTTCCTGTTCTTGGATTAGCTGCTCCAGTGGTTCTGGTTCCCCTTGATTGCTGTGACTGGTTCATCTAATTGTAAGTAAAAAAAGAAAATGTATTTTAATTTTATTTTACAGGATTTTTGGACTTTTTTCCCTGACGTCCATTTTTTTTTATGTCCATTTATTTGTCCTGAATGTATGTATGTCACTATGGGTATACATACGTACAGGACAAATCAGTGGTTGTATTGTATGTTCCTTTTTAATGTGATTAAATTGTTTTTAATGCTCTTTTATTGCACCTGTATTTATGTCTATGTATATATATACATGATGAAGCCACTGTACAAATAAGTGGGTATCGGGTGAGGGTGGCTTAACCCCTTAGTGACTGTAGCGGTTAATAACCGCTAAGGTCATTAAGGGGTTAGGGGACATTAGTTTGGCACTTGTTCTTATTTTGTATATTTTTCAGCACACCACTGTATGGACGGGATGCTATTATGCATTAATCCCTTCATTGCCTTAGCGGATAGCCGCTAAGGTAATGAAGCTGCTTTAATGTATTTTTATTAATATTGTGTGGTAGCAGGGGACCCCCTGCTCCCGCACACTATTATTAAAATGTACATTAATGCAGCTTCATTACCATAGCGGATAGCCGTTATGGTAATGAATTATTATTTATTGTTAACAGTTTTTTAATACTAGTGTAGATGTGCAGGGGGTCTCCTGAGCTGTACCTCATTGGTTTCAGGTCCGCGGACCCCCTACTTCAGGAGTTACAGGCCCCGTTATGGGGTGCCGGTATCCCCTGCACTTTAAAGCTCCCGCGTCACGTGACCGGGACATTGAAATTCTGCAGGGGATACCGGCACCCCATAACGGGGCCTATATCTCCTGAAGTAGGGGGTTCTCTGACCTGAAACCAATGCGGTTCAGCTCGGGAGACCCCCTGCTCATGTACACTAGTATTAAAATGTATTTATTTATTGTACGATCGCCTGTAACAGCCTTGCATGGAGATAGCAAATCTCCATGCAAATGTTACAAGCGGCTTTTTTTTTAATCAGCTAGCGTACGGGAACTTTAAGAACGCTAGCAGGGGGAAATACATTGCACGCACGATAAGCCAGTTTTGGGCACGTCCGATAAAAAAAGGGCTGCGGGCCTTAGTGAATCGCGCCGCCAGCTTCATTTTTTATCGGACGTGCTAATTTTTTTCAGGCCAGCGTGAAAGCTCGGAGCTTAGTGCATAGCCCCCTTAATCCCGGTGGCATTCTCCAGAGCATCCTCTCCGAGTAACTTCACCAGCATCCCTGTCCGTAGGAGCCTATGCTCTGGGCAGACCATTTCAGGCTGCCCCGAGGTATTGTAGCCCTGGTCCCCCTGGCCAACCACCTGCCGATTGCCTGGGACCCCTGTATGCAAAAATCTTATGTGGACGCCTGGTCCTGCAGCCCAATGGCTGTATGCTGCTGCCCATTGAGCTCCACAGCTGTGCTGCTGGTAGCTGCTTTTGGGACCATTGTTTGAGTCCTCTTCTGCTCCAGCTGCACAGCTGCTGTCTGTTCATCTGATGGGGCAAGCCTCTTGCAGGCGGACAACCCTGTATCTGGGTAATGTTGCCCTGGATTGGGGATACTTGATTGGGGAGTGTTGGGGCAGTCCCCAGGAGCACCGGTCATCGTGGGCATCTTCTGCATCTTTGCTGCCTCTTCTCTGGCAATCTACTGACTCCGCAATGGCTCAGTGACTTTGGGAGAGTCAGCATTTGGGGAGGCTCTGCTAGCTGGCATAGTAATGTTGGTTAAGACCCTTTTTTCTGTCTGTGCCTTCGGACACACAAAGCCCTCCATCATCTTGGTGGATGCGAGGCAGGGCGCCCGCAAAATAATGTACCATTCCTTCCCTCACCACCACCAGTCGAAACACTAATGCCCAACGGTAGTGGATCTTCTTGTTCCTCAGAGCTGAAGCGATGTGTTGCAAGCACCTGCATCTAGCAAGGGTGATGGGAGAAAGGTCCAGGAAAACCTGTAGTGCAATGTTATCAAATGAGAGGTTGTTTGTACCCCTGATTGCAGCAAAGAATGCCTCTTCATTTTAAAGTAGTGAAATCTGGCAATCACGTCTCTTGGAGGATCCTCAGGATGGGGTTTAGGCCTGTGGGCTCTGTGACATCTGTCCAGCTAGAAAGACACCACTTGGTCGGAGAGTGTGGCAGTCAGACATTTTAAGATGAAGGCTTCTGACTCCAGGATTGACTCAGGAATTCCTCTAAACCGTAAGTTGTTCCTATTCTCCCTGATTTCAAAATCCTCCTTGCGATCCTCAATATCAGCCTCCCTAGACTGTAGATGTTCTGTGCCTCTGGCTAGAAACTGCTGGTTGAGAATAGTCTCATTCACTTTTGTCTCTAGGGTGCCGTCCTTTCTCCAAGGGAAGAAATCTCTTTTGACCTCTCTGATTTCCTCTTGGAACAGTGCCTTGAGGCTCCCATAAAGATCTATTATACCTTGGTGAATAGATTGCCAACCCATGCCCTCCTCCGCCGAGTCCTGTCTTGACTTTGACTCCACTTGTTAACAAGAGGGTTGAGGCCCAGGTGGCTCCCTGTCTTTTGAAAAGTATGAGACAAGGTCACTTGATTTGATTTTTTGGGGGCCTTGCTTAGGTGTTCCCATAGGATTATGAGTGAAAATGTGTGAATCTTGTAGGGTTTTAGCTGTAAATAGTGTTGTTAATTGTCCCTAACATGATGGCGCTAAGTTCTTACCCATCTATCCACCCTGGCTCCTGCGCATGCCCCCCATTGTGTTGTCATGATTGTGCTCACCACAAACAGGGACCGGGACGCGGGCTGAGGTGGGGATATGAAAACACCGACCTTAGACCACGAAGCCGGTTCAGGGTTGCGCAGTCAATAGTCAAACATAGCCAGGTCAGGTTTGGAGAATGCAGGATAATCAGGAGACAGCATACTGTAGGAGCAATGGTTCGGTCACGAACGGAGATCATTATTAGGCAATCTTGGGTGAAGCTGCTTCAGCGTCGAAGTCAAGAACTTGGAGTGAAGCCACTTCAGCGGACACGCTTTAGCGAAGGTGCTGCAGCGCGACAGGGAAAAGACAGGAGTCACAACAAATGATCAAGAGTGACCACACAAAGAATTCCCACTAATTTGCACACTAGCCCAATCATCTAAACATTATTTAATGGAATGTGTCCAAAAGTCCATATAGGAAACCGGGAAGGGATAAAACACAAAAACAAAAAATTATTTAATATTCTCTACTAACTCTTCTAAGTGTAACAAAAATCTTTTTTATAACATTTTATATATACAATAAAATCATTTAAAAGAGAAAGTGCTGGAGTATGCTATTATATTATATGCTCTTTAGTGAATGCAGATGCATGCATATAATTGGATAGTATATATGAAGTGAGTATATTTGTACCCACTTCACATTGATGCAGGACTGGTAGTAAGTAGCTAAACACAGTCTATAGTAAATAACTTCACACCATAATCAGGTAAGTGGTAGTTGAATATGCCTAGTGTCTTCTAGGCAGGATTATATACCCCTGGATCATGGCTACTAATAGACAGAAAATGGCAATGTGTAACTGACAGACACCAATGAATTGGTTAATACCGCCCACCAAAAAAGTGAAAGAATATAAAATAGATGACTCCATCAATTGTACCAGCAGAGGGATTATCTATACCATCACATGTGCATGTGATAAAATATATATGGGAAAAACTTACCGTCAGTTAAAGGTGTGTATCCTTGAACATCTTGGATCCATACGTAATAGCCACGATACATCGGTGGCAAGACATGTTAATGGTATCCATCATGGTGACAGTAAAAACCTACGCTTTGTAGGTATTGAACAAATACCTCTAGGTCCCCGTAAAGGGGATTGGAATAAGTTACTATTACAAAGAGAATGTAAATGGATTTATACTCTGAAGACCCTGAGCCCTTTAGGGTTAAATGAAGGATTCATATACTCACCTTTTATTTGATATCATATTATACTCCTGTTTACTTTGCATCCAGCTAGAGAGAATATGGTAAATGATTAGATGGACTGTATTGACCTTAGGGGCAGTCTACCTAGTGAGATTGCATTCCTACACCATTACATAGAACTTTGCACAGCATTTTATATAAACAGTATGTATTATTCGCCTACCCTGCTGATACAATTGACATCATGTTAGACCTACGTGGTTATCCACTATGAGAGGTTCCGGTTGTTTTGAATTCACATAGTGGTATTCTGGAGTTTGCACTATTCTTTTAGACATACATTATTCTATATATAAATTTATAATTACATTGATTGCTATCCATATTGATTTGGAGATCAGTATGCGGAAGCTATACCAATAGGGATACTTTTGCATCATGTACACGCCCCTAATTCCGCCCCTGGGAGGGTATAAATACCTTACGTGTTGGTAGTGAATGTACACTCCTCCCCCCTTGAAGAAGCGCCGAGATACGGCGCGAAACAATCGTCGGGTTTCAGGTGACGCGCAGATTGATGTCGTCAGCCGCTTTCGGTTTCAGGAGTAGAGATGGAGTATGCAGGGCAAGACTGGTCTGCAAACTGACGCACTAGCTGAACGGTTGTATTAACTCTATGGCAATCCCCATATACTTTATACACCTGGTATATAGAGTCTAAACAATAAGTCATAGGGTGTTTTAACCCTTGGTGGGCGGTATTAACCAATTCATTGGTGTCTGTCAGTTACACATTGCCGTTTTCTGTCTATTAGTAGCCACAATCCAGGGGTATATAATCCTGCCTAGAAGACACTAGGCATATTCAACTACCACTTACCTGATTATGGTGTGAAGTTATTTACTATAGACTGTGTTTAGCTACTTACTACAAGTCCTGCATCGATGTGAAGTGGGTACAAATATACTCACTTCATATATACTATCCAATTATATGCATGCATCTGCATTCACTAAAGAGCATATAATATAATAGCATACTCCAGCACTTTCTCTTTTAAATGATTTTATTGTATATATAAAATGTTATAAAAAAAGATTTTTGTTACACTTAGAAGAGTTAGTAGAGAATATTAAATAATTTTTTGTTTTTGTGTTTTATCCCTTCCCGGTTTCCTATATGGACTTTTGGACACATTCCATTAAATAATGTTTAGATGATTGGGCTAGTGTGCAAATTAGTGGGAATTCTTTGTGTGGTCACTCTTGATCATTTGTTGTGAATATGGTTTGTTCCCCATGCACCGCCGTGTTTAATGTTACTAATGAATATTAAGGTCGAGCAGTGATAATCACCCCCTATGCTAAAAGACAGGAGTCACAGGAACAAGAAGCTTCAGTACAGGGACTTCAGCACAGCAACAATATCCACTTGGAGGAAGCAGGTACCAGAAGCCACAGTGCTGGGAACCAAACGCTTCAGCACGTGAAGGCAGGAAATGTTCAGTGAAGCCGCTTCAGTGTGGCAGGGTTTCTGGAAGGAGGGAAAATGAACAGAGAAGGGTGAAGGCCACAGGAACCAGGGGTGCAAACATGCCACAGGAAACAATCGGGACATCAGCAACCGCTTCAGCGCAGCAAAGACGAGACAGCCAGGATTAAGAAGTAGCACCGGGGCTACCATTCAGGAAGGCCTTGGAAGCAGGAGGTAGGATGGGGGAAACACAGGCAAGAAAGCCAAGCAGGCTAAACACGGGAGTCTGTGACAAGCATAGTAGCTTGCAACAAGGATTGCAAAGTCTGTGTCCAGCAGCTTCCGGAGGGCGGGCAGTATCTAAATAGCACAGGAGGCCAATCAGGCCAGAGCTGCACATGAGGCAGCAAGAGGCAGGTGACTGCAGAAACAGGGAAAAGTTTGTCTGGAATCTGCAAAGCTCCAGATGGATGGGTTCCAGCCAAACCCAGGAGATGATTCCTCACGTGTGCAGCTTTGTCTAGTTTTATTTTGCTCAGGTCTTTGTTTTAGAGTTAGGTAAAGGGGGAGGAGAGGGATTCCACAGTCCTTGTCAGCCTGATCCAAGATTTAGGCATATAGGCCACACCAAGGACCTCCGTGGGGGAGGGGGCAGGGGGGATTAGCCACGTGCATAACCTCAGCACCCACCACTTTTGTTTTGCTTATGTTTTCCCTGGTCCTGTGGTGCAGATCTGGAGATTTTTTATGAAAGAAATTCAGTCTTTCCCTGTAGGTGGGATATTGTCCAAGGTGTAAGCGCTTCCTCTTGAAGGAGACAATCTCAGCCACCTCAGCAGCTCCCTAGCAGATTGCCAAGGTAGGATCTGGATGAGCCTTTATTTGTTTTATTTATTTATTTGAAGGGGGCACATTTCTTAATGACTGTCAGTCAGTCAGCGGGAGCCAGCAAGCCCCACCTAGCCCACTTGCATTCACTCCACACCTCTTCAGAGTCCTGCAGATGCCATCTTGTCCCTAGGTTGGGTCAGACCGAATCAGGGGCTGGATCAATGGCTCTCCTCACCGGCACTAGCCTCAACCAGCAGGGGAAACACCAGTGGGACAGTCTAGTCCAGCAGCGGACATCTCGGGGGCAGGCTTACCTCCTCACTACAGTGTCACTCCGAAAAGGACTCCGTGTCCCACCCCCCCACCCCACCCCCCGCTCACAAATGGTGACTCTGTCGGGACATTCTGGTCTAGTAGTGGGCCTGTTCCTTCAGGTAGAGTGATTCTCTGCTCCTCCCTGGTGCTGTGCCAGTGGTTACCCCGGGAGAAAATGGCCGCCGTCCCTCTCCTTGGGCCCTCCACTACAGCCGCAGATGAGGGTGAATATGTCAGAACAATCTGTGGGCACCTTTGTGTTGTCTGGGATGGTGCTAGTTCTTTCTCCCCAGTGGTACCTCCGTCGTTGCTCCCAGGTGTATGCCCGTCCCTCAGCTCATTGCATCCATGCAGGCACAGTGACCATCTTAGCCTGCAACATTGAGCCAAGTCAGTGGGATGGCCTCCAACCCCAGATTAGTATCTTGTCCTCACCATTAGTCGGCCACCACTAGGACCATAAAGGGAGGGAGGGACACGATCACTCTTAGATTCTTCGTTTTTTTAAATTAAATTTGAGCTTATATATTTTTTTTGTAAGTGGCAAAACTCCTTGGCTTTGAGGAGCCGAGCCGCCCTGCAGCCGCCCAGCTCAACATCCTGGCCACGAGCCCATTAGTTTGTATTTTTATTGTACTGTGGCTTCCCACCGAGGACATGGACACGGAGGACAGTGATGAGGATGGCCTTCATCCTTGCAGTGGTAAGTAGAACATTTATTTACTTTATGCTGGCTGGATAATGTTTTATTTTTAATGGGCAAATTATCTATTATCCAGATCTGGATAATAGTAATTTTGCCCATTACTGTACTGTAATGGTTTTTGGGGGAAGAGGAGGTACCCATCCATTCAAATTGGGGTTATCTTTGCTCCCATTGAGGGCATAAAAACCACACTGGCAATGAATGGGTGTATTGTTTAATATTGCATTTGTATTTTGTTTTAATGTTTATTGTGGGTAGCGGGTGTGGGATAATGTGGTATTTGGCCCGTGGTGGGTGTTTATGCCTACCAGGTGGATATTGGGAGGGGTTAACCTTTCATTACCTTAGGAGTAGAAACCGCTAAGGTAATGAAGGTGTTAACTCTTCCCAGAAATCCCCCACCCCACCACAAGGCCTAAACACCCACCACGGGAAAAACACCACCTTAACCCACCCCCACTATCCACAATTAACCGGGCACTGGTAGTTAACCCCTTAATTTCCTTAGCGGTTAGCCGATAAGGGAATGAAGCTGCCTTTAAAAGTTTTTTTAATTGCATAAGATTAAAGCCAGGATCTGCGTTGCTAGTATTAATGTTTATCAGCTCTGGACACTCACGGCATCAATCCGATGTAGGAAAAATGCATTTTTTTCTACATTCCAGTCTAAAATCCTTTTCAATACCCTCTGTGTTAAATCTGTGATAAGCTTGTTATTTCAGAACCCCGAGGAGATTCTCGAGGCTACTAGAATAGTGTTATCTTATAAAAATGGTGCTATTTTGCTTTTTAAAGCTCCCACTTGGTGTGTTTGGCCAGGATCGAGAAGGCTCTGGAAAATGCACTCCCTGTATGAGTTTGGCAAGTTGTCGAAGCTTTCTAAAAGCAAATCTTTCAAATCATAGGGAAGTGCCAAAAAAGGTTGATGTTGGTTATCAAACTTACCAGAATAGGCCCCTTAGTGCGTGTCTCTTACAGACAGGTGCAGCCCAGTAGGATTCACACAGCACTAGCTACATTCAGATGCAGGGACCCCCGCTGTGTTAATGGGCCATTAAGTCTCCTTACTGAGACCATGAGCACACATGAGCACAGATGGAAAATAATCGAAACAGAAGTGGATTCATGAGCAGACTGCAACCAACCCTAGGACTACATCGTATTCCTTGGCCATACCTTGCTACAACATCCTGCTTAAGCCCTAGTCAAATTCCTCCTAACTATTTCTCAATGGTTTCATACCAGCATATTTTTTCATACATATTACTTTGAAAGTTGTATCCTTCAGTCTGCCTCTCAAAAACCTAGTAGAGCTGATCACTGATAAATATGAAACTATCGAGAGAAAGAAATTCTAAAAAATAAACTTACGTTATGTAAAGGTCTCACATCCCAAACTTCCTAAAATGCTTTCTATATGAACTATATTGAGTTGACTAATTTAAGACACCTTGTGAGGAATGGCTTCTGGTGTAAATGTCCAACCGAATTATGGTCCCTAGAAATGGTGCACAATTCCTCACAAATTGTAAAGATGGTAATACAATAAAAACAATACTGTAATGATATAGTTTGAAATAGAGCACGCAATACTTTGTGTAATGTTGTTGATATTTAAAATGTGAAGGGGGGTATAAAAGTATTTTCCAGTTCAACTGTAGGTTTACCCATGTATGTACTTAGACCTTATAATTAAGTTGCAGTTGATAATATACTGCACAGTATAATAGATAACCATATAGTAAATACCCCACCCCAGAAGAAGTCATCGAGTACGGTGCAACGTATATCGAGTCTGCACCGTCTGTACTGTGAATTTAGGGGGTCTTTCCTACAGACCTTAGCCGTGCTATTCATATTCCTGCATCAATACAGCATTTCCTTTTAAATGAACTTTGATTGACATGAAGGACCACAAAATTAAATGCTGAAAAGATCTAAACTACATTCACTGAGAGACAGTAGGGAGCTAAACTACATTCACTGAGAGACAGTAGGGAGCTTACTAGGGAGCTTACAGCTGATGCCATGCTATCCCTAGGTTGAAAATAACCCACAAACGGCTACAACAGCAAGATGAAAATAAGTCATTTAAACTACATTCACTGCAGGACAGCAGGGAGTTTAAAGCTGATACACTGCAATTGTGTGGTTTAAAACAAACACCGGAAGCACTATATTGGATAGCATCAAAGACCTAGGGTAAAATTATCTATTTTCTCTTTTACTCAATAAAATTGCCACTAAAGGATAAACGAGGATCTTATTATATATATATTTTTGTCTTGGATTGGCATAAAAGAAAGTACTGTTACTGTGGGACTAATGGGACCCTATAGCTGAAGACCTATAGTTTTTCTAACTCCTGATAACATGCCATTAATTATCCAGGTATACTATGTACAATTTTGGCTATAGATCTCCTGGCTAAACACACAAGCGGGAACACTTGTACTTGTTTCAAATAACCAAAGACCACACACTGCGTGACAACACTTCCAAATAGAGTAAAACAACGATCTATACGGCGCGACTCTTAGCAATTCGATTAGAATAAAAGCTGAATTCCTTGCAAACACCTATGGGTTAATCATACTTACAGTACATAGGTTTAGACTTTTTCCATCAAGTCCCCCTGAACTATTACAGGCAGTAGATGGAGGAAGCATTGCTGAAAAAGCAGAACATAAAAAATAAAGTATAAATGAATTAATGCATGACCAGGGACTAAAATAAGGCCATGATAGCTAAATTGGTTCATTTAAAGTGGAATATATACAGGAGAACTACATTTGGGGAAAAGAAAACAGCTTTATAAATCCAAAAGAAAGAAAGAAGAACGCAAACATATGTGCATAGACTTACTTGTGATGAATTACATTTTAGGACCCCCCACACAAACAGAGGAGGAATCTGAGTAACAGCAGCAGAGAAGTAGCATAGGAAGACTACATAGAGTCTTACTGAATAAAATTTTAAAACTGTTTTTCTATACAGCTGTAATCCATACAGGCTTAGGCTAGGACCCCATTGCAGCCGGCGGTGCATGGTGCTGCATGCGCGCCTCTCACCAGTCCCTTACCTACTCCCTAGCTGTCCCTGGTGTCTCCTTGCTTCCTGGCTCACTGCACACTGTGACGCGTCAGCCAGCAGGGGCTACAACGGGATTGTGTTCCCGTGTGGTGCTGCGTCACATGGTGCACCAGGGAGCCAATCAGAGACTGGAACCCTTTGGATTTTACTCCCGTTTTTAACTATGTAGCTGTGACTTCATCTTCTTCCTTCAATAAAAAATAAAACATTTAATTGTCTTTCACTGTTATGCTCATCTCGTAATGGTATGCATTTTTTAGCCTTTTAACTCACATGCAACCGGCCGTCTAGGTTGGGGAAGG